>NC_133975.1:70306298-70628570 GCF_047716275.1 Strix uralensis | reverse complement strand
ATTGTTACCATGTATTCAAGACAGACTTGGGACTCTCAAACTCTTATAATCGAGATTTCAACTGAAGACAGACTTCTTTTTTTTTAGTCACCTTTCTGTTTCCAGGGTTAATGTATGTGTTTACAAAATGACAGAAGCAGCACGTTATTCTGAAGTAGAGTTTGTATATAGCCATGTCAAATGCATGTATGCTCTGTATTTCAGTGTGGCAGAGAAACAGCTTGTTTTCTCGAAGCCTCAGCAGTCCAGCTCTTCTCACAATCATGCGCATAAGGAAGGCTAGCAGTTAGAAATGTTTTGCAGAAAGCAAACAAGTATTTATCAGTGTGAAGTTTTTGTTACAGGATCCCAGGACAGCCACGCACACGGTGAGTCCTCCTATATGACTTTGAACCGGGACATATGCACACCTGCACACAGCTCTGGGTGCAAAGCAAGGGCACCAAGAACTGGTAAGTGCCTGTTTTGCTTCTTGTGCCAAATTACATGGAAGCTTTTTGCTGCCTGGTGGTATTTTTTTCCCCTCTTTCTGAGTAAGTTTCTTTTAACAGCCATAGGTAGCAGACCCCTTTTCTAAGCTTGTATTTTTGTGTGCCCTGAGACATCAAAAGGAAGTATTTGAGATGGGGAGTGAACTGAAGAGAGGCAGGAATGCTTTGCAAGTCAGATGAGGTTATTCCATGTGACTTCTTTGAGAGAGAGAAAATACTAAGAAGGGTGGGACTTTGGGGGTTGTCAGTGTTGTATGAGTGTGCGCTTGTGGGAAAGAAGGAAAAGGCATCTCACTGAATCATCTCATCAAAACAAGTCTGTCTCATTTCTTTTTCTTTATTTCATATATGAGACAAAAGTATATTTGGACAGCTTGAGTTAAATTCTGGTTTTTAGCTGGAACAGTACAGCTAAATCCTTGTGTACTATGAATTGGCACAACTGCACTGAAATCAAGAAAGCTTTGTTGATTTACATCAGCTGTTGAATATTCTTAAGTAGAAAAAAGTATAATGTAATGCATGTTGTAGATGTCCACATCCAAAATTTTTCAAGTCAGTTCTTTAGCTAGCTTGTTTGGGCAACTGAAATATCCTGAAAAGTATATTAGAAAAAGCATCTCATGAATTAAAAGGAATATACTGTACCACAGTAATCCTAAGGAATGCTTGCTTCATACATATGTTCTAAACATTATAATATTTAGCATAGCTCCTGTTTTGAGGAAGGATTATTTATGCCTAATCTTCCATAGAGAAACCATAGGATAGATGTAAACAAGTGGTGTTTAAACTGAGGATATATACTGAATCTAACTATGGTACTAATGAGACAAGAAGACGCAAACCACTGGAAACAAGGCTCACAGCTTTATAGGGTTTACTCAACAGGACAAAAGCATCACACCAAATTGATTGATTGCATGCCAAAGCTCACACAGGGGCAGACCTTGAATTACCTGCCACAGTGCTGTTTTGGCCAGAAGCTTGGAGGAGCAGACTTTGAGAAAAGCATCTGTAAGAGGCAGTTGACCCCACCCTCCCCCCGGATCAGAACTTGGGGGAAACCAGAAGCTATTGGCCTTGAACAAAATGAATGTAATTGGTCTCGTCTTGGGAGGAAGAACTATTTGTGCTGGCTTGTTTCCTCCTCAACTTGGCAAAGAGCAGTATGTTATGGTAAAAACTTGGAAGACTGTAGACCGTAGGCTGTCTGTGGGCTTTTGCCCATCTTTCATATGATCCATCTTCAATACCACAACATTTTTTCTTCACAAGATAGCAGGGTTACGAATAGGATTTTTTTCTGACATTCTTTCCCCAGGACAAGTTATCTCTTGAGCCAAGAAAGCTTCAGTTTGGATCTGTGGAGCCAGGCACACACTGCTTTTGACTGCATTTGCCAGGATTTGGCATTTATATTTCTGTCTGACTCTTTGCCTCCAGTGTAGCTTTTCCTATTCTTACATTTGCATGTGAAAGGTACTCTGGATCTTTTGCCGGTATCCTGCACCTTAGGCAGTTTTATAATGGCCTAAAAAGGTATAAAAGAGGCTTCTTGGCATAATGGATCATGCAAACTATGCTGCCAGAGCTGACTCACTAGTGAGAGCTGCGCAGGAGGTCTTTGTGTCTTTATATGTTTAGACATAACTTCAGAGCATCTTTGTTTCTCTGCTCTTAAGAGAAAGGGACATGGGTTACAATGTCTTGTCACCGATTCCCTCTTCTGAAAGATTCCCAGGAGTAAGTGAAGTCAAGAGAAGGATGGGCTTGTGTGGAGAGGAATGGCATGAAAACTGTTGTGAAAGGATGGAAACAGAGTGTTGGAGAAGGCTTTGGTTTAACATGCCAGTTAGTTAAGAATTTGCAATTTCAACCTCTTTTTATTCCCTAGAGTGAAAGATTGAAAAGGAGAGGTTTAACTTTCCATTAATAGAAAGAGGGGTTCAGAATGGGTGTAGGGATTATTGGTCAGCTGGACTTTAAAAACTCATGAAAAAGTTTGGCTTGCATTTTGAGTAAGGTTTCTTCTTGTTTTAACTCCACAGTGTTCATTGTTCCATGTTTATTTTGGCAAGTTGCTAATTAGTAATATGATTCTTGTCTGTGACGGTTTATATAAAGAATCCTGCATTCTTGAGTGTCCAAAACTCTCACTGGTTTTTATGCAGGTTTGTGTTACACTTGCAATTTATGGCTAGGTTTTAGGCATCTATATTTAGTTGTTCTAAGGCACTGTTGAGGGAAAAGAATCTGCCTCAATAGTACATCTCCAAAGAATGCTGGTGGTGTGAAACACTGTATTTATTCAACAACTTAGTACAGTGGCAGAGTAAATCAATGCTGGGTATAAAAACATGCAGTTCTTGTAAAGTATATGTTACACCAAGTGCCAAGATGATACGTTGCATCTCTATGCCCTCTTTTTATCTTGAATGTTACAATCATATCTGTTAGTTGCGACATTTAGAAATCGGGGGGAAAAAAGGTCACATATAACACTGGGTCTCATGATTGTGTTAAACCAGCCACCAAAATCAGATGTGTTTACAGATTAAAAACCAGGGGAAAATAGCTCCTAAAATATGTTAGCAACAATAAATTCTACTCCCTAGGTTCAAAATGTACTTAATTGTATTCAGGAATGGCAGAGTGACCCATGCTCATCGTTGAATGATAAACGGGATGGATATGAACTCCTGAAATGTACACCACAGTGTGACAAAATGCCCCTGCACCACTGTTAGATGAAAACAGATAAGCTTTCTAAGAGCTGGGTGTGAAAATTCCATTTTTGAAAATCAATGAGATAATAGTAATAAAAATGCCATTATAATTTGAACCAAATCAGGGTCCTACACCAAAAGTGGTATATTTAAACTCTCAGTTTTTCAGTTCTTATCTATATAAAGTAATTCCAGACTGAAAAATGGCAAATGCAATTCAATGTTAATTGTAGACAGATAAGGTAAACTGGAACAATTCATTGAAAGTTATACCCATGTTGGAATATATCCTTTTGATGTTATGTGCCATCTTATGGAAAGACAAAACATAGTTAGATACATAGTTTTATTCCCAAGTGATTTCTACAAATAAAAATGCACTCACAGAATGACGTGACATGATTTATTCCGGTGCGGAACTGCTAATGTAGATATAAGCACAATTACCCAAGCATCTGAACTATCTAAACAAATAGTTAGAAGTGCCTCTATTTACACCTTCTCTCTGAATTTCAACTGCAGACCCAAAAATGCAGGCTCAAACTGGTGCAAATTATTCTGCACATGAGACTACTGAGCTGAATACAAATTTAAATAATAGAGTAGTCTGCATCCATCTTCTGTCCTCTTGTATGTCACTTATTTTAGACTCTTATCTCTCCAGAATAGAAAGAGATTAATACCAATTAATATACTTCATTATGCTGTAGTTCGATGCATACCTCAAAAAAACAGTAATAAAACCTGAAGGATCCAGACAATAATAGGATGCAAACAACTGTTCTAGCTCCCCCACTACCTTATTTTCTGACCTACAACCTGTGTTTGTTCCTGGAAGGCAAGATCTGGGTTTAATTACATCCTTGGACAACCCATGCAAAATAAGAAATGGCAGGAAGGGGGGGTACTTCAGGGAGCATAATATTTGGGTGAACTTCCCCTTGTATATCTGGAGAAGCATAAGACTTAAATTTCTCTGAAATATAAGCTGACTTTTCTTCCTCTCCCCATAGAACCCATGAGTAATTGGTATGCAAAAGTAGTAAATAATATATTCAGGTGTTTATTCCATGGTATTTCAGAGCACATGGCACTTTACTCTTTGAAAAACTATGCAAGAAGTTAAGCCATGAGAGTTCTTGAACATACCTGTATCACTCTGAAAAATTAGTTTTCCAAAATGACTGTGGGATAGTAAACTGTTAGTGACTACTTATAGGCTGTGTAACTGCCCCAGCCAGTGGGCTAAGCTCCTAGACACCCAGGTCAGGCAGTTACAGAAATCATTCCGTCTCCTCAGACTTGCAAAAGATATCTGTGCTATGCCCAGAAATCTCTTGCTCAACAAGAGCAAATTTACTATGTCAGCCTGCATCCTGAAATGATATGAATTTGGACTGCCAGGTCTTCAGGCCCTTTTTGCCAGGAAAAATTATAAATAGTTTCAGCCAGAGAACCATGTGTTCTATGCAAATGAAAGCAAATAGTTCTGGTGTTAATCATCTCACTTGTCATTGAGCAAAACAAAGCTTTTGAAGCTAATTCAGAAATTTCCATCACATCAAAATGCAAGCTTTGCTGGCTCTGCTTACCTGTGTAGTGTTAGTCTCATACACACACATAAATAGGATTGCCTTGACTCAAGATCTAACAAATATATCCTGTTTTAGTGAAAGTCAGTTGGAAAACAGTATTGAATCCAGACTACTTTATTCATTTTGAAAATAACTTGCTGAATTAGTACCAAAACTTTGGAAACATTAGTGGTCATTAATGGAAAACTGCCCTCGCAGTATGTAACATGCAACAAGCCATGTTTTGAGTCTTGCCTGGCTCTGGTGCATCCTCTCAGTCTACTACTTTTATCATCTTCAGTCAGTTTGCAGTACAGATGTTGCCTTATTTTTGAGATACAAAACAAACACAATTTAAAAAGCAGAGGATGTTTGTTCTGAAGATTGTAGAGATTTACATCTACATTGCTCTTTCCCTTTAGGAAGCTCAAAGCCTTTTACTAGCTTTAAATAGCAATGCTTTGTATCTGTCATCGTACCTGTCATTATCTCATTGTTAGGGTTTGTATGTTTGGTTAGTAACACATGCTCATTCACCTGCTTAGCATCATGCTTTAATTTCATTTAATAAGTATATTTTGGAGTCAGAATGATCTTCATCAGCCAGAATAATTTAACTTTGCCATGTAGAATTAATTAAGATGAAGACTGTCAAATGAAATGTGAAAAATAATCAGTGGTTCTCATTAAGAGATAATAACAAGATTTTTTTTGTTTAGCAGTTTTGTTTTGGTCTGAGCATCAAATTTTAAGAACTGTTACATGTTGTGAACATTCATTTTAATACATTTGATCTCATCTGGCACCATGCAAATAAATAAAATCCTTAAACTTCTTTTGACAACCAATAATTAAGAGTGCAAACTAAATACTGAAAAAGAGCTTGAAGAATAGGTAGCTAATTTAGGCATACATCAGGAGTTTGATGAAATACGTAACACTTGAAAGATTAGCTGAAGCAGTCTGCTAGTACTTAATGACTGTCTCCAAGAACTGAGTCAGTCCTGATACAATGTTGGGAGATCTGAGGCAAGCAAATAAAGGAAGTGCTGTTAAGAGGAAAGAAAAAGGAGGACATGGGGACCTGTAGTCATTAAAGATTTGACTACTTTCAGTTCCCATTCAGAATTCCTGCTTTGGGAATCCAACCATCACTCTTGTCGTGTTTAGGTCTTTGCTCGTTCTCTGCACATCAAAGTACAACACCTGGTGTTGCTCAGTGTATCACCTATGTGCCTGTAGTAGATGCACCTACTTTGGTACCTGAAACTTTTTACTAAGGTCTAGTGGAATATGCATAGGCAACAGGACTGTGTAACTGTTAATGTAGTTGTCAACTGGAATGGTATTTCAGGCAGGGACCTAAGGATGTTTTTGAAATGTAGTTCATTAATGACTTTGACCACAACCAGTGGAAAAGTGGGGTAAAACATTTGTGGAGTAAGTCCAGATGAGCAGGGGTTGAAATGATTCAGACTACGAAAGTGAGAACGGTGGATAAATTGCTGAAATGGTCTTAAGCAAATATATGAAATTCAGTACGCAAATACAAATTATGACAGTGGGGAGGGAGAAATGTAATGTGCAAGTGTAAAAAAGGGACCATGTAAGCAGGCGATAATGCTGTGGAGAAGGATGGGAAGGAGGTTTTAATGGGTCAAAAACTGAGTCAATCAAGTGATGCTGTTGAGAAAAAAACAAACAAACAAACAAACAAACAAAACCCCCAAAAAAGTCATTTTCATTCTGGAGTATGTTAGTAGATATGTGATTTGTCAGAATGTATGTATACTCTCCTCAGTGGTGCTAGAAGCTTATTGGGAATATGGCGTATAAACACATTTAAGGTAGAGAAGTTAGAGTTCAGAGGAGAGTGTCCTGGTTTAACCAGGATAGGGTTAAGTTTCCCCAGCAGTGGTGGGGGAAGCTCTAGCCGGATTATTCAGATACCATGCGGAGGTCACATCCTGGCAGGTCACATTTTCCTGGCGCGGAGCGCGGTGCACTCGTGGTTTTGTACATCGTGGTTCTCACTGCTGTATTTGGCCGCTATTTTGCTCTGTTCATTGCTATCACTATTACTGTTGTTGTTGTTGTTGTTGCTTGTTGTGTTGCTATTGCACTGTTGTATTAAACCTTTCCTTATTTCAGTCTTGGGGCCTTGTATTTCACTCCCTTTGTGGGGGAGGGGCAGCGGCCGCGTGGTCTCAGACCCCGGCAGGGGCTAAACCACCACAGAGAGTGTCAGGGCAATAAAGAATTTAGAAAAAATGGAGGATTTTGATTTGTTTTAGAGAGAATATAAGACTTGGTTCAACTTTTCTCTTTTGATAGAGTTGGATGTAAGAAGGATGGTGCTGACTGATTCTGCATGTCTCCTAGGGATAGGGCAAGTAGTAGTTTGCAGGAAAAAGACATTTTGATGTCAGGAAGAGCTGATCTCCTGAAACAGACAGCTGTTCAGGGTGACTATGGAGTCTCTTTGTTTGGAGATTTTTAAAAACAAGACAGACAAGTACCTCCCAGAAGTGCTGGGATATAGTTCCCCTAACTGGGGAAATGACTTGGCACCTTCTCTGCCTGTGTGCCTGTTTTCTTCCAAGGGCGAGCAGAGAATGGAGGAAAGCAGTAGGCATTCATAAGGAGTGCACTTGCTTCGTAATATTGCCTCAGCCAAGGAGCCAAAGTTTGGCCTAAAACACTCTAATTTAATAAAAGTTAAATAATAGTCATAAGATGAAAGGATGTGAAGGTTAAAACACAGATGCATGTTGAACGAGTGCAGGCATTGTGGACTGGAAAATAATTTTGCAAAAACAAAATGTTAGCTATGTTTCAAATCAGGGAAATTCTTCCTTCTTAAATGTGCAGTTTCTACATGATGGCAGCACCATTTGTTTTCTGGATTTCCTTTGTGTTGTTACATTTCCAGGATTGTGGTAAACAAAAAGGTCATCATAAGCTGTTCAAGGAACGTGAGCTTTGTGGGGTCAGAGATGTCACCCTGATTGCCTACAATTAAATCCAAGAAATAGAAGTCTCGCCCTTTCCAGCTCGTTATTGGGCAGTGAGCCCAATGAAGTAATTTTCCTTTGGTTATGCAGCCAGTCCTGAATGTATGAATAGATTTGATGACTGCATGCTGTGGGTTTTTTCTTTTTTCATTTTATGGATTTTGTTCTGACTAGAGGCTATACAGTATGTTATGCTACCCATCAGACTTGGCTACAGAGTCAAGCTTGAAAAACGCTGTTCTTTTCTTGCCAGCTTTTTCAGCCTACAGTCACTCAGCCTATAACAGCTTGTCAGCTCTACTGAAAAGAGCCAAATAAGACTTTACCATAATATTTCTTCCCCTCTCCCTTGCAAAAGACAGTACGTTTCTTGAATCAGATTGGGCAGAAGTTCTTGTGGTACATGGCCAAGAGCTCTGTTAATATCTCTTGTGTTTAGAAGAGGCAGCCTGGTCCTGTTAACCATCGAGTGCTGAAGAGGAGCCAGGAAGAAAACAATTCTTTTTCATGGAGGTACAGGAATGTTCTGTTTGTAACGCATCTATGTTTTTATGAGATTCAGCAAACTAAACGCAGAGGGAGATGTAATTTCCACCATTATGCTGTGGCGAAGAGAAACAGCATGTCCTAAGATCACAGAATGAAGGGCTACTGAACTACACAGGAGGAAAAAATATTGTTAGGAATAAAATCCTCCACAGGCATCCATATGACACATGGCATCATTGTCCGATACAAGCTGAGAAGAATGTTCATCAGAAACACTCTCAGGATAGCCCATAAAACTTTGCAGGAAAAGTGCATTTCAAGATGAGGTTTCTCTGAGCACATTGCCAGCAACAGAACAGAAACAGCAGCAAGAAGAATAAGGGATAACAGGAGAAGCAAATGTGGCATCTGTGTTTAGGGGAAGACTGACTACCTGTAGCTCTTTACACCTTAGATGTCTCAGCATACCTATGGAGGACCATATGAAGATAGCTAGTACCAGAATCCCACAGATTAATCCTTGTCAATTTAGCTTAATCACTCTTATGTAAACTCTTTGGGGTTGGAATGTTTTAAATTCTCTAGTAAAGGAACCCAAGTCACAGCTCTCTCCATCTTTTGCGGTTTCCTCTTCTGAGAACCCATTGCATTCCAATTTTGTTGTTGTGCATTTTAACATGACAAAGTACCCACTAGTTCATTTTATGTAAGCAGGCATCTTAGATCCCAGTATGCTGAACGAGTTAATGGCACAGCAGAGCGGCTGCATCTGGCTGCTCTGGCCATACCAGTGATGAACAGAAGAGCAGGGAGTGGTGAAAAAGCTCAACATTAATTGTACTAGAATAAGAGCAGGACCATCATACAGACCCAGACCATTGTTACAGCTCTAAAATTAGGGATGTAATCATAGTAAAATCTTAATTTAGGTTCTCCTAGAAGAGCTGCAGATGCTTTCACCCCACAAACTGTGTTGCCTGGACAAATCTTCAGGAATTGTATTTATCTGCATTGCCTGCTAGCATGTAGCTGGGAAGGTTATTGTGTTGTCGCCAGACAACACTACAACTCACCTCTCCCTCTTCCTTCTCTCTCTGCCTCTCTTTCCTGCTCCCAGTCTCAGTCTCACTGGGGCTTTTCTTTCAAGTTCTGCTGCCAGATTTTCTGCTTTTCTCCTGTCAGGCGTTCTACTTGTAAATTGCCAGAGCTCTCTTTTCTTCTAAGTGTTCACTTTTCTTTCTTCTTTTCTCTAGTCTTTCCTTTTTCATCTCCCATTAAATCCTTTTTTGTCTCACTGTTTTTTTCCCCTATTGCCATCTTGGGCAGCTTTTTGCCTACGAGTTTCTGTACTTACAATTTTTTAGTGTATGTATGATGTTTCCTTTTGCTTTGACTAATGTGGATTGCCTTTTGGAGCAAATGTCAATGTAGCTTGTGCTTCCAGGTAACAAGTATAATACCTCATGAAAAAAAACCTCAAGAGATTTATATCATATAAAAGCACAGAGGTGTGAATTGATTTGAATATTTTCAAACTATGTTTACTCAAAATTAAATTCTTTTCCATAAACTTCATAAGTTATTGTGAAGGAATATTGGTAGAGGGAAAAAATTATTTTAGGAATAAAGTTCTCTGCAGTATTATATATTCTGCTGCTTTTCACAAAGGAATAGGGGACATTGAAGTGTTCTGTTAAGCTGAGAGCAAATATAGCATGAGAAATGGTGTCTTCTCTGTAAATGCTGATATGTGTATTTTTAACACCAGGTACACTATTATCAAAACACTTCCTATCAGTTGTTGAAAACAACTTTCTCCATATTTGAGTAATGTTTTGTATTCATTTATTTATCTAAGATGAGGAATAGCAGGAACATAAGAGATTTTCCTGGGAATGCATCCAAGAAGCGCTGGTGGAGGCTTTCTAGTTAATCGGTTTGTCAAAAGGAGTACTTTTTCCAGCATGTGACATTATTCACTTAATTTTTCATTAGGCCTTTTAATGTAAGTAGTATTAAAGCAAACAGCTGTGATATGGAAATGCTAATTTATGCCAGATCACTTGAAACTCCTGACTTTTCATCTGTGCAGCAACAAACTGAACTATAGGTCCTGTGCATTGCTAAATGATAGCAGCCACAATACAGCCAGGCCGAGTGAAGGCAGTTGAACTGTGCACTCCCCCAAACACCACACACTGACTGCAATCTTCCCTAAAGTTTGCTCTCTGTTCATATATCATAAGTGAGTGTTACTCATAAAGGATTTGAAGTCCCCTAGCATATGTGTCCACTTCCACCATTAAAGTGGATTCAGGTGCTTGGCATGGCTGTCTCCAGGCAGACTTTCCTTAAGTAATTGATAGCTACAGTCCTGCTGCCCATGGTTCTCTGTCTGGATGTACTCACTTTGCATTTATAGGGCTTTCGTACAAGCCGCTGGCTGACAGAATGCGTGGTAAGGATCTCACACTTTCTTTTATTAATGTGACCTATTTTCACGTTCTCAGGTGACAAATTATGCCAAATAAGCTTTCTTACACCTACTATGATATGATGAGAAATTCGTGCGTCAACCACAGCTGTCCTGAAAATTTTTAGTGGTATGAGGTACTGGGATTTGATTACCAGAAGATGTTGGAAGAAAAAAGGAGAGAGACATCTTAGAAATTAACCTCTCAGATGTTTAACCATGCAGAAGCGTGTTGCGTTTTGACTTACCTGTTTTCTTAAGAGATAGCTATAGCACTCCTATGTGGTGTTACACTCAAAATCATATTAAGACAAAAGGCAGCATATCACATGAGATGAACCAAGACCATTAACCATTAGTCTGGTTAATACTTTGTTACTCCCGACAAACTTACTTACTTAATTCAAAAAAGCCTCATAAATGATATGGTAAAAATGTTATAGAAGAAAGACTTCCTATTATCTGCCCCTTTTCTCTGGCGTCATATTCATCCTCACTCTGGGTCCACAGGGCATTGGTTTTGGCCTTCCTCAAAAAGAAGGGGGTGTTTATAAAGACATGTCAGCATACTGAGGACAAAAAGGGTTATTGTTTTTTGTGCACTGACTACCAATTTGTTCCCTGGGTCCTCCTTTTTATACTTCATAAACAGATATGAAATTTGCTGTTTGCTTTGGGCACAGACTCGTATAGTTTGTGAGACCAGACTTAGTAGACTTGCAGACGTGATACATACAAACAAAGAAAAAACATTGCGCTGGCTAGGCCAAGGTCAACTTTAAACTAGGCCTTGATGATAGAATTCTATACAATTAATAATGGGTATTTGGTGGCTCTTGCAATGTAATGACTCTGGTTTCTTGATAAAGTTTGTTTTTTTTGAAAACCAAACTGTTTCATGACTTGCAAATGGAATTAACCGTTTTTATTATGCTTCACTAAGTACTATGTTATGCTTTTCAGTTGCAGTCACAGCAGAGGAACTGCAAGTGGTGGTTTATGTCACAAAAGAATAGCTACTCTGTGTATTGGGGCTCCCTCTAGAAAAAGAAGGTAATTTCTATCTCTTAAAACATTTTACTAATTTCATTGATGTTTACAATTTTCAAAATTGCTTTGGAAATTCTGTGCTGCAGCTCTGAAATTTCAAGGGCAAAACCAAAAATTATTTAGAGACTGAGGGAACTGATTTGTGAAAATAATTTGTAAAGACTAAGTATTTCCCAAACAATGGGATATAAGTATAATCTGTATGTATTTGAAAGATATGAGTGCTTAAGTCAAAGGAGAGTACCAATGTTATATCAACCGTGGGAATAGCTGATTCCATTAGTTTTAGCTGTGAACCATACTTTGGACCTCCCCTTATGGAGCCCTTGCAAAGAATCCACGAGAGCCCATTGTTTTAACCAAGGTGTTTTGTTTTCCTGAAGACTAAAACATGTGTAACACAGTTCACTTCGTGTGTTTGGAACTACCTGGTTGCTTTTGAAACTATCTTGTGCTTGAAAGCTTGAAAAAATGCTGGGTTTGTCAGGATGCTGTACACCTGTAAACTCCATTGATATCAGTAATTGGCAGTCTCAGTCTCATCCTGCACCAGCTGTTCAACTAGCTCGGTGTCATCTCTGTCATCACGGACAGCACTTGTTGCCTAATAGAAATGAACTTTGTCTCTTTTTACATATTTGCTCCCTCAGTCCATGTAATTAACTACAGTACTAAATTCTTGTTTGACCCCACAGTTAAGGACAGCTTTATTTCATGACAAGGTAAAGCTCAATTTCGTAGACAGGCCACCAAATTCTGTATACCTCTGGCACTACAACATTGATGTGTTGTGCCAACATTGTTTAAAGGAAAAAAAAGTGGAGCTCCTTTATGCATTATGAAAGCAATAAATTCAGTACAGTAGCTTGTTCTGCATTTTTTTTCCCTTTCGTTTCCTTACCATTCTGGATCATTTACTCTATTAAAAGCTGACTTACAGTTTTCAATTGTGTAATTCTCAGTATGCTAAAGGGTATTGCATTAACAATAACCTAGATATATACATTCAAAAATTGTCCAATAGGTATAACTTACTGGTTATTGTTTCAGGCATGTTTACAAAGAGGAGAAAAAAAACATTGGTTTGGTTTATTACTGGTTCAGGTCTGCCATCTTCTGCTATCAAATCTGAGCATGTGCTTTGTAAGGGTGAAAACCTGGAGATCCCAGAGCATGATTTTGCCACAGTCTTGGAGGCCAGAGTGCTATAAAACCCATTCTCCAGTCCTTACCTGATCATTATATATCCTCAAGTAAGGTTGTAATTATCTTGTTACTTTGTTTTACATGAGTAACTAACTATGATCATGTTTTAGAGCAGTGATTGTGTGTATGGGCCAATATTGATGAATTCCCTTCAGGTAGAATGACAACATGTTGCAGGAGACAGCAACATGAACAATATAAAGATGGGCTTTGGAGGGGAGACACAGTTTCTAGTCAAGGAAACCCTGTTCAGGAACAAAGGAATTCATTACAGCAGATGTTTTCACATTATTAGATGCTGCAGTTTGGATTTTGGGTTGTTTTTTTTTCTTTAGAAGGTATCACAGAGACTACTCTTGTCTAAGGAGTACAGTATTGATATTTCTTGAATGTAAAATGGCAAACAAGCGTGGTTTGTGTCTGTTTTGAAGCTTTCCTTTTGTCTTGTGCATCCTTTTCGTGACTATGTGCCTATTTGCTGCACTGAAATGCTGCGAAGTGTATGGGGCTTCAGTGCTTTCCTGCCCAGAGGGTGATAGCTAACTGAACGGCTTCCACATGGATAGCAGTTACACATCTTGAAGTGTACTAGACTTCTGTCCCTTAATTTACTGTGGAACTAGAATTTTACTATATTCAGATTGCTACCTTCTTTTGTGTTTGGGTTTTGTTGTTGGTTGGTTGGGGTTTTTCTATGTATCCATTTTTCACTGAAGGTCACAATCAATTGAAGTTAATAAAATCTTGGTTTGCTCTGATCTTCCCTCTTCAGGGAGAGTAAACCAGGGAATCAAACTAAGTTGTAGCTGATGTGCCATCCTGATTCATGGTTTGGCTATACTTTGAAAAAAAGCATCATACAGGATGGGTCTCAAATATAATTCCTTATGTTTGACACAGTGCTTTCACAGAGGTACTGACAGGTCTCAGCAGATGTGACGTGGTCACATTCACTGTTTTTCTGTAGAGCTCATGAGCGCAAGATGTGGTGCTCTTGAAACAATGCATAAAAACGGAAGGAATGCTATGAAAAGCCAATATTTTGCTGGGCCAAATTCCAAAGTATATGTTTTGACCTTGCAAACATATTTTGCATGTGAAGGGGAAATAAATTTGTCTATATGTCTGATTCTGCCCAGTGCAGTAGCATGGTTGCCCTCAGTGAGGGTCTGTGAAATCGTCCTTATTCTGATGCTGGCTCTGAGGTGTTTCTGGTCAGAGGGCAGAGAAAGAGAGGGGAAGAGGGGTTATCTTGGGAGAAGGAAAATGAGATACTCTTTATAAGCTCATTTTAGTCACTGCTCAGCGTAAAGCAGAGATGAGTCTTTAAAAGAGACTTGTGTGTCTTGCATGAACTGTGTGTGGGGAAAGACACATGGAGTGGTTGTACGACAGTGTGACAAACAGATGGACAGGGTGATGCTTGGTGGTGGATTGGGAGGGACAGGCCAGCGCAAAGCTTGACGCTTGGTGTAAATAGTTGGGGAAAGAGCTGTGTCAGGTTTTGAAGTGGGACAAATTTTACGTGGGAGCAGATGAGCATCTGGCAGGCAGATCTGAATGGGGAAGGGACACAATCAAATGCTGAGCAAAGATAGCAGCTTGTTACATCTTATGTGCTTTAGGGGAGATGCAGGGCAAGAAAGGCAGCTTGGAAAGCCAGGTAAAGGAGTGACACAGTAGCTGGGACAGAGTAAGGATATGAAGAAGAAGTTAGTGTTGGGAGTGGAATGTAAACAACTGCCTCAGAGCTGTCACAGAAGAGCAATCAATAAATAGAGTTTCTAGGTGGAGGCCCTGGGTTTTATATTCCAGGTGAGCAATCTCCTACTGGATCTGCAGAATCCCAGAGGGGGCAGGGATAAGGAAGAGGAAATGAAGACATGTCAAATATGAAAAATCGTAATTTAACATTTGGCTGCACTGTTGTCCAAGTCTGTCCGTCAGTATGACAAGCATGGATTTGTAATGAGAAGAGGCTACTATATCAAATCAACCTTCATGCTGGTATGTCTGAGAGAAAGAAAGCTGGCTAGATCCAATGGCTGTGACATATATTCCCACTTCTAATTAGAAATATTTTATAGCCTGCATCCCTAATGGAATTTATCGCAACAATGTATTGTTACAATGTATTGCAAGACCACAGTGGAATAATACTTCTAAAGTTTAAACATGCTCCATCTGATCTAATATTGTAGCTAATCCATCAAAAGTTGATCTTGAAGTCTCTCAAAAATGTCTGCTGCTGGTGTAAATGCTTATAATGAATGCTAGCGTTGCCGTGCCAAATAGAAAAATGGTACTCTGTAAGTCCTGAGGACAACAAAAATAGATCAGTAGTTTGTGGGAAGGTATCCGCAACAATATCTGATGGGCACTGATCTTTATCTCTCTAGATGATCAGTGCTGCAGTTCTCCATGTCAAAAATAAGGTAGACGTTGTTAAAGGAAGTACCATAAAATCATTAAAATAGGACCAGCTAACCCCACTTGAGACAGGACTAACAATACCTAAACCACTACACATACACTGAAACTGGGGGCCTGCAATTGTTCCTCTCATGGCACTATTTTTTTACAGTGATAAATGGTGTTCCCATGCACATGCATTGGGGAGTCTTTTTTTTTTTTATACAAAAGTTACTGCTATCCTTTCTTTGATTTTTGTGAACAAAGCAAGACATATCAGAGCAAATTTTACAACTCAGAAGAAAATTCCTGCTCTTAAAAACTAAGTAAAGTCAAGATCAGTTTTATTTCAAGAAACACTGTACCAAACCCAGAGATATGCTATATTTAAATAGTGCAAAGAAATATAGTAGTTTATGGACTAGCCAGTCTACAGGCTTGCTGATCAACAAAACAGGAACTTTAAAGCCTACAGATAATGTTGTAAATATGTCTGAGTCGCACTAAGTTTTGTTACTTTTCTTACGAGAGAATTTTAAGAAAAAAGGTCTTGGTACCAAGAAAGAACAGAACAATAGTGGAGTATACTAGTTGTAATGATTTATTTTGTTTTCAATGCTTTTGGGTGACACATTCTTGAAATATTAGTGAATAAGCTTCTCTCAGCTCAGCTGCTGGAGCTGTTGTTTCTCCTCTGCAGGCATTTTGCTATGTCTCTGTCACTATATGTACTCACAAATGCAGTATTTCTTCTGACCTTGTATTTCACATACAAACACAAAAAGGAGAAGTTTGGGCTATGTATTAGGAAAATGATTTTGCTGGAACAATTAGATTCTGGAAGAATCTAAAGCTAGTTAAGCAAAGTGGACTCTGTGAGCCATTTGGGAGCTAGCTAAATATCAGTGAAAATTATACAGGAAAGGAGTAATTCTTCAAAATAAAGTGTAGAAACTGAATAATATGAGCGATAATTTCTGACGAGGTCCTTACTGTCTGTTATTCAGATAGAGAAAGGCAATGGTCTAGTTAGTAGTTCCATGGAAAAAGAGAATTGAGACACCAGCATTTTCAGAATCTCAGTGAGTAATAATTGCAATTTTTAAGCTATTATTTCACTATTCAGAATTGTATTTGAAATGGAGAAAAAATGCTTTTGTTTACCAGCGAAGATGCATGGAATTTTCCCATGAAATGTTCAGGTGCTGCTGGATAATGGCCTTTGTTTTCAGTGGTTAAATTGCAGGAATTGAGTCCATGTCATTCCACAAAGCACATTTCAGTCAAATTGTAACTACCCACGTTGAAGTTAACATGGGCAGAGTTTTCAGAACTGAAATTCGGTAGCCTTTGCAGGTGGAGTAGTTATCCTGTGTTTTCTGCACATTAATACTGAGTTCTCAACAGAAGTCTGCCTCTGGTCATGATTTTTGGCATTCTTTCCTATGGAGTTTTTCTGTTTCTAAACCGGTCATTTAGGGACTTCTCTATAAAACCTTGTACAAGAAAAGAAGTGATAGAGAAGGGAGTGAGTAAACTCATGGCAACTGTGCATTTTGAATATTAATATTTTCTCATTCTGGATTTTTTTGTTACAGCTTTCAAAAAACAATTTAGAAGACAAAGAATTGTTACAATATCAAGGTTATTAATTGCCTGGGAGCTTTGGGTTCGCAAATAAGTGTGACATAATGGCTATTTGACAATATTGTCATAGTTTAAGAGACAGCTCAAGACTACGCCTCTTTTTTCAATACCCCATATATTATCCTTTTTCAAATTATTATGATTTAAAGGAACACTACATGATTGTTGCTTCATTTAACCTTTGAGTTGGCAAATAGGTAAAGATGAAATGGATGATACAAGAATTAGCTTTTAAATTGTAGAGCACTGATTTACAGACAGCATAGAACAATCTAGTACACGCTGAATGTTTGACTTGTTTCACAAATGTGTTATAATTCTCTGGTTGTTAAAGAGAAGAGAGCTATCTAGCGGTTACAGATGTCATCAGCTTTTGTCCAACAGCTATCAAGGACTGTATCCAACTTGAAAAGAACAGAATGGTTTAAATTATCCGTGAATAATGCAAGGTTTGTGATTAAGTTCTGTAACATAGGAGGACAAATTCTGCCACCTGCTATGGCTTTACAGAATCTTTTTTTGAAATACAGGTTTCTCATCCTGACTAATTGAAAGTCCCATAATAATTTTAAATAAAAGTAACAGCCGGAAATGTGAATTGAAGTGGTTATGCTGGGAAATACAGTCCAATGACAAGTTGTGTAGCCATGGGGGGGGGGGGAAAAAAAAAGGCAGAATAGTTGGCAAGTGGCATACAGGAAATTTGGTTACCAAACATTTATCTTGTAGAAGTGAAACAAACCCTCCATGGCCTACTTTACTATAGAGGATAGTCAGCGTATTAGTGGTCAGTGTGATATTCCATGGTAGATCGCCCCAGTGAGCTTTATATGGCCTAAACTCGAGTAACATTTGTTTGCCTTAAAAAGGCATGAGAAACTCCAGACCTAACTAAAGTATCAGCATTTTTTGTTTCAAGAAAAGAATCGGATCAAAACCCACTTGAACCACAATGGAAGTTATTCCACCTCAGTACTGGTTTTCTGTCTAAGTGTGAGGTGTACTCTAGCAAGTACCTACAGGAAAATGGAGTTGTGACTGCAAGTTCAAAGATGAAGTTAATTTTCATTAATTTATGGTTGCATTTTGTCCTTTTAAGCTAACAAGGCATTGAAGAATCACAAAACTCTCAGTGCACATCCTGGCAGATACATCATGCAGAAATGAGCTCTGAAATATTTTCAACTCTTCTGAATAATGAATCAAAGCAACAGAGATTTTTCCAAATGGACTCTAACTGCAAGGTATTCCATTGCATTATTCTTCTGTAAAGAATGCCAGTTGATTTCTTTCCACTCTTTGTCTTGCATCCTTCTAAGCACATGCTGTTACCTTTTTTGTGCTACTTACATATTCCCATTATTGCTTCTTCCCTTGGTTACGCCATTCCAACATAGACATTACACCTGCTTAGATATCTTTGAAACTACCTCTACAAATCCCTAAATCCATTACAGATGCAAACGAGAACAATGCAGTGAGACACTCTGTCTTTTGGACACCAAATTGTCATCAGAAATTTCACCATCACTTCTTCACCTGCTCATGTGGTACCCAGCTGTGCCTTATTGGCCCTGCATTTGCCTATAGTATGAGGTTTGCTGTTGATTGCTGTTCAGAGAGAAGATTTCAATTTCTGAAAGACTCCATGTCAATCTTTAGTTGGCCCCTGTGTGTTCTTCCAGAGAACATACAGAATTAGGTTTTTAGGGGAGATTTTTTGTTCTTCTTCCATGTGTGCTAAAATGTAAGTGCATATTGTAAAGAAAATATAGCTGCATAAGGAAGCAGAGTGGTTAGAGTGAAAACCTCTAATAACTTTGGAAGCCAGTATCTTTACATGTTTTACATTATAGTTCACTATGTTAACACTTGGCCACAATGCAGTGCATCTCCTAATGCATCAGAATTATAGAAACATCTGGGCTAAATAGCTTCATGCCGATCCACTGAGAAAATTCACAAAGGATTTAATACTTTTTAAGATATTTCATTTTCTATCTAGGATAGTAGGTTGCATTATTCTTATATACCGATTTATGAAACACACAGGAACATTTTGTTTCTTTTTTTTTCCTTTCTTTTAGTCTTTAAGTGCCTACAGGGCACATCTGTGCTTCTTTATTAAGAGCTACGTTATGGCTGGGCCTTGCGTGGCTACAGTGTGGGAGAGGGAGCAAAGAGGTTCCTTTTCCCTTTGTGCAGCCCGTCAGAAGCCTGCCAAAAATTGCAGACCTCTCCCGAGCCAGGAGTAATCCTTTAAAAGAAAGATGTTTCTGCTACATCTCTCTCCTGCTGGCTAGGAGAGCTGGCTGACCATGTGGGAAAGTACCAAATTACCCTGTTGCAGCACAGCCAAGGTGCTCTGGTTTGAAGCCCCTTTGCTGCAGGCATTGCTTCCCACACACTGTCTGTCCCTGGCAGGCCTTTCTGGTTGGACTCCACAGGAGCAGCACGTTCACTGGGATGCTCTGATCTTGCAGCAATACTGTTCTGGGGACACCCAACTCTGGTTTGTGTCCTACTGGTACAGAGAGGATGGTTGCGGCAGCCATTGAAATCTGCCTTTAGATCTCTCGTAGGGCGTACACAAATCTTGCCAACTGTGCGGACTGTAGTGATGTAAGTTGATCCCATCTAGTGTCAGAAGGGACTTTTGGTTTCCAAAACTTCTCTGCCTCCCTGAAAAGTGTGCATGCCATATACACTGCACTGCTAGATAACCCTTATAAAAACCTAATAGCAAGCTGTTGTTCTCAGGTATGACTTTGGCCTATGCATTGCAGGATGGTGTTGTGCATCTAAATGTCTTGAATTTCAGTCCAACAGATGATCGATGTGGGGATCAGTCTGGCAGCACACAAGATAACTGCCATTAAACTTTTATTATTGGGCAAGGTGTACATCCTCTTTCTTAAAGAGGGATTGCTATAGAGCCTTCCTTTTTTCTGCTGGAAGTATTCATGATACATCCTTTAAGTGCTTCCTTCTGGCTCTGAAGGCTCAGCCTTCATCTGGTGTTCAGGTTGGACTTCAAATGAGGCAAGAAGCTGGAGACATTTTATGTACAAGAGACTGGACTGTCCTGAAGGCCTTACCTTCCAAGGTAGCAAGTTTGCTCAAGTTAACTGCTTGGTCACAACAGAGTCCCAGTCATGGATTAGAGATCTGCAGAGTTGAGGACACATAGTCAGATTGGTATGAGGATGATGTCTTTCTGTATGGAGAAGAGAATGTTGTCATCCTTGTGTTTCTGTAAGTGTCAGATAAAGCAAATCTAGCCATGCTTGTGTAGCATGAAGAATATGTATACTTTTTTTTTCAAGTCAGAGCCTCCAATTTTACTCACAGAGCAGTAAATTAAACTCTTTCTCATGGTGGATGTTTCCACATAGTCTGATACCAATTTTCTGTTCTGTGTCCTTAATTAACTTGAATGTCTTTTTTTTTCCTTCCAGTGAAAGGGATGATTTTCACCCACTGTAGTGTTGTAAACTGACGTGATAAGCTCTTGCACTAATGGAAAACTAGTTAATGCAAAATGCAGCAGCTTAAAGCAGAAAGGGGAGAGACTGACTGCAGAGCTGGGGGCAGCAATAGCAGCTTGTCACCTGGCACTGATCTGCTTGATTAGGAATGTGAAGGTGTATAAAGAGCCTTCCTTTTTTGAGGGATACCCTTCTGTTTTGTGCTGACTTGCTCTTCACCAGGCCAAAGAAATGTAGATAAAGAGACAAAAGCAGCAAGACATCCTGAGGATACACTTAGAAGACTGAGTTGATGCCCTGAAGGCTATTTCTCTTGGCTGTGGAAGCCTGATTGCAATTTCCCTCTGTTTTGGGGTAAGTAACTGGCTGCACCAGAGGTGTTGCCGCTGTCTTGCTTTCCTGTTACAACAGTTAATTTGTTAACTAACTCTCAGCAGCCTGGTGAAAACCTGACTGTATAGCCCAGTGCCTGCATGGTGGAAACTTCATGTCTTTCTTAGACAAACATCTGCAAACAGGGCCTTGTGACACAGCAAGCAATCTCTCTGTTTCTACTCATTGGAGTCAACTAAGTTTAGAAGTCTTAACTTCTGCTTTGATATATTTCTATCACACGAAGAAACTAATTTTTAGACATAGATCAGTAAATGTTCAGGGCAACACATAGTGTGGGGAGTTAATTATTTTATATGCATATAAATGACTTTTTTTGGGATCATTATCAACACAAACTCTTGTCTGATGTGCATGGTAAATGAAGTTGTCATATGCTTCTGTGAATCATGGCAGCCAGGACCACTTCTGAGCATTGAGAGACAGCACAGTTGAACACTGAGAGAGGAGTGCTGGAATATAGCGCTTCAGGTCACTGTGAATTTCACAGCCTTAAGAAAAACCATAAACAAAACTGAAAACTCTGTGATGAGGCCTCTGAGAGTGTTAGCTTCTTGGGGTGCGATGGGATTTTCTGTGATGAGAACAAAGCGCCTCTGTCTGAGGACTGAGCTTTCCTGGTGACTAATCTGAAGCTGTAGACTCAACCCCAACAGGAACTGGTTTCTCTGCTCTGTGTTCCAGCTGCTGGGCACAGTTTGTTGACTTTACCCTCTCCAAACCTTGTAATATGTGTACTTAAAAGAAAAAAAAAAAAGTCTCCTACAAACTTCAAAAGATGAAAGACACCACTTCATAAGTCTCCCACCTCTGAGTACAGGAAGAAAGTGCCAACATGCAACCATGGTTAGATTTAATGCATTGTTGCCAAGTATTCATAAAATATACTGAGGAGTGCTATGTGATTTTTGTATGCACTGGAATATAGATGTGGAAAGCATGAATGGAGCTTCACTTCTTTCCTGTGACTGTGGTTTGTAATGACTTAGAATTGCTTAAAATGTTTTGTCAAAGTGTGACATGTTGAAGAAAAAAAAATCATTTTATTGGTAGAAATTCCTTTTTTGAGGTTGTGGGCCACCAAGAAAGCGCATCTCCCAATTCCAAAAGGGCAAATTTTATTCCTTTCCTCTATTCTTTTTCAACCACCTCTTTTAATTCCTTCCAGAAAAAATAAAATAATCCAAAGTACTATCATTATTTCATTTATTAAAATCAAGGAAAGACGTTTGATTTTTTTTATTTTCCTGCCAGCTTTAGCCACAGTACAGAATGTTTCTGGCATCTGCTTTCCTCTCCGTTGCTAATCAGCCTGGTACTGCCCCTTGTGATGACTGCTTATGTTCTGCCTTGACAACCCACTGCTTCTGTAGTTTCTGAAACACCGTGATATATATGTCCATATTGTAGCCATTTCCCAAAGGTGAAAATCTTGGGTATGTTAGAGATACACTCCTAACATCAATCTGCGGTGTCTTCCACAGACTGGCATGTAACATTACCTGATTTTGAGAGCCACTTAAAGATTCTTTTAATGGCATTTCTCATTATTACTTTCATTGTCAAAATAAGTAATAATGGTGAGTATCTGCTGGGGCACTTTGGGGTTTTTGTTGGTTTTTTTTAATACTGATTTGAAAAATGAAGAAGAAAAAACATTGCCTAAAGTAAATGCCAGGGAAAAGACATAGCACAGTGTATTTCTCTGCATTAAATACTAGATAAGTGATGCAGCTAGACTTGTTCAGTTGGCATTCCAGATGTTTTCAAGCTTAAGTCCCCAAATGTGCTGGTAATTGGTATGTTTTCTAGCATTCAGATATACCCATGTATCAGCAAGAACAAATTTCAGGTTGTTTCTGCTTTACATCTTTTTAGATGCACTTTTCTCAGCTATTTGTAGTACTAAAACCAGTCCTGCGTTTTAGAAATGTGCCAGGTATTGCATTTGCACTGGTTAAGGAAATGATTCATGAAATAAAACATATTTTCCGGGAAATTTATACCTATTGACTATGTGTCCAAGGGGATCACATCACCAGCTCAAGAGAAATTCCTTTCTGAAAAGTCACAGGATGATGCCCGACAGCTCTCACTTGTTCTTGTGGCACTATGTCTCAATCAGTTTTCTCAGATATTTTCAGATAGAGAAGGATAAATGATACAAGGTGTTATGTGGATCAGTTCCATTTTTATTTAGAAATATTTATTCCAGCTTCTTAATTTTTTTACTATTCTGCAAGGTCCCTACTGAAATTGGTGCAGTGTTTATTTGCAATGTTTTGGAAAATATTCAATGCAGTTTATTTATCTTTTAAGTCTTTTTAGTGGGTAGAAATAATGTAGGGTTGTCAGCGTGTTGAGTCAGTCATCTATGAGCAAAATGCTTCATGGATGTTAATTTAGAAACCATTTAGCAATTAGATGGTAGGATGTTCCTCAAAGAGGCTATTTTAAGAATATTTTGTGTTGTGCAACAGAAGTCTGGTGTTGAGAGAGAAACAAACTAGGTGCCCTATTTCCTTCACTAATTTCTTTTATTTACACTTTAGCACTGAGTGGGATCTTCATAGCTGATAGGAGAAAAATCCTTTGCTTGTTGTTCAACTATTGATGTCTTATATAAAAATTTGTATTCCAAAACAGATTTCCTGGAGAGAAGTGATAATTACACCAAGCTTCTCTGGGCAGTGTAGCACTGAGGTTGTTCATATAGCACCTCCATGTTCGTGTTAAGAGGCATGTGCTCTGCATCCTCTACTTTCCCAACGGCAAGGACTTCTGTGAGAAGTTGGAAGAAAGAATTTGATCGCACTGATTCAGTGAATACTGTCAGTGTGCTTTTAGGTGGCATTTTCACTGGAATGTCTGAAGACACCTTAAGGTAGGTGATGATTGTTACTTCTGTTTTACAGTTGGTAAAATTAAATCATTAGGGATTTAAATGGTTCACCTGAAGATCAGATAATAAATCCAGAGCGTGTTAAACACCAAACTCCCCAGCTCTCAGCCTCAGGCAACGTAGCTTCATTTGGTAGAAAAGGAAAAAAATCCCAAACCCCTTTAATTAATCATGGAAGGAATAAATGTGCATGAATCTCATACACTTTCAATCACACTTTATTTTTCATTGATGAAAAGCTATTCTGGGGTGTGAGTTCACAGGGAGAAAGGGTGACTAAGGTGAGAAGTGTTCAAACAGCTGAGCAAACCGCACATGCACTTTAAAATGCTGCAGGGTTTGTAAGTTCATAAAAGTCTCATAACTGTATGTTTATTAGCCAGCATAATAATTTTTCAAGGGAAATAGGGGAAGATGTAAGTTAATTAACCCTCCACTATACTGCATGTGCTATAACACTGGAGAAATAGATGATTTTTCTTTTTTTCTGCATGTGATTGACCAATATAATGGTGATCCAGAGAGTTACGTGGCTATAAAACCAAACCAAAAACCAAACAAAAACACAAACACCAGCAAGAGTGACGCTAGAGTGTGTTATGTTGAAATGCTTCCAGTAGAGATAACTCATTATTGATGCTCCTGCACACAAGGGAGCCTTTGGGGAATGCTTTTTCTGGATGACTGTGCCATTTTTCTCATTGACTTGCAAGAAAGCTGCATTCACACTGGAGCATATTTAGAGAAATGAACGTGGAAGATCAGGGTAATGGATTTCAAAGCAAAATCTACAACTTTTCTTTAGATGGAGTGATTTATTTTCTGATTTGAATTTTGTTAGGAGATTGATCTTCAAAAACATAACTTTTGTGGTTAGAGTAATGTCATTGGTGGGCTTTGCTGTAGCTGGCAAGTATGATTCACAAAAAGTTTGCAAGAAAGTAATTTTTTCCACAAGACTCTGGAAGGATTTTATAATGTGTATAAATGGAGTTTATTAAGGTTTTGGCAAATCTGTGATCCACGTTAATTTGTATAACTTAAATGTCTCATAGTGAGTAGTCAAATTTAGTGTTCTTGGGCTCAGGTAAAGATTCCTGGATACAATTCTCTGACTCTGACCTCAGGCAGCATATTTTCTTAGACCAAAACATGTTTTCTCCAGTAGGTGTGGGAGAAAAGCATGTGTATTGATCATACCAGCTACTTCTATCTGATTTAAGATATAATTCACATGCCTAAAGTGGATAGCAAATATAAAAGTGTCCCAACAGCTGCATAAGCTAAACAGACATTTTAACGTAATGCCATTTTTAAGTTCATACAAATTCCTAACTGTAAGGCTTATTAGCCAACATAGTAGTTTTGCAAGGGAAGCAGGAGTTGATTGTGCATTAATTAACTCCCCAGTATATTGCACACATTGTAGCACTTCAGAAAGTACCGCATGGAACAGTCCTGAACTGCAAATGTTGGGTAAGCTTTTTTCTACTATTCAGTGAATACAGTCTTCACCTTGCATCCGAATACTGAGACATTTGCAACAGAATGTTAACACTACTGTTAGAGAAATGGTGTTGATGAAATGAGGGCTGGAAGTAGAGCACTTTTTTGTCGTAATTGTATTGGTTTGAGTGTTTAACCTTTTTATTTGCTGATGAGAAATCAAAAGCCCTGGATCGTACAAGCGTAGTGATTATCAGATGCTCCTGGTTTAAGTAAGTCAAGATCAGCCCGCCCCTAATCACAAATACATACAGTGCCTTAGCAGTCCTCATTATTTCTGTATTATTTTCCCATGCCTGTCATGATGACAGGGTTAAAATAACAAAGATAATAAATATTTTTCTGTATATTTGTGCATTCAAAAATAACTGAAAACTTCTCCAAACTATTAATGAAAAGGTTACCTCTATGAGGAGACCAAACCTGTTACTTCTGAGGCAGAAAAAATTAAATTTTATATGTAATTGGGTTTTTTTCCAACTGTAAACTGTTATGCTGCTTTAAATAAACACAATGATCTACCAGACTACTATTAAGGTAAATGTTTATCGGTCTCAGTTAAGTCCATTTCCTGTACTCATTTCTCAGCATGCATTTGTCTAAAATGTGAATGGTAATAGCTGGTGCAATTGTGAGGGATTGGGACAGACACACTAATAAAGTACTCTGTAAAAAAGGATTAACTGATCAGACCCACAGGTGGGCCTTTGCAATATTTTGTTTACAGAAGTATTCAATTTTATTTGCAACAAAAGCAAACCTCCTTCTGATGGGAGGTCATTTTGTTTTTTCTTAAATGTGCAATATCAGTTAATAGGGAAAAGTCCTAAAGAGGAGGGTACAGAGGGCCAGGGATTAAATCCATTGATGTAACAGCTCATGCACTTTTTCTGTGTGTAACAGAGTAGTTGTGTTTCCTTCAAGGAAAAGGAAGGACATTTGTCATTTAGAAAGATGATTGTTAACCTGGTTGTGTCACCTGAAGATAGATTTTTATCCTGGAGTTGAAAACAGACTGCTCAGCTGAGTGGATTCACTTGCTAGTTTGGGAGACTAAGGGCTGATCCAGGAAAGGGCTTTGGACACCTGGGACTAAAAGCAGTGGAACAGAAGCCAGTGAGTGTTACACCACGAGCTCGTCTACCAGCTGCCCTCTTCTTGCTTGGAGTGCAAGTTTCCTACACCTCTGGGGTTTCTAGTCTGCACAAAGACATTGCTCTCTAGTTGGCGATGAGCTGCAGGCAGGTCCATACACACCTTGCGGGAGCTCAGGAGGGCATCGCATAGGTTGTCTTTGGGACCAGTGGGCCTGCTTAGGGTAGAGAGGGTGCTGTGAATTAATTTCTTGGTGTCACCTTTAGAATGCTTCTAAAGCAGAAGCATTTGCTTAACAGTGAAGAGCCTTTACAAAAATTGAGAGTGCCTTTTGCCAGGCACTGTTCATGCTCACAGCATGAATTGCCTTTTATGAACCCATGATTTAAATGTGGAAGGTAATTGACATTCCTTGCTTGGGGAAAGAAGGGGAGCGTTTTTGTATACAGATAGGAAAAGAAGATAAATTAGTGTGTCAGATGAGCAAAATAATCCTGAGAATCTGTGTCCAAGATGCAAGGCCAAGTATTCAGTGAATTTTCCTTGGGACAGGAAGAAACAAGGCAGGTACAGCCCTTCAGAGTTGTTTGCAGGCTGAAGAGACTTTGACTTTAACTGAGGGTGTGAGATCACTTTAATAATTTTAGAAAGTTTCCAGATACTGATGAGAGACTTGACAGCAGAACAACACGGAATCACAGAATCGTCTAGGTTGGAAAGGACCTTGAAGATCATCTAGTCCAACCATTAACCCAACATTAACAGTTCCCAACTACACCATATCCCTAAGCGCTATCTCGACCCTACTCTTAAACACCTCCAGGGATGGGGACTCCACCACCTCCCTGGGCATCCCATTCCAACGGCTAACAACCCGTTCTGTAAAGAAATGCTTCCTAGTATCTAGTCTAAACCTTCCCTGGCGCAACTTGAGGCCATTCCCTCTTGTCCTATCGCTTATTACTTGGTTAAAGAGGCTCATCCCCAGTTCTCTGCAACCTCCTTTCAGGTAGTTGTAGAGGGCGATGAGGTCTCCCCGCAGCCTCCTCTTCTCCAGACTAAACAACCCCAGTTCCCTCAGCCGCTCCTCGTACGACATGTGCTCCAGACCCTTCACCAGCTTCGTTGCCCTTCTCTGGATACGCTCGAGTAATTCAATGTCCTTTTTGTAGCGAGGGGCCCAAAACTGAACACAGTAATCGAGGTGCGGCCTCACCAGTGCCAAGTACAGGGGTAAGATCACCTCCCTGTCCCTCCCTGTTGGCCACGCTATTTCTGATACAAGCCAGGATGCCATTGGCCTTCTTGGCCACCTGGGCACACTGCTGGCTCATGTTCAGCCGGCTGTCAATCAACACCCCCAGGTCCCTCTCTGACTGGCAGCTCTCCAGCCACTCCTCCCCAAGGCTGTAGCGCTGCTGGGGGTTGTTGTGACCCAAGTGCAGCACCTGACATTTGGCCTTATTGAAGCTTATGCAGTTGGCCTTAGCCCATTGCTTCAGCCTGTCCAGATCCTTCTGCAGAGCCTCCCTACCCTCGAGCCGATCAACACTCCCACCCAACTTTGTGTCATCTGCAAACTTACTGAGGGTGCACTCGATCCCCTCGCGAGCAGCCAATTTCGCCAGGAGAATGCTGTGGGAAATGGTGTCAAAGGCCTTACTGAAGTCAAGGTAAACAACATCCACAGCCTTTCCCTCATCCAATAAGTGGGTCATCCTGTCGTAGAAGGAGATGAGGTTTGTCAAGCAGGACCTGCCTTTCATAAACCCATGCTGACTGGGCCTGATCATCTGGTTGTCCTGCACGTGTTGTATGATGGTACTTAGGATGAGATGCTCCATCAGCTTCCCGGGCACCGAAGTCAAGCTGACAGGCCTGTAATTTCCTGGATCATCCTTCCGACCCTTCTTATATATGGGTGTCATATTGGCCAATTTCCAATTTGTTGGGACCTCCCCGGTCAGCCAGGACTGCTGGTAAATGATGGAAAGCAGCTTGGCGAGTGCCCCAGCCAGCTCCTTCAGCACCACAGAAATAACAATCCAGACAAAACAGTCCTTGAGTCCCTTTTTTTTGCTTTTAACTTTCTCTTCAACATATCTGCTTTTTCCAATAAAATTTTTGTAAAGGTAAGGTACCATAGACAACAATCCCTCTGTGGCAATCTTTCTCCTCCTCGATCTTGAAGGGATACCAGTTTGAAAGAATCCTGTATTTCTTGTCTTCCATAGTTTATTTACTGACATTGCTTCTGATGCTTGTAGGAAGACCATAACAGTGTAGTACTGTGAGTAATGGTTCATCCAGGGGACTGATGAGCTCCCAGCAGGTTGTCTGATGGGTGTTGCAGGAAACTTAGAGAAGCCCTTCAAATCATCAAGTACTTTTCCCTTTCAGGACTTGCTGCTGCAGAGTTTCAAGATTTCCTTTGAATGGTTTATCATTCCCGTTTGTGTCCTGTGGGAGACCAGAGGCTGCTTTATAAAGCCAGTCTTTATGGGGTTCCTCACTGGTAGCTCACTAGAAATAATGTACAAGGTACCATTGTAAAAAGATGGATGGCAGAGATACAGATATATAGTGGGTGATAAATACAGGTAGCAACAAAGAAACATTAAGAAGAACCTGGTGTAGGAAAGCTACTGAACCGACTGAGTCAAATTCTCCTTCAGTAAAAATGAGTGTGGTCCATCGACTTTGGTTATTCCAGCAAAGCACAGAGCTTAGTTTATCATGTATTCAGTTTGATCTAAACTTACAGAAAGGTTTATTGGAGACTTAAACTATACATCAAAACAAAAACCTTAAAAACTTCAAAACTTTACTGGTATTTTTTTCCCCCATTCACTCATTTCTGTTCAAATCCATTTTTTCTGTCAGCTGAGGACATAGGCAGATGAATTAGTATCCCTGGTGGGACTCTAAACTGAGAGAGGCAGAAAGCAAGCATGCTTCGTTATGCTTCTGAGAGTAAAAGGCAAATAAAATGGGAGCAGGGGAGTCTTTCTTGGTGTTTTTCAGCCAGAGGTTAATTCAAGTGGAGGCAGGAATGGTGTTTCCCCCAGCTGCCAGTGCAGAGAGGTTGAGCCAGAACTTTCTGCAAGCCCAAGTGGCTGCATGGTCAAGTGATACTGGACCCTTGGCTTGTTAAGCCAAACCAGTTTTGGGTGTAGGATAGGATCCCTAAGTGCTCAGCACTCTCAAAAACTCACTTTAGCTCAGTGTACAGCAGTTAGGTGCTGGGCTTACAAGCCAGAGACCCTGAAGCAGCAGGTGGGAGCCACATCTGCCTACAGCACCCATCTCACAGCGAGAGTTGTGCTGGCTGAGAAGGGCAGGGAGAACCAGGCACGGTAGTGGTAGAGGCAGCTTCAGGCATGCAGGGCAGGAGGGAGGAGCGGGGCTGCCCAGCCACGATGGGTGTTCTCCTCCAGCAGCAACCTGTGGTTCTTGGCAGCCCTGGGAAGGAAAGGGGCAACACCAGCCAGAGGAGGGGTTTCTGTTTTCAGTGCTTCAGCCAGCTTTTGGTGGCTGCTGCCAAGAATGCAGATTTTATTAGAGCTGCAAAAAGAAACTCTGTTCAGGGGTCTTTATTTTCGATTCCAGTTTAATTCAAGTCAACATTGCAAAGCATATTCTCCACTACCCTAATGCTATTTCACAGTCCCGGGTGGAGTTGCCCTCATTTGACGGAGTAGAAATGGGTTCTAGGTCTTTGAGGAGTCTGATTTATTATACCAGATTTTATGCATAAATGGGCAAATTATAAGGGTGGGGGAGAGTTGGGGTAGTGAGAGGAAAGGCCTGGGATATGTGAACTGGTTTCAATAAGAGCCAGTATGAAATTTCATCCCCTTCTCAAGAAGAAACCAGCCTTTTCAAAGTCTCTCCCATTTTTCCAAGCTTAAAGTAAATAAGTAAATAGCTCATGCTCCTACTTCTTGGCTTCAAATGGAACCCAGAACCGGGGGGTACAAAGGATACAGAAAAGGCCATTTAATCACTTGAAAGAAAATATTTCCAAATGGGTCAGGATGAGGTAGGATTGGTAGAATATCCCCATTTAGTTTCTGTAACAGAGGATAGCAACTGAAGAATTTTGTTCACCTATTTCTACATTTGCTGTATACCAAATAGCTATGCCAGGTACTTGAATAAAGAAATATTTAATTATTAAAACTTTCATTTACATTAGCTCTAAAACTTCATTTTGTTACTTTCTTTAATTATCTGAGCCAAATAAGCTTCAAAGAGTATCGCTCACTTTAATTTAGGACCTGATTCAGCAAGGTAGTTTAATTAAGCATGGGTATAATTCACAGTACATTAGAAGTCCCACTGGAACCTACTTTTGCCATTTTGCAGTTGATTCAAAGATGGATTTATTTCTTGACGCTCCAAGACAAGCCAAGCTTATTTTTTTCATTTCAGCTCAAGTTGTGAGCAGGGGAGAAAGGCAATTTAAGGTTAAGTGGAGAAAAATTTTACAGACTACTTGGGGAAAAGCTAAATTTTGAGTAGCAAAGGATGCAGAGCAGCAGAAGCACGTGCAAGCTGGGTGTTTCTCAAGCTGCGGATAGATGGATTTGCTCAGCTCCTTGCTCTGTATGGGAGTACCCAAGGTGTAGCCTGGATAGGTCTGCAAAGGAGGGGATAGGTGGTGTAGAGGTACTTTATTAAATATCCCAGCATCACACAGGGCTGGGCTGTGTTGTGTTCCTCACCAGAAGTGCGATGATAAAACTTTTGCAAACATGAATGTTACTAATTGCATGCTGGGTGGTGGCAAAAACTGGATCAGAGTTGATTGCTCACCTCGCTTGCCTGGGTAGCTCAAAACATCCTGGAGGAGTCTTTCTCTGCTATCGCAAAAAGGCTGATGAAGCTGTGACAGAGGACTTGCCTGGATGAATTTCTTTTCAAAAGTTTCAAAGAAGCACTCATCTTGATGTTAGCTTGGTTGGAATACTTAATTTTTAAGCTCCAACTTGCTCAGAGTGTGGTCCTGCTTGCTCTGGTATGAATAACTCCATTATGTAAAAATAAAAATTATGACTGCATATATTAGAAGAAACTTGGATTCTGTGCCTTTCTTTCAAGAAATTGTGAATGCAGTTTGGGAATTGACAAATATTTGATATATAAATTAAAAACACATGGACAAAATTTTTAATCTGTTGTTATAGATACAACAATGTTATAGCTCTCTTTTAGCTTTAAATAGTGGTCTAGATAATTAAATAATTTATTTTGTTTAAAAGCTATTAAAATCATGCTATAAAAATTAGTTCCAGTCTTATATAAAATGTAGAAGAAACTTAGCCTATATAAAATGGTTTTTAGTTGAGGAAAATACCTAAGCAACTTTCTGGAAGTTTTGAAAAACTTTGAGCTTCTGGTCTAATGATACAGAAAATGCTGGAAGATTAGCATTTTAAAACAAATATTTTTTTGTGTAAAACAAGAATAATTAATCATCATGTTAAATGGGAATTGCTATAACAATGAAGCAATTTATCAAATGCAAATGCAGGGTTATGAATAGACTCACAAGAAAGCTCTTAGCTTCTTGTACAGCAAACGCAGTGCAGAGCTCCTTTCCCACAAAGTTAACATTATGTCACTAACAGAGTTGCTGGGAAACTGGGATACTTGCACGTAGAAAATCTGTTTGAAAAATGTTTCCATTTTTTGGTTTATCAACACGTAATCCTGAAAAAGATTTTTCTTTTTCTCTTTCTCTCCTTACCCACTTCCTTTTTCTGTTTCCCCAACATTTCAAATGGAAATGGTGCTGCCTCAAGTGAATAGTGGTGCTTGGAAACCTTTTAACTTTGTAGAGTAACATTTAAATGCAAAATTCTTACTTGAAAAAATAAATTAAAAAATATTTCTTTAAAAATAGCACTGCTGTGCTTTTACGCAAGAAGAAAATCCTTTCAGTTGCTACCAATAGCTCTTTGGAGAATAATTCCTGGAACACTTGCATATTGTGTTTGCGAGGAGGAGGAGGCAGATAATAAAGTCTTTCTCAAGGAATTCATATTGAGAAACTCTTCATTTACACTGAGAAAAAAACCCACAGTGTAGTCAGAGAAAATCTTGATCAAGTGGCAGCAATTCCTTTAGCTTACAAAGATAGAAAGGTGGGTGGTTTTTGTATTGATCTTAAAAGACCAAGGAATGTGAAGCAAAAGTATTAGTTGACCTGTAGCTCCTGAGTCCTGGCATAAATATATTAATAGTCCTGAGGTACAGATATTGTGTCCTGATTTTCCATGGGGGATGTATCTAGTTGTATGAATTATCTTCTTGCATTAGGTGCTGGTTTCATAATTCTGAGACCTGTTCCCATCAGGTCCAACACAGAACTTTTCATGGCAGAAGACACAGCAATTTTTTCGATGAAAGTACTTTGTGGATTTGTAACCTGGAGGGCTTTGTGTTTTAGCCATCTGGGGTGGTGGGAACTGCTGGCCTCCCATGGGTGATGAAGGGGTGCACAATGAAAATTGAACTTGAAAAGAAAAAGGGAGAAATAATTTTTGTATTTGAGTTTTAATAAGCCCTCTTCCTACAGCAAAAATTTGTAATATAGATGAAATTGTACATATGTGTTTAAGTGCTTTTGAAATACAAGTTAATTGAGGAAAAAGGGAATGCCCCTTAATTGTCCCTACAACAGCTAACATGGATCACAGTGTATAATAGGAAAAAACTGTGAATATGCCCAAAATCTGCAGTTGGGTAGCTGAAATAAGAGTGTCAGGATCTTTCGGAATAGTTTGTTTTCAGTTAACTCAAACATCTGTCTTGTTTCTGTTTGTAGTAGCAATCCTTCTGTAATTTTACCTTTTTGCCTTTATCTGCAAATGGCTTGTAGTGTTGGAAAGATAACTGAAATACCAGGGAGCTCGAGAAATATCTTCCAGGACACAATGCTGTCACAAAAGACACTGGATTGAGGGCACCAGGCACAAACAGTACTTAGTTTTGTAATTTTTCCTGGATTATCTGACACTTTACTTTTTTGGTTAGGTCCTTATCCTGTGAGAGGAACAAATTTTCTGTGTCTAAAGGTATTCATTATTATCTCCATAGATCTGAGACCCTGAATGTTCTATGCAGTATGATTAACTTAGTGCCTGTCAAAAATGCCATTCATCTATTTCTCACTTGCCCTCTAGATTTAGTCTCTGCTGTGGTAACTAGCAGACAGCCACTAAATGTGCACATCTCTACTTGTTCCTGGATGCCTTGACTTTTGCATTTTGATGCTTTGTATTTAAATAAGCTCTAGATACTTTCCAGCCACATTCAACAGATCTCCCCTGTTTTTCCAGAGCAGTTGATCTATCAGTGGTAGCTCTGTCAGTCATAAATGATTTTAACTGAATTGTTTGTTTAATTTGCAGAACATCTTCAGTGAAACCTGGTCAGTCCATGGAAACTACCGGATCACTCCTGTTTCATGGAGAAGTGCAACGTGTTTCTGAGTCGGCAAAGGGAACCCAGCACATTTCCCAACAGTCAGGCTCAGGAAGAAGATGGGCAAACCACTAATGACCTAATAACAGTAAACAGAAAGGAGGAAGATCAAAGTGGAGCAGCTTGAAACAAAGGGCCAGGTGGACACCAGAAGGAAATGCTGAGCACTCTGTTGTTTTGGCAATGGGGGGAGACAACTTCAGAGCAAACTCTTACATGTGTACAAGGAATGCATCAGCTAGCAAGATCGTGATGAATTTTTCAGAAAGTAGCCAAATTGTATTGCGCAAACTTATAATTCTTGGTATACTAAAAGTCACAGCAGGGTTGCTTGCCTCAGTCTTGTCTCTGGCACTCCATGCTCTTCAGTGAGCTCAATGCTGTCCAAGGCCCTGGGGGGTGTGAAGGAAACTATTGTCTTCTTCCTAACCACTCTTCACACATCCAAAGACCGCTGCAAAGAGGACTGCTGCTCTGCTTCTCAGAACAAGCAGCCCTAATCCTTCAGCCTTTTCTAATAAGCCTCCTTCCTCAGACCCCTCATCATCGTTGTTCCTCTTCTCCAGGTTTTTTCCGTTCTGTCCACATCCTCTTGGGATGATGGTGCCCACAGCTGAGCCGTCTGCTTCTTACCACTGAGCCAAATGCAAGCGTTATGCCATGTGTTTGACAGATGATACTTCTGTTTATTTTTCCCAGAATAGTTTTCTGTTTTTTCCCAGCAGCATGATATTGTTGACTCATATCTATGATTTAATATATTATAGCTCAGTAGTGAAATGGTTGAGGGTTTGGGGTTTGGGTTGTATTTTTTTTTTTTTGCTTTTCTGGCTACATTAAGAAAAAGAAGGGGGAAAAGTGCTATAGGATCACTGGCAGATTTATCTTATTTAATTTATCGGGTTTCTCAATGCTAAGGTTGAAAAACCACTTTCACAAACGTACCTGCCGATGTCATGAATGTCAGTAAGACTCTAGTGGGCTGTCAGAAGAGTTGTACATCTCCTTCTTTTAATTGGTATCAGGCGAGAGGTTTGTGCTTCACTTGAGGTTTGTCTATCTTCATGGAATAATTTAATTGTTTTTATTGGGTCTGAAGTCAGACTTTTGAAAGTGGAGTTTAAAATCTAGTCCTTGTTTCTGTTTGTTTCAGTGAAGCAAAAAGATTGCAGGCCCTTTGCTGTCTGTGTTGCAGCAGTCTGAACTTTTTAGCCAAAATGTTATCTGTATGTCAAAGCTTTTTTTCCTCCTGTCAACAAATCCACGTTGATTGAAGGCTCAGTTTTGTTATACATGCTTAAAACCATGTTTTACCTTGCAGGTCTCCGCTGAAGCTGTTATGTCATGACAAATATCAGAGAGATAAGAAGTCCTGCAAAGCCATAATTTGTGTGCAGGCTGATATGCTTCAAAAGCATGGACAGAAAAAAAAGGTGGGTGTTTGGTTTTGGTTTTTTTTTTTCATTTTTAACACAATTTGGAAGCAGATGAGTACTTAACCTCTTGAGACCAAACATATGTTACTATGAAGCAGCAAACTTGTATGTTTGTTGCCCATTTCATGACTACAAACTAAAAATGTTTTGACATCACTAGTTAAGAGTTTGATAAAGCTAATTATTGTCATAGAAGCACCCAAGATACTTGCCATGTTGGCTGCCTTTCAGTAGGTCCCACTGAATATTGCAGTGTTTTCTAGTCAGACATTAGAGACCATTTCATGAATACATATAACAACCTGGCAGAGTTTCCTGCCACTGAATGTGCACTGGCTGTGTAAATCCCAGGGCATTTATTCCTGTCTCTGTCATTTTCTTCTTAGGAAACCATTTAATGCACAGACTATATCTTCTGCACACATTCAAGTGGTAAAAGGAAAAAAAGAAAAAAAATACAGTCTTCCAATAGTTCATTTTCAGCTCATGTTTTGTGTTTCAAATAAGTTTGCAGATGTTGCAATAGCTGTAGACTCTGCAAAGCAAGGGTGTCACTTGATTTAGTCTGTGACATGATTTTGCTCATTCTTCCACTGCTTCCTGAGCTCAGCATGTCCCCCAGTGTTGTTTGAGAGAGATACTGAGTCAGCTAGCTGCTTTTCCTGTCAGCATTGCTCTCACCATGCCTTTCTCTACAGACAGAAACTTCTGTGTGATAAGGATAAGTTTTTGTCTCTGAACTTTCATCAAAAAACACCATTCCTCTAGTAAGTATGTTAAACTAAGATCTCTGATGCATGTCCAATTTGTCTCCTGCACAAAACTCTTCTCAGTTTTCTATTTAATGCAGTAGGTTCAGAAATAATCAGACTTTCAGACAATACCATGTGACTGAGCACACAGTACAGAAACCAGAATGTTTGAAAATTGCATCATTATCTGTTTCATACAGACAGAGCAACCCACAAGAGAGAGCTTTGTATCACAAACATAGTGGTGGAAATCAGAGTCAGTCCTCTCTCTCCCCATCCTGCATTCTGGGCAGTAGGTCTGACAACAGCATGAATGGTTCAAGGCTTCTTTGTTTAGCTTCTGGGGGTTTTTTTGTTTTCTCTCTTTTTTTTCTTTCTATTTTTTGCTGCTTTTGTAGCTTATTCCTCCCTCTTCTCAGCAGCCTACTCAAGTCTGATGTACTCCTGGTGGAACAAGATACTTGCTGCCATCCCAAGTCTCTTCTACTTTTTTGCGAAATCTAATTCCTGCTTCAAACTGGTCAGGGGGAGCAGTGGTCATAGCCAGGCAGAGGTGGATGTTAGAAATTGAGAACAGGAGACTCTGATCTCTTACGAGCAACAAGAGGAGTCTGTAGACAGCTTAGCAGCCATCAGATCTGGAGATCGGATGGGGACTGAATACTGTGAGTGTTGCCGATTCATGCAGAATTATACTAGAATAGGTATCTCTAATTTAAGGGGAAAAAATCCCTCCCAATAAAGAATAGGGTTGTTTTAGTTCTTAGGACATTTAATGATGTACTGGCACATAGTAACTGCACTATAAATATAGTCTGAAAAAATATGAGCTTAGTTTGGAAGCCGCTCTCAGCTAAATTATGGGGTTTTGATCCTGACCTAAACTGATCCCACATGTTCCTGGATTCTCCCAACGTTTGAGTGCATAGTAAATCAACCGTAGTTTTTGCTTTTTATTGCAAAGAATGAACAGAAGAGTTTGGGAATTATATGACTTTGGCATCTGTTTATCACATGGTTTAAGATTGTTTGATATCTTTTTAGCTTTAAGGTTTAAATAGAGTTTAAAACAGGTATACAGGATCAAAACTAGTTAACTGGCATCAGTTCACAGAAAGCAGTCTGAGGTTCACCAAAGTTTTCATTTAAAAAATATTCAGTGTCTCTACAGAGAAGAATGCTAGTGCTGATCTTACAAGTATTAATGTGTTCTGCTCACATGTATTTCACATTATTCACTATATGAAGAAGTAGTATCATAGTAGTGAACAGTAAAGAAGAAAAAAATATCAAGAAATTTCCTTGGTAATAATACCTACTGCTTTAAAGCAACAGCTCTTGTACCCCTGGATTATGCTGCTTCTGCTTTGAAAAATGTGCATGTTCAGTATTTCTTGTTTTTTCCTCTTCTAAGGCCATCCCTTCCCTCCTTGCTCCTCCTGCTTGTACCAGCTTCTGTGGTGGTATTATAAGCAAGCATCTTCCCACCTCAATTCTAAAGCTCTTTGCATTTCTGTTCATGAACACATTTTTATCACCTGATCTCTGCTCACCTGCCTGCCAGACTTTTTTATTCTTAAGATATTTTGTACTTTTTGTCTTTGCAGCCTGTACATGGTAACTTCTTCCTATTCTTTGGCTTCTTTCTTGTAAGTTTTGTTTCACCTTTTTTATTTTACCTTGAGAGTTGGTATTTATATTCTTTAATGGTAGTATTAAAGTGTGGCTAGACTATTTTCTTGAACTTGGCTTTCCTAATGGACTGACTTTCCCCTCTGAAACATTAGTCTTGCAGCATGATTTCTGTGAGCTGACTGCCCACACAAGTCTGTTGCCATGTGGGCTGTAGAGTCAGCTTGTCTGAAGTCTTACACAGTAATTACCAGGTAATAAAAGTTAACTGCCCTATAAAACCACATGGAAGAACCATGCTATTGCTGGCTTGTCCTACTCAGCCGTCCTCTTCCTGTGTGCTGAATCTTTTGGGCAGGGGAAAGGACTAACCAAGGTCCCTTTTGGCTCTCTTCTCTGTGTTTCTACGATAACTGCTGACCTGGTTATGGACTGCTGAAGTCAAGGCTCAGAGGACTTCTGTAGCAAACTGGGAGCCTTAAGCAGTGAATCTGAACTAAACAGTTTGTTTTTATTTTGTTGGGGTGGGGGGGAGATAAATAACTCACTCCAAATTTATCCTCTAATACTTAACTCTTTTCTAGGTGACTTGAAAAATGTTTCACCTAGTGATGCTTCAAAGCTAATGTACTGCAGCGCTAAATTAGCTGGTGTAGAGTGAAGGTGTCTAACATGGACCCAAACAGAGGGCAACTTTGCAACTCACCTAAACTGGCTGTGACTCAAGTTGGCAGAACTAGTCTTACTTCTCTAGTGCAGTAGGTATGTATAATAGTTTTATGGAGAAATGAAAAATGTCAGGTTTCTGCCAACCTACTAACAGGATTTGTATCACTGTTGTAACTCATAATTTATACTACTGTGGTTCTGGTATCTTCTTTTATCATGTGTGTCTTCTGCCTCGTTTTTTACTTCTCAATGAGATAACAATCCCATTTATTTTTTTCTTTTTTCTTCTTTCTTTTTCCTTTTTTATTACTAAGTGACAGATATTTCAGTCTTCCTTAGGGGTTGAAAGTATATCTGTGCAGAGTTCCTGGGTGAAGGAGTTTAAATATTATACAGAAGGCTATTAAAATGAAGTTTGGGTAACCTAGGAGAGGAGACTGCTGAGTTGTAATGTCAGGCAACCAGAAGGGATCTTAGGATGTCATATAATCCATGCTCCTGCCTCAAAGCAGAATATTTACACTAACATTCCTAATAGATGCTTGTCTAAACTGTCCTTAAATATCTCCAATAATGACAACTCTTCAGCTTCATTAGGCAACTGCTTACTCTTAGTGTTAGAAAGTTTTTCTTAATCTTGAGTCTAAGTATTCCAGGTTGTCATTTATGTCATGTCTGGATCCCAGGCATAACATGTTTGGGATAGTGCAAAAAGAATTCAGCTTCTTTCTTGCTTGTTGCATTGATTTTCCAGGAGTGGAGAATGATAGAAGCAATAATGTGAAAGTTACTTTTGGAATGAAGTAGCTATTTTCAATCCTTTTTGTCAGATTGATCATTACAGTGCTGGTAATGCCAACAGACACTTCAGGGTCTCCCCTCTGCAAGAGGGATCACAACAAAGTGTTTCCTGCACTGAAATCAAAATCTTGAGCCTTCTGCAATGTCTGCACATGGCCATTCTGCTTTTAGTTAAAAAACAGCGAGCTGTTACGCTGAAATCTAGGCAAGGGTGTGAAGGGAAAACACACGAGAATGCCTTGATTAATAGCATCCCTAAATGACAATGGCTGTTTTATAGTTTTTATAAGGATTGTAGTGTTTCTCATATATAAAAAAGGACAAGATGTGGTTGTAATTAATGCAGAGGCTCTTCGTTGAAGCTGTTGACTGTAGGAAAGAACCCAAGGGTTTCTCAGGCTCCTCAGTTGTAAAACTAACTAAATACATCTAAGGCTGCCTTGTGTCACTCCATGGCATCTTTCAAAGCTGTAATTAGCAGATACCTAATGAGTTGTGGCTACAGTATGTGGATCAGATGACTCAAATATTTACTTTAGGCCTCTGATTCTCTCTCTCCATGCAAGGGAGAATAATTTGTTTTTAACATTTAGAGACTCATTTTTCTTCAGTTATCTTGCTTTGAAACTTCATTGCTTTCCAATAGTCTGTCAGACTGAGTCCTCTCTAGTGTCTTCAGCATCAAGGTACATCTAAAAGACTTAGTGGTGAGAGTCCTTGCTTCATTAAGGCTTGCTTTTTTTGTGAGAAGTTTAGTTTGCCTGAAAGCCATGTTTTCACTACTATTGGTGGACTCTAATCCATAAAATGCAGTTGGCCCTTTGACAGTTATAAAGGAGCAAATGACAGAGTGACATCATTATCCTCCTTGCATTTTTGAGCAAGACTGCAGCTGTCCCGTTGCTTCACAGTGGAACTTGTGAGCATTGGACTATATCTTGTTAATGGTGGGTGGAAGCAAATCATAGCCAGGCTATATTTTTAGCTATAAAAGAGATTCAGCAATTTCACCAACAGAGCAGGGTAAGAATATTTAGGAATCTGGATCCCTGACACTCACCTGGCACAACAGACTCCTCTGCCAGAGACCATGAAGTGTGGTGCCAGTAACAAGTTAGATGCGATTTAGTCTTACAAACTCAGCCCAGTGTACAGCACCTCTTTTTCTCTACTGACTTAGCTTTCTCTCTTCCAGACTTTGTATTCATTTACCTGCCTCTGATGACTGAAGCACAGGGCAAACAAAAGTTGTATCATTGAGTTGTGACTATGGAAGATCTTTTCAAAATTTCCTAGATTGGAAGATCATATGCTGAGTGGGGTGTGCAGCAGCAAACCCTCATGTGCTTGGGTGCACGTTGCACTCTGTAGGGCCAGGGAAGGGAAGGGACATCTGCAGCCATTCTGCCACTGATGTCTTCTTGGACAAAGGTTGTTAACACCTCACAATGTCAAGGAAGGAGTTGTTTTCAGGACAGGAGTTTGTGTGTCACTTCAGACTCCCTAATTGGAAGTCTTTCCATTTTTGTCAGTCCACAGACCACAGTCTTTCCTTAGCCCATTTGCAAATTTTGAGTATTATCTTTGATAGAATTTTCATATTGACTGTGCTTGAACTGACCTTGGTTCAGAAATTTTCTAATTGCTCCCTGTCCTCAGCCACTTCCACCATAAAGAGTAACTATTCAGATAAGAATCAAATATTGAACTAAATCAAAGATAAATATCTTTCAGTTAGCTATTTTTCTACTCAGCTGGTTATTCCTGAAGATTGTTCAAAGCCGTTCTTTAAGAAATAACTGCATGACTTCAAATGTGAGAACAACAGTACATCTAGAGACATAATAATGTATTACAAGCAACTTCTATTGCATGTACCTGAAATGGATTTTTTCCTGGAATCATCACTTTTCTAGCCGTATGTCTCAGGGGACCTGAACTGAATGTTCAACAAGTTTTGAGTAAAAAAAGAAAAAGTATGGGGGAGTTTAGCATGTGCTGTAAGAGTATCTGTTTTATAACAGTCATGGTTGTCACAATAAACATGATTAATTTGTTCTTCATCACCAGCCACTCTCTTAACTATTTAGATGGTGGCAAAGATAAATAGGAAGCGAGCTTCATCCTTCTGAGAAGCTGTGAATTTAAACAGTGCCAATCTCATGGTTACAAGCAGTTGACTGAATCACACATGAGTTGCAATCAGACTAGTAGTCCTTTTCCTAACAGTGATTTTCAAGGTGCCGGTCTTATTTTTCCTTCAGCCCAATCATACGTCTTTCAGTGATGAAAATGAGGACTACTTTTACCTTTCTCAAATTTTCTTTAGTCTGTGGACACTGAGTAATTCATATAAGTTATGCAATTTATAGAAGATAGATATTACTTTGGCTTCAAGTTACTCCAAAGTACATGAGTTAGTACTAATGTCTTTGAGTCTACCCTCTCACTAATATCCAAGCTCCTATAAATCACCTTCACTTTTATTTTTAAATTTATTGTGATTTCTGATAAAATTACAGAAAAATTATGTCAGTAGGCTCTGTAAGGCACACAAAAAGTAAGTTGATACATACACATTACTGGTTATTGTCCACAGATTTTCTCTTCTGTTGACCCCCTGCTCTCCTTTCTGACAGGCAGTGTTGATTCGTTCTTGTCAAACTGCTGTTGGTTATTTTTTGCAGTCATCCATCTTGTCTGTCAGTTGTTGTTTATCTCAAGTTACATGTGCTTACCCATTAATTATAAAAATAGCTCTGTCTGGTTTTAAAGAGCCCTTGATATTGCTGGGTTAAGTTGCATTCCTATCTCTGCTCTTTGGATGTCTGTCAGGTAACAATTGTAAATTTTGATTCTTATAAGTGGCCATGAAATTTGTTTGCTGATTTACACAGATGGTCAAAATGGGCAGGCAAGGTTTTGAAACACAGTGGTTGTCTCTTCTCTTGAAGATATTTTATAATGGCAGTTTAAAAACTCCCCTAACTTTATGTTGAGCCATGTTGCTGTGATTAGCAGTTATGAATGGCACCGTCAATTTATCTAAACTGACAAAAAAAAAAAGGACTAGTGCCTGTACTTGAGAATTGAGGATTTGACCAATCAACCTCAAAGTATAGAAAAGATATATTGTCTGCCTCAGTGAACAGGGCTTCCTGCTACTTAATATCAGTGAGGCTTCAATGCAGTATCTGGAGTGTGTATAGATGCTTAAATTAGATGTGGTGATGTAAAGTGTTAAATACACATCTTATGTGGCATTTCAAATCCCATTTGGATGTGAAATTGAAATTGTCATTTGTCATAACCCAGAATGAGATATAATTCACAGACAATGAAAAGAGTATTAAAGAAAAGCCTACGTGATTTGGTTGTACTTCACAAGTAAAACCCAAGGTTACATAAACGCCCAAGGGACAGTAAAGTGGATCTGGTGGCAGTTCTAGAGCCAAACACCCAGTATCCAATGTACTCTCCCAGTTCTGGATCTTCTATCATTAATATACTAGAAATATTCTTTCTAGTATGGGAAGATGACAATGATTTGCCATATAGTCTAAAGTTTTGGAGATGTGGGGTTTTATTAACCTTACGCAAAGCTTTATAACTAACTCATGTGACTGGAGGAAACACAATTTTCCATGAATCATAAAGTATCTAAATAACATCTGCTAGTAAGATAGCCTGCCTTGGTGGTCAGTCAAGCAGTTCTTATTGTTCTATTGGTTGTTTTCAGACATTTTTTAATGGACTGAATTAGAGAAAAATGCCTCTTAGCAAGGATTTTTTTGCTTTAAAGATGTTTGTAATCCTTGCTATGGAAGCTTCCCCAATATGATCTGGTTTGTATCTGTTTAAAATTAATGAGAAAATTCAGAAGTAAAGCAGGTAATGAGAGTCAATTAATTACTTCAAGCTATAGGGGAAGTAATTCCCAACAGAATATTTTAAGCTATCAGCCTGCAATCTACAGTTGGGGGACCAAACTGCATAGTGTTATCTGCAATTGGGAACACAGCAATATAAACTGCCTGAGCATCCCTACTCCACCAGAGCTCGCAACTTTCAAAGTAAATGGGTATGGTCAGGCAACGTCTGGAAATATCCCAAGAGATGCATGGCATGACCAGCCACTTTAGGGTAAAGCCTTCTGACCCTTGGTGAAGTCCTTGGGCAAAAATATTTGTAATATTCCATCTTTTTCTTCCAAAGAGGTGACTCATGGCTGGGATCCTGCAACTTTTCCTAAAAGGAAAAGACTGAAACTCTTGCTGTTGTAGAAGAACTGAATTAGAACTTTTTTCTCCCTTCAGACCAACATTTTTAACTGAATGAGAAAACTGGCAGATATTCTGCCGGTTTTCTGTCTTGAAATTCCAAACCATTAAAAACAACAGAGCCTGTCTCTGAGTTACAAGGTGGGACATAGATAAATGACACAGTTGTGTTTGCGGATGAACAGATGAGTTGACCTTTAGGTCTTCTCAACTTGCTTGCAATGACTGATGTCAAATGAGTATACAAAAAAATACCAAATTGCCTTATAATTTACAAAGTAGCTGTAGTGCAACATAGTCAAAGGCTGTTTTACTTCTAATTATGAGGGTTTGGATATTTGTGCTGAATGAGAGGAATGGGCTACTTTCAACCTAGCATGCCAGCACTCTGTGGTGTCCTCCCAAACTGCTGGCCAGTCTCCACTTCATAACCTTGGAAATGGCTCAGCAGCTTCAACCAAATTTGAGATGGGATTTAATCACCTTAATTGCCTATGAGGTCTGTGAGCACTGGGAGCTGGATAGAAGGAAAAGATACATGCTGGTGCCCGCACTGTCAGAAACATCATGGGTTTGACAGGAGCTGCTGGGCCAGCCCATGTCTCCAGCTCCAGACTAACTGCTGCAGGTATCTGCACCTCGGGCTGGTGCAGGGAAAGAGCAGATGGCTGGGCTTATTGCACTGGAAGGAGATTTAGGGCACAAAGGGCAAAAATAGATAGGAAATCAAGTTCTGCTAATTTTGCTGCTCATGGAATAAACTCATGTTATTGGAATGGCAGAGTAGCCCCACAGGTCACTTTCTGTCAGGGTGAGGTCCCTCTCACCAATCTAGTTTTCAAAGTAGGTATCAGTTTGGCATGTGTGCCTTTTTTAGTTCTTTTTTTCTCTACTGCAGAAGACTTGTTATAAATATGATCAGGGATTCTAAGAGTTTCTTTAAAATTAAAGACATTTATTAAATATATATATATATAAAAATATTAGTGGAGCAAGGGCATAACCAGTACTTGTGTACAGCCTGTGGGGATCAAAACATAACTGGACTGGTCTTTTACACTCTGTGTATATTTTAATGTCCTTATAAATTGTATAAATTGTTTCATTTGACTTTGAAGATGGTCAGAGGTGAAAAATACCAAGTAACTGTTCTGTGAACAATATTCCAAGACACAGCAGGTGGCAAAGATAATTTCATAACTTGTGGCATGTCTCTACAGAGTGGACATAATTTTGAAAAATAATATACAGATCACAATGCATGGGTGTTATTGACAGATCAGTGAATGTAGAACTGCAGCCAGTAAACTCCACTTCTGTGCTCAGTCAGATAAGCATCGGGGCTGGTCATGTCTTTGGAAATCTATTAGGTACTTTTAATTGTTGTTCAGTAACCTTTGAATTTGGCCCCTGAATAATAGGTGGAGACTATTTACTCTGCGACTGATGTTCTGGTGATCTAGAGCAGCGTGATGTGCTGATGTGGAAATAAGATACTGTAAGACACAGCAGCCTCAGCTGAGGAGTGAATTTTAACTTTCAGCCTGGCTGGGGGTTTTTTGTTTATTTGTTTGGGAAGCGGGGTGGGGGGGTGGAGATACTGAGAAAATTATGTATTACAGCAGTGAACAGTTGGCTGCAGCTCTCATCAAGAGACAAAGAAAGTCATGCCTAATGACTAAAGCAGACAGCAGGTTGCAAATTTGGACTTCATGATGCATTCCAGTCAGTAACATGAAAGACAGGAAATATCTTACATGTGCTGCCTTTGGGGAACAAGAGAAGATACGGACATCAAGCATGGCTCTACTACATTTGCTGATAAATCTTTTCAATAGTGGGCTTTTTTTTTTGTTTTTTTTTTGTTTTTTTTTGTGTGTGTGTGTGTGTTGTGTTTTGTTGTTTTGGTTTTTTTCCCTGAGCAATGTGGTATTGCCTGCAAAGCAGTGGGAATATCAAACAGCCTTTCAGACAGCTGCTCAACATTGGTCACTGCCTTCGAGAACAATGAACCCATCAGCGCAGCTGAGTGCTGCTGTACATCACCCAGCACATGCAGAGGTAAGCTGTGAATGACCTTGAGCACTGTACCAACAGCATTTGGCCAAGATCAGTTATAATGTCAATCTGTTATCTTCTGGTGCAATCCAACAAACTACTGGAGACAGGAATGATTCTGAAGCAGTTTTTAACTGCTTGCATTTGAGAGCACATCTAAATTCAATCTAGTGAAATCACTGCAAGGTTAGAAACACCTACTGCTATTAAGATCGTCAGAGACCCACGTCTGTATTCGTTCACACTCTTTTGTAAAAATAAAGACAGCAGACTTAAGAGGGTGTCATTCTTTCTGCTATCAAAATTTGGTCAAGTCACTAGAAAAATGGTGATCTTGCTGTGGTAATGAACACAGTAAAATTGTGGTTTTTTCCATTATAAATCCTTAAAAGCTGTAAAAAATGTCAATTTTATAGTTGCTATCCAAACACATCATAATACAGCAAATTATATTATGTGGTTACTAATATTTTGTCTCTTACTGTTACTACTAGAATGACAAATCAAGGTTGGCTGCTTCACAGGTTACTGAGGAGCAGGATCCTTGTTCCAAACAGTTGTCATTTAAAAAAGGAAAGAGTAGAAGTGAAGGAGTAAGTCTCATGCAGTTGATGTATTTCTCTTGCTCATCTATTTAATTACTTTATTGTGGTGATAATGATGAAGATTTTCTATATGACCATGGTAAAAAATTAGCCCTTCTGTGTCAGGAAGAATAAGGTATCTAGACCTTTAGGTTAGAGAAAGTAAAGGAAAAGAAAACATAGAGAGGCACAGGATGAATCTCACAGTAGAATATTTCTCCAGTAATTGCATTGGCTTCACAAGGTCTTCAGGCATGCTTATATATGTCATGTGGTTAAGCACTTTGGGTTGGAACCAAGGTGTTTAGAAACAGAAGCAACATAATTGTGTCTGTGGTGCTGCTGAGGTGTGCCTGCACCACCATGGAACAACTGCAGTCCTCAGGGTGGTATAAAACCTTGATGAGCATTTGCTGCCTGCCATGATACAGCTTTGGGGTCCCATTTGGGCACGTTAACAGTTTTGATTAATGGTTTTGTCTGACTTTAAGTAAGAAACTGGATTTTTAGATCTTCAGTGGATAATTTTCTCTTAATTCATATTCAGGATATTTTCATCTATTCTGTAAAGAAATCTTGTGAGATTTCTGATTCTACACTGTGCTAGGAATGCAGATATGCATGGGAAAAATAACAGCCAGAATAAACACAGAATGGTTGGTTTAAAATATGTGCCAGAAAGAGAGGGCAAGAGGGTGTGGTTTTTTTCTCAATTTCCTTAGAAGCTAAACAAAGCTATTCATTTATTTTAAAATGTGTAAGCCTTTTTTGTGAGTACTTTTTGAATATTATAATAATCTATGCAGTTTAGAAATACCAGGGCCAGAGTAAAGACAGAACTTTACCTATGCATACATAGGGTTTCAGCCAGCTTGGGCTGGAGACTTACCTAAGAAGCCGGTTATGTGCTGAATTGAAGTTCAGCTGTTTCAGCTGAAGTCCGTAACAAAATTCAAAATTATTTCAACATTAGAGGTTAAGGGATGCAATCCCTGGTTTTCAAGTGCAATAAAAATCTACTGGAAGCCCAGAGAATCAGCAAAAAAATACTTTCAGACGTCTGGATTTCCTCTGCAATGAATTGTCAGAACAACTTGTTGCCCAACAAGGTACAAATTAGGTTGTTAGTTTCCCAGCTGCAAGTTATTGGTGTGGGGAATGACATGCATCAGTAAAGCTGCTTGTGCATATACATATTTCTAGACTTTAAAGAGCTAGTGACAAGGTAATTGTTTGATAGATGCAATATGTTATGGGATCGCTATCCAAATAACACGAACATCAATATTTGGTCATATTGTCAGTATATGAGCAATCTGTCCTCAAATTTTGTCTGAAAGCAACAAAACCACATTTTCTCAGAAAAAGTTGCATTTGCATGTTCAGCAGAGAAGAATCTTCACTGATGATAACACATTGTGGTCAAGTTTCTCAAAATTGCTGAGTAACTTCTGCCAGACAAATATGCACTGAATACATTCTGTGAAAACTAAGCATGTGCTTGGCTGGTAAAGCACAACCCTACTCAGACATGCTTATTCTCCAAATGAACTCGGGGAATGAGTCTTGAAATTCCAATTCAGTGAGTTCAAACTCACACATTGCTCTGAGCAACACTGAGAGTTTACTGAGTTAGTGAATAGTATTGGGTGTTTTAATTTGAACTTTTCAGAAAGCAAATTAGAAAAAAATGTCAGATCAATAACATTGAAAATGTCCATTATTATTATACTTCGGTGTGCTTGCATTTTTCTCCATAATCATGTTGTCATAAACATTTTCCATTGAAGGTATGAAGTGAACAACCCTTTTATGTTTCCAATCCAATGAATTTTTAGGAAGACAAACAGAATAACATTTTCATAAATCAGAAAGTGTTAATGGTACCAGGGAGGAGGGAGCTTGTTTCAGTTTGACAGAAGATTTCGCTCTTCTAGAAAGGTTTGTTTCTCTGTTGTCACAGAATCACAGAATTGTCTAGGTTGGAAAAGACCTAGAAGATCATCCAGTCCAACCATTGTTTTTTGTGCATTTGGGCACAAAGACAGTTTTGATGTATGAGATAAGATAATGATCAATACTAGATTTTAAAGCATTTAAGAAGACTTTGACCTTAGCAGTGTATGTCTTGTTAAACCAATAAATCAGATGTGAGTCTACTTTATATTAATAACATATATAAGTAGGCTTGAAATTTCTGTAAAATGTCCATTCACATTTCCTGAGCACGAGTGAAAGATAGCTGTGATATTTTTTCTTTTATTTTTCTGAATCAGCCAGCATTTCTATTTAAATGGTCATTTTCAGTCCTTTACAAATCTGTTTGAAAACATGCACCCAGCTAAGAACTGACATGTAGGGTCACATCCTAGGAGACTGTTGGAAACATGGCTATAGCATAGCATATACCTTTGGCACGCACACGTATATGTAACATTTCCCTTTCTATAAAAGGGATATGGTGTGGATTTTTCTGTCTACGTCTTATTTGCATGTATAACTTCATTAATGAGGCCTGGGGAGATCCCACACTCCAGTCTCACTCTTGCTCATATTACCAGCAGTGTATCTACCAACGATATCCACTCTTTTGTGTGGACAGCAGCTGATTTTCATGGTCATGTCATAGCTGGACATCTGGGTACGGGGGGATGCAGCAGCAGTCATTGCCACACAGGCAGCCACATCTGGTACATGGAGGTTCTTTGCCATGGGGGATGTGTTTCCAGTTATGAGGAGGAAAATCAGCAGGACCCTCACTCAGAGAAGGGGAAGGCGGGAGTGGGCAGCTGAGCAGTTTTTCCAGGGTGCAGTCCTGCACCACTCGGTCGTGGAGAGGGTCCCCTTGGAAAAGGCTGGCAGGGTGTGGGCAGCAAGCCAGTGGTTTTCCTGCTACAACAGGCTTTTGGTCTCTTTTTGCATGATATGAAAGAGTTGCTCTATTCAGATGTTTTGTAAAAAGCAGTTTGTATCATTTTTGAAGAGCAATAAAGTTTACGACAGAACGATGTGCAAAATGCGACATAAGGCCAACCAGCAAGCCCTGGCAGCTGGCTCGGGTGCTGACACCCGTGTGGCAATGGCTACTGAGGGCTCAACATGCCTTATCCCATTTCTCAGCTCCTTTTTTAGTTGGTTGATTGTTTTTCTGGGAGAGATTATTTTGGTTTTAAGTGTGCCGTAACCTCAGGCTTAAACAAGGTGGGAAAGGGACTGCGTGATGACAAAAGCAAAACACATACCGGAGGGCTCTAAATTAACAAGGAGGTTGCTGTAGAAAACTTACTAAAAATTGTGACCCTTTCTTTTGTAGACACACATTAAGTCTTTGTGAAATTCCTCAGGGATACTTAAAAACAGGACAAGCAGGTCCTCCTGCTGTTGGGCTTCTTCACTGCTTATACTAAATCATTAATAAATATCTTAAGTGACGTGGGGTTTGATAGAGAATTGAAAGGCAGTTAGATCTTTACCTTGAGTCTTTACAACATTAATGTTTGCATCTAATTTTGGCTTTGGTCTCCTATTCCATTTTCAATGCAGAAAAGTGTTTCACTCCTCTTCCGTGTCATGCTTTGTCATGAGACTTCTGGGAACTGAAATGAATGTTATCAAATCTGTCACTCATCAGTATTCCTAAGCAATTCCCAAATCTGGGAAATAAAAGCGAGACCATTACACAGCACATCAATTAAAAAAAAAAAAAAAAAAAAAAAAAAAAAAAAAAAACCAAAAAACCAAAACCCCACAGCTTTCTTTTGTAGATATCCAAGAGTGGAAAAAGGAAAATTGATAACCAGTTCATAATGCATTACCATAGGCTCTATAGATACATACACCTTTGTTAGACCTACCATTAGCAAATATTTCCAACGGGTATGGATTCCTTTTCTTCAGGAAGTCTCCCTGATTATGAAGTTTTGTTTATGGCTTAAAAGATTATTTTAGCATCCTCCCACTCAGATGTTAGTGTCTTGAATTGTGATTAGGATTCAACCCAATTAGCCATAATTAGCTGCATGTGCATACCGGAGTACTCGTCATTGATTTTATCTATAGTGGTCTGTCATACTTGGCTATCTTTAAGCTCACTATTTCTTGTTTGTCACTGTGTTCCTCTATTTGTGAATGATTGTATTTGCGGAACACCTACAGCTAATGGTACAGAAGTGCAAGTCTTTAGAAATATGACAGAGAAATTCATCTTGGGAAAAGCATTATAGATTTTTAAATGTTATTGTATTTAATAGAATCACAATGACCTTTAGAGATGTTTCCAAATGGAGGATGCTTTGTCTTAGCCTACTGTTGCTATATCTGTTATATTGTAAAAGGCACAGTCACTTCTGGATGGGTCCTAAAGAAAGGTTAGGTTCCTGAAGAAAGACAAAAAATAGTGCCAAAGTCCCAGCTGGGATCCAGACATTCTTGCAGGATGGTGCTCTGACCTTCTGTGTGTACTTTTGTTCTGTTTTCCTTTGCTTCATGTTCCCAAGGTGGGCAGGGTAACACCACAGCACACACCCTAAACTGCCCTTGCCAGCATCGCCTGTCACTCATCAGGGATTTGGGCAGTTTGGAGGCCAGAAAACAGCTCTCCTTCCCCAAAGCCCATCTTGATGTAAGTGCATCTTTAGGGTAATTAGCAGTTAGATAAGGAGCAAAATCTGCTTCTCCTGTAGCTTTTCATAAATTGTTCCACACACAAGGGCAGATTTTCAGCAATGCAGGATGTAGCTTAATCAAAAGGTTCATGGAAACCTGTGGATCATAGCTGTGCCAGCTTACAGCAAGCTTTCAAAGCAGAACCACTCTGTTGTCTTGAAATACAAAGGACACACAATGAGCATGATGTTTCTTAGAAAAAAAAGTCCTGTGAGCTACAGAAACAAACAAAGAAAAGAACATCTTTATTAATCTGAAGAAAGCAAACACCTGAAATGTGCCTTGAAAGATATGCCAGCTGCTCATGCACCTTGGTTTGCTTTAGAGGGAAGGACAGGCAATAAGACACTTTGATTTGAGATGCATTTGGGCTTCACCATGAAATAATTCTTGGTTGCCAACAATAGAGTATTAAAACTTGTGTTTACTTAACTGAACTGAAAATGTTTCAGCAGGTCCCAAATCCCAGATGAGATACACCGGTGACTAATCCGCTCAGTTCCTGGATTTCCTTGTCCTTTTCCCACTACATTTTTTTCCTTATTTCTTCTCTGAGTTATGTTTGTTTTATGGTCTTTGTAAGTGTGGGGAGAGCCAGCAGGGCTGACAGAGGTAATTGAAGCTGGTACCTCCCCTATTCAGGTTTCCAACTGGTGTATTTTCCTGTCTTACACCCGAGTCCCCAGACTGTTCCTGCTCAGATTATGTGAGGTTGTCAGCCACCAATCGGGCTCTTACAGGAAGTTACATTTTCGTGAACTGACAAGGAAAGGATAAGCAGATCCTTGCTTTATTTTTGTTCTGAAAGGGAGACACGAATGCTGGGATAAGACCACATTGTCCATCCTTAAAAGAATGGTGTACTTCCTCAGGGGTGTGGGATTTGTATGCAAAGTTTCTTACCTATTATTTTGTTTCACATTTTTCAAGTTGTGGTAGCAAGGTCCAACCAGGAATAACCAAGGCTGGGTATTTTCTGAAAGGCAAAAACTTGCTAAGGCTTTGAGGAGGGCTCATGCACTTACCACTTCTGAAAGTTCGAGGGCAGGAGTTGGGATATGCAAGAAGGCTGTGCTGGCCTTTCAGTTTGGAGTTTCACAGCCCATGCTTACACTTACAAGTGTGTATCTGTTGATTCAGTTCCTTACAGAGATCTAAGCTGGGATAAACAGGTTGTGGGATGTGTGGGAGGATTTTTGCCAGCAGCTAAAGTCTGTCTCAGAGGCCACGCTGCCCATGGGGAAGGGCCTATAGCTTATCATGATATTTGAATGGGATCAGTATTTGCACATCTGAATAGCAGGGCTCTGCATCCATATTCCATCTGAACCTCAGCTGTAACATGACTGAAATACAGGGAGTGAAGTATTGCAGCCTTACTGAATTCATGCTGGCACCTTGAAGCTTTTTTTGTGGACCTAAGGTAGAGCAGCTGTTTACAGAGCACCCTTATTTTTTCCCATCTATTTCAGTATTAGGCAAAAATACTTTAGAAAAATAAATCCTCTAATCAGACAATCCTAATGAAGAATTGCTGCCTGTCTTTTACTGTTCCCTTCAGACTGTTGCTGGTGTTTAATAACTCAAGTATGTGATTTGTAGCATCCTTTTGGGGGAACTGTCCTACCATGTAACATCCTTTTTGGATGACTGTTTGCAATATGTAGCTGTGAGCTTCCTTCGTTCAAATTCATGTTGCTTTAAAGCTGTTCCTCTGATGTACACACACGTTTCACTTAGAGCAGTTTATAATTTTCTTTCTTGGGAAGCTTGCAGGGGTCTATTAATTTTTTTTTTTTTTTTTCTCCTAAACTGAGAGTTTTAAACCTAAGGAAGACCATGGGAGCAATTTCCATTAAACTGTTCCAAAATCAGGCTGTGTCACTGGGGCTGTTCCTTTAAACTAAATTCCACCTCAGATAGGTTTCACTGTGCTCCAGGTTTTCCCTGATATTTTTCAGCCATGGGTACAGGTAAAATATTACATATTATCCTTTGTTTAGTGTCACTAGTGCCATACCATACTGGAATTCCACTTGGCTGGTCCTGGAGTTAAAAAAAGCATGAACTTTCACTTGACACTCCTTCTTGTTACAGGGTCCTGCATACTTTCTTCTCTCTAGAAAATGGTTCAGTGTTATTGGTCTCTCTTTCCCTTACTGCCCCATTTTTCTACTTTTAACATATTTTTCATTAGCATGCCATAATTCATGATGAAATTCGGTGTGCTTGCCCATATTTTAACTTTCTGGTCTGTTCTTGCATGAGCTCTGACTTTACTTACACAGAGACAGCAGGTTAATTATAACAGGTCTTACTGAGCATTCATGAGTTTTATCATTATTATCTTTTGACTAGACAAAAGAAAAAATAAAAAAGGGAGATAAAAGCACTCCTCTGTGCACACCCCACAGGTTCCCAACTGGAACGGAGTGACAGTGATGTCATGCCAGTCATTTTGTGCATCACAGGACCCATGGCAAAGTGAAGCACCTCCATCAGCCCCAGCCGTTTTTCCCTGCTGGCCTCCCTGGCCTCCCGTGGCCTTGACACCAGCAGGGCAGGACCTCCCCTCCAGTCCTGTTCCATCTCCACAAGCTGACAAACCCTGGTATCAACCCTCTGCTTAATTTGCAATTTGCTGTTTTCCAATTCTCAAAACACATTTTGACCTGCCTGTGTTTCTGTAAATATCCTCCTTGCTTGTCACAGCTATTCCCATGTTAAAATGATGGCTCGCACAGTGTCAAATAACTGGCAGGAACAAAAGAAAAAAATAATTAAGATCAGTGTTTTTTCCCATTTTCTTGACTTTAGATGCTCATTCAAGATGCAGATCTGCTGAAAAACAATACTATCTAAAAAGAAAACAGTTTGCCTTACTCTGACTAGCATTAAAAAATAATCTCTCAAGACAAATTGATTCAAAATTATCAAAAAAAGGAATGTGTTTAAAGATGAATGGAAAGACATAGGTTTTTGTAATGGATAGTGCATTTTGGGGTATTATAACTTTTATGAAAGTCATAAAGTTTTATGAATTTTAATGAATATCCTTCTCAGAAGAACTTGCATCTTATTGTCAGTATGTTATCTGGGAAAAGGTCACTGGATCTGTTCCTAAATGAGAGGAATATGCAAATGGAAGGTTTGGGAAGAGAGTTTAAAATAAATCCCTGTATGCACTTTGGCATCTGCACTGAGGGGAGTGCACAGGTGATACAGCAAAACCAGTTGTCTGACTTCAGAATTCTTTTGGTTTTCCTCTGTGTCCAAAAACTAGCAAACCTCTATGCCATGCAGGCTTTATCTTTGACTCCCTTTCTTGAGACAAATAAAGTATGACCTGCTTGCTATTCTCATAAGCTGCAAGTTACTAAACTTCAGATTCACAGCCGAGCTTCAAAAAAAGTCCCTGAAATCACTGCACATCCATGTCCTAGGTGCTGGCTGGCACCCAACTCATAGGTGTGTCTCAACTGAGCTCAAAACACAGTACACCAGTCACTTTGAGGTGGACTCTGAATTTAACTCCAGATATAGCTAGGGACACAAACCCCGTTATAATTACTGGTTCAAATCCCGTTACATTTATGGATCAAGCTTGCGGTATGATCCTGTAAAATAACACAAGATCTGTTTCAGCAGAAACTGGAAAGCAATGATTTTTAGCAATTTTTTTCTTGTTAACTTTAAACTGTTGACATGGTGCTAAATTCAGTATGCTGAAGGTGTTTCCATGTGTCACTTCTAATAGGATACAGGTGTCAGACAATTTGAGATTATTTCAAACCTAATTTTCCTAGAATGAAGATACAAACAGTTACACCAGAAGCAGATGTTGGGCCTTTCTCACCCCTCTGAAATGTGGTTTGGCATCCATCCAGACTGAGTCTATGGGGAAAAAGAGAAAATTATATTTAATTTTAGCCTTCTTGGTTTCCTCCTTTCAAAATCTATATGAATGTGCAATAAAAACCCCATCTCTTCTCCCTCTACTTACACAGGGAGTGAGTATCTTGTTGCAAACAGATGGAGTACAGGCAGGTTGGGATGTGAATGTTTTTCCATCTCCACACTATCACTATGTGGCCCCAAATCTGGCCTAAAATGCTCTCTTTTCCTTTTTGCCCTCTTACCGCTGTCTCTGTCAGTTACTTTTCCAGTGCATTGGTTGGAAGTAACAGCCAGGAAGCAGAGGTGGCAAGGACTGTGCCTACACCACCGGTTCAGGGTCCTGCCTCTGGTCCACCTCCATTGACCTACCTGGAGGTGGTCACTGGGACTCAAGAGAGAAGCCCTAAGAGCATCTCCTTCCCTCTGCCTTCAAGCTGCTATGATTTTCCCTAGCTTTTCTTCTCTTTGGAAGCGATGGTCCTTTTCCACCTTGTGTTCATGTGGTTTTACATATGAAGTAAAACCTGTTATATGGCATGGATACAGAAACTAGATCACTTGCTGGCACTGGACTCTCCTGAGGGTGGTACGTGTTCTCCATCAAGAGTAGCTTCACCGACTTTAGTTACGCTTCATCAGAACTCATGTAGGTGACAGAAAAATTTAGTTTATAATCCTGGTATTACAGCCTTGTAGAAAATACCTTATTCTGAGGTTTGCCATGTGAATTTTGGTTTCTGCTGCTCCAATACATCTTTCTTCACCTGCTTCTAGTAAATGAATTTAAAGTCAAATCACCATAAAAAGCTACAGCTTAACAGTTTTAGTCCAAATAACCACACATGGAAAAAAAATCCTTAAGGATTTCATAAAAATGTATTGTGGAGATGGCTGTCCTTTTTTTTTAATCAGTATTTGTTGGTCATGCAAATGCCACTGAAAAGTTGCCATCATAACTGAACAACAAATCCTTTAAGAGTTAAGAGCCATGAACATATACTGGGAAGTCAAGGAGTGACATATTTATATCGTCCAGCCCTACATACCAGAGGAAGAAGGGCATGAAGTCCTTCCACACATGGTGAGTACTCCACAGACTGATAAATACACAAGGGAAAAATTGTCGAATGATGGACAGGAGACATTAATGCCGCTGCTCATCTCTGTGGTGTTAGTACAGATTGCACCAGGAAGGTTCTTGAGTCAGCTCCCCGCCGAGGCCACCGATGGAGGTGGGTGAATATGATCAATAGAAAGCATCAAGTGCTGGCTTGCAAATCAAAGGCAAAACTGTGGAAATGCCACTCTGAAATTGGGGTTTTAACTGTACTGCCAGGAAGTTATCTAGAGGCATTTGAAGACCAACCCGGTAACAGGAAATTAATCAAAAGCATTTTCGAGCAGATCCTTGGCCAGTGAGTGCTGCTGTGGCTATTTATACTGCTGAACTACAACAATTTATCCCTGTTAAGGATCTGCTCAGATGTCAGATATTAGCCACTGCCAGAACAAGTGACCTTTCTGCACAGTACATTAAGAAGAGAACAAAAAGATGGAAATTCCCATTTTCCAAGCATGGTCCAAATAAACCTCTGTGCTGTTGTTAAAGCAGCTGTGTTGAAGAGGAATGATTATAACAAGCCTTTTTTTTTTAGCCTGCACCTGTCTCTCCTTCCGCAGCTGAGGACACAGTGGAATCTACTTCCCTATAGACCTCATCCTGTAAAAACTTCAGGTGGAAATTAAATTCATCATTATCTACATCTATTTTTGCTTAACCACTTGAGGGGAAAAAAACACCTGAAGGCCAGCAGTTACTGGAACATGTAGTAGCTAGTCGCCTGCAGTGAAGAAAAGCTCTCCCATGTCTAGATCCCAAATAGATGATTTTTTTTTTTTTTTTTTTTTTAAGTTTTCATTCTTATGGCCATCAAGGTCCTACAAAGGAGAGAGGATCAGCTTTGAGCAGACTTGCATGGCCGTTAACTGCAGTCAGTCCCTTGAGAGGTGACAGCTTCACTCCCGCCTCAGTGGAAAGGTTCCCTCACTTTAGGCACAGCCACACGGATCAAGGCAGTAACTCCATTTTATCAAGAAATATACAGGAAAGAAGTGTGCCAAACTACTATGAAAAAGATGTAAGTGTGAATTTTCTGAGAATTTTAAGATTTTCCTAGAGCAAAACTGGGTTCAGCATTGTCCCTGGAGAAATGGGAGACTGCAGAACTGTCATTTTTCCTCCTAGAGTATCCCTTTATTGTAAAAATGTTTAAAGTCCACAGAGTGGCATCAGATATTCCACTTAATTCATTCTACGTAAACAAGCAGTGGCATTTCTAAAGGGTGGGTTTCTTTTAAAGTCTCTCCCCTCTTTCATAGGAATAACTTTTTTATACTTGATTATTTTGCTCAGGTAATTCTTACACATTGATTTCATCCACCTTTGGAGCTGAAGTTTCTCCATATTCTATCAGTTGTTATTCACCTATGAACATGCATAATGCCAGCAGTTTGATTTCTGGCACAGTGATACAGGAAAACTAATGGTTTCAAAATTGGCATTATTGGCATTTTGTTTGATCCACAGTTATTGGATTTTTCTGCCTTTAAAATGTGATGCCTGGAAACTGACTGGCACTATATAAGCAAATTATTCTTACCGTAAATCAGACATCCCACGTAACCTGTATTTCTGGGGAAGAAGAAATCAAAGTAGAACTTGAATTGTTTTGTGACAGGATGCCGTATATGACTGAGGCAAGACAGCATGATGCTCACTGAAAATTGCTAGCCAAAAACATGTGTAGCGCTAAAACATGTCAAAACAGGATAAGAATAATAAAGTATCATCAAACAAAATGCTGCTTCATGTTGACCTAAAATATCACACTAGGTTTTATCATGCGGCAGTTAGGTACAAGGCTCTAAAAAGATTAATTTTTTTCAGGGGAGTTGTAGCTATGTCTATTGTAGTGTAATTCTACTCTCGTCACTGCCTACTTGAAATAAGGATAAAATTAGATCTTTCAGAATAATATTTTTAATGCAAACAATGCAAATGCATTTAATGCAAATAATATCCCTGAAAATGTCTTGCCACAGAACAAAAACCAAGCTAAACAAGAAATTTGGAAAACCATCTTAAATATTTTAACAGATAACTTTTAGAAAGATGCCTGATTTAATGAGGATTTTTTTGCCTCCTAAAAATAGTTATTAATGTATTTATCTTCTATAACAGTAAGGCACTTGTTGTAAGGGTTTTTTTAATTTCAAGACAGTACTGGAACTTTGTGTAGTTTGATTCTCTGTCATCTGGGTTTTGAGCAGAATATTCCATCCACAAGTGCAGCATGCAGGATTATGATTGCATGATAGAAAATGACTACTTTTGGCATACTAATCAGCTAGTGAATAGAGTCCATAAAAACTAGGGATACGAACCAGAAAATGTTATTCATTAATTTTGTTTATGGTTATTTAATTTTAATTATAATACTTTAAGGCTATTTAATCTACAACTCCATCATATGTAAGTTAATGTAGCATATTCTGCAAAAATAGTCAAGGCCTGGTAATATAGACCACTACAGAGCCTGTAATTAAATCTTTGATGAGAGTTTCAAACTGATTTTTAGATGTGCACATGACTTATAAAAAGTGCTTTACAAAAGCTGTACTTCTGTCATCATGACTTCACAAATGTTTCTCTGGCATTGTCCAAGCTTAATTTTCATTCAAATTCAAAATGGAAATGTATGTAATTGAGTAGTTGCCTTGCAAATAAATGTTCTCTGTAGGTAGGAAAAACAATTACTTTTTCACACCCATTTTCCTTCATAAGTGATAATAAGGAATATTTTTCTACAGACCATAAAGGCCTTTAATACTATTAATGCCATTGTGCCTTGCAGAAGAGGGTGTTGGTGATACCCATTTCTGGTGTTTTCCTCTCTGTAGAGATGATACAGGGTCTGATTTTACAGCTCTAATTTTGGCACCATCACAATGGTTAAAGAGAAGTTTACCCTGCCACTGACTACAGAGTAAATCTCACTGCTCTGTGCATCCCCGGGAAGGATTTCATGAGCTGGAGGATGATTTCTTTGCCGTTTGCTGGTTTTCATTCTGTAGAACCAGTGTGTGCCATTTATCCATTACTCTCATCAGAGGTTTTGTTCACATCCATGCCTTCTCAAACAGCACTTGAAAAGCAGCACCCTTGCAGTGCCCCACCAGGCTCAGTGCCATCTTACCTATGTCAGCGAGCCCTCTGGCCTGCCTGCACCTCTGACAGGAGAAAAATGGGGTGGAAAGGGTTTGTGTTTTTTTTCTGGAATAATTTCCTTGTAATTGAATTACATGTTTAAGACAGGCTTTCACTGCCTTGTGTTACAATATAGGAGCTTGCAGGTTTCCAGTGATAAGCAGGCTGGCTGTAGGCAATTAGAAAACCTCAGGATTTTAAGAGTCTAGTCACTAAAATATGTTACAGCTCAAGTCATTGCTTAACAATCCGAGTCTCTTACAGCTGTGAAACACTCCCATCATCAAGTAGGTCTCTGGGACTCCCTCAGGAACGGCAGGCTCTAGATATCCAGCTGCTAGGAACAAAAATAAATCTCTTTGAAGACTTATTTGCCATCACATTGTGTGAGGACTTAGAAAAGCTGAAATATTTTAATCATTAATCTCCATTCATCAAATCTTGTCGTTCTTAACAAAACTCCAAAATAGTTTCAGCTGTGAGCTGAACATCGATGACACCAAACTCTGTACATAGATATCAATTTTGTGGTTAAGATATGCCACACGCAAGACATGCCTGTTGCAATCGAAACAGTTCCTGCCCATGCAGAGACACTAGAGAGCATTTCATAACTCATTATTATTTATGCCCTAAGCTATTGTGGGGGGATAACAGCAGAACTTAATAGCTATTGATCACAAATATCTATTAACCAGTATTATAATCTTTTTTCTTAATGGTCAAACAGCCTATGATACTGACACACAGTGTTTGTTGTCATTACTATGGTATAATCCTAGCAGCAGTAATCACTGCTATTAGAAGTGATGACCTCATAGAAATATTCATTGCAGAAGCTTGGTTGGAAAAATATCTTAATGCTTGATCAAAAACTCAGCAGAACCTGTAGGTCTTTTTCAGTGGGGTACAAAGAAAACCCATTTTTCTCATTTTCCAAGCTGCTTGTTTTAAAGTAGTAACTGTTTCTGTTGTTTTCCTCAAGATTTTTAATTTTTATTGGTGGTCTAAAAAGAAAGGAAATAAAAAACAAAGTCAAGGAAAATTTGGCTGTAGTTAAAACATTTCTTGACCTCTTCCTTGATAGTACTTATAAATGTTAGATTAATTAATAGCAAACGTGTTGCACAACTTAGAGGTGAATTCCTAATGACTTAAAGATTTTTAGACTGGCAAATATTTCCAAACAAAGGGACCCCACCATATTTCTTCAGATTGGTTTTCCTCATAGTGTTCCTTCTTTTTTATAAGCAACGTTTGCTTCTCCCAGCCTTCTACCCTTCTTTCTTGAGCAACCCAGAGACCATTAACACTACATTTGTGATGTTGCACTAGTCTGTGATGTGCAGTCAGCAGAAAAGGTTACTGCATGTGGGAAAACACGCTTGGTCTCTATATGCACAAATATCTGAAGTGTGAGCTTCAGAGGAGGAGCAGTTTATTGCTGGCCAAGTGCATGGCTATTGCATGAACATCCTAATGATTCTTTGCTCTTCTAAGAGACAAACTCCTCCAGACTTCATGAAAATTTTGCATCAGCACTTCTTAATATCCTCTGACAGAGGTACAAAAAGCCCTGCAATCATTTAAGGAGAAAAACCTTATCCCACTTCAGAGACAAGATAACTTTTGGAGATGAAGAGGTTAGATTGTGTTCCCAAATAGATACAGCATGAGAATGAGGAATAAAAAGTCCTAGCCCAAAAGTTATTTTCAACGACTTTTATTTTCTTTTGAAGCACAAGCCAAAGCCCATTGCAGGCTCCTGTGGAAATGTTCACATTAACATCAGTATTTAATTTTTCTGGGTTTTGGATCTATTTTGTAGGAGGATAGAGAATAATGATAAAATTGCTATAAACCGTTAAAAACACTTGAATTTTTTTTTTTCTTAAGCTGTGTGGTTTTGACTATGGTTTTATTTATACCCATGCTGCAAGTAGGGATGAGAGCCTGGGCAGTGCTTACACAGAGTGATGAGAACTCCTGGAGTAGCCCTGCTGACCTCACCTTCTTTTAGTGCAATTTTCCACCAAGTTCTCTATATATCTTCTGATTTTTTAATTTCATTATTCCCTTCCAGAGATTTTTCCTGTATTGTTATTTCCAAGAGCTTTCTGTCTGATTTATTTTCTATTTTCAGTACTCAGTGAAGCAGAAAAAACAATGTTAGTGTTTGGTGGCCAGGGAAAATAACAAATGTTTGCAAAGGCAGTCTCCAGATGATACAGCCCTCGCCGAAGCATTTCCCCCAATGAGGGAGCAAATCTACGACAGCAGCAGGACTGGCAAGTGCAGGTAAGCTGCCTTCACTGACTGTGCTAGGAAATCACCCGCACAAACACATTCCAGCTTTGGCAGTATTCAAGTAATGGCTATTACTGCTCCAGGGAGGAAATAATTAAAGCCATTTCTTGACTCTGACAGTTTGATACTGGTGGTTTTCAATAGCAAATTACCAACATCTGTACAGCAAAATTCAGCTACTGCAGCAATTATTCAGCAGGGCTAACCACAGAGGTGCTAGAACTTTTTCATTTTCTAAATGTCCCCTAGTTAGATGTGACCTACAATGGAGACCTAAACTACACACGATGGCAAACTAGGTCTCTTGTGTTAGAAATGTAAATGAAACCATATGGAAAATTTAATATTCTGTGAAAAACCCAGTGGCAAATGCATCAAAGACAGAAAATGAAAGACTGGAAAGACATCTGAATGGGTTTCTTAATTAGGTAACAATTTCAAGTTTCCAGAGCAATTCAGAAGTAAAATTTATACAATTCATTTAATTCCACAAAAATTATGTCTTTTCATTCCCACATACTGTTATAACTGTTTTGCATAGTAAACACAAAGAGAGTGTGACTGTACAAGCTGAAAACACGTCTACAGCCCATAGCAAGCAACACAGCACTGCAAATTTTCATTGCTGGTGAAAGAAAAGGGTAGCAAAAAAGTTAAATAAGCTATGTGTGTCTCTAACTCAAATACTTTTTTTTTAAACACTAGCTAGAAAAGGTATACAAATCTGAGCAGGAATGAGAGGCTGTAATATGAAATATATTTCCAAGAGAGAATTGGTTTTGGATTGGTAATAAAAATACTGCCATAGTTACAACACAAGCAGTGGAATAATAAGTGTCTGTCAGGGTTCTATGTTATAATCCACTTTGGTCAAGGATTTACTGATGTATAAAACTTTAGTTTGCAAATTGGCATTCTGTCTTCAGCTCTGTTTCACTGTTATTTAAGCTTCAGAACCTGATCAAGGCATAGTACAATTGCTGTAAAAATATGCAATCATTTTAAATTAGAGCTTCAAACTTCAGAAATCTTTTGGGTGGCCTGGGGATGGTACACCCATCGTCTGATAACTGAGAGGCTTTAAAATGTCATTGAAATCTCTGGTTACTTTGGCTGAATAGTGATGGCAGGACAGACACAGGAAATAATATGCTGATTTCTAAGATAACGTGGATAGTTATCTTTGCAAATATTTGATCTGTGTTAGTGCAAAGATAGAAGCATAATCCATTGTAAAATTACCAGCCTGCCTGTTGGGAATTGCTCTACATGATGGATCGTCCTGGGCCCGCAGGTGGGTGGAACCCACACTAATCCTGCATCCAGTGACTTCACTGCCAAGGAAGGAGAAAAAATTATTATCATGCATCAACCTCTTCTTGCTGTGTGATTACCGATGCATTGGCACGTAAGGGCAGATCCCCAGCTTTAGGAGATTTTCAATAAAGATTTTATACAAACTATGCAGTGTGGGATAACAGACAATTAAGAAGGAGTTGCTTTGCATGACTATGCAACCTGAACTGAGCCGAAAAATGTTACGTGACTGGATACGCAATTTGTTTTCATGTCTTTATTTCCTCTTTTATCATTTCCACATAAATACTGTTTATGATAAGTAATAAATTTGTACTTCTGCTAAAAAAATAAGCACAAAGAATTTGGTGAATTGTAGAAACTTGTAACCACAAAGTGTAGAGAGAGGGTATATAAATGACAATTTTCTTTCATTTCAGTTGTGTTAGAACCATAGGAAACTAAACAGTAGTAAACTAAACTTTTTTAATGCTGCTTTATGGCCCTAATCAGCTAACTAGGCTGTGGCAAGAATCACCTATAGACACTGGACAATTAAACCCTTACGTCCCTTTAGAGAAAAAAAAAACCATGCTTGAACTCTTAGGAAATCTGAGCAAGTTACTCAGAGTTAATCAATTTAATATAGATATTGATATGCAAGTGCAAATCAACCTAATAATGCATTTAATGGATTGATGACAGTTATATTTTGAAATTGATAAGGAAGAGAGCATCTCATTGAAATGATACATGATCATAACCATAACACAGCAATTTTCAGTCCTTGTTCCAAGCAAAGTATTGGTCAGATTTAACCAGTGTCTATCATGCAAGTCCTCCTTCTGGAAAAAGGAGGCCACTACATTTTTTGTGGTAGTACAAAATTCAAGTGCTGTGAAGAGAAATTAAATGCAAAGTAGACCTGGAAGTATTTGTACAGTTTTGAAAAGAAAGGGAATATACTGCTATATACACAGTAAGATGTAGATTGTATAGAAGAAAATAGCTAGGTGAGTATATCTTTTCACTCTTAATCTTCATTTGACATGAATGTAGGCAGAGCAAGTCTAGATATTATATTCACATCAGTAGCACCTTAAGACATTGTGATGACTTACTGCAGTGAGACCCACATGAATCAATATTGTCTGACCACTTTAAGGCTACATAGTTAAGACTAATATGATGGCACAGATTCCAGGCAAATCCACAGTGCCTTGATTTATGAGCGTGTTTGGGGGAAAGGGGTAAGGATAAGGTGTAAGAGTTATCTTTATTTTGCAATTGAGATTTTTCTCAGGTAAGGTCAAATCAAGAGTTTAAAAAGAGGAACTGAATGAGTGCAATAAATTAACTAAAAGGGCTGTTTTGTCAGTATCTAGGCTGTATGGGAGGACTTTTGGCTTCTTACTAAGGTACCTAGCTTGCTGCATATCGGGAGCATCCAGCATGAAGCTGTCCAATGTTAATGATAAAAGAAAATTACTTCCCTGTAACTGGGGTTGGAGTGAGCATAAGTTGCATCACTGCTTTGTGTTTCTGCTGAATGTATTTAGTTCCAGAAACACTGAATTGTAGCTATTTATTTTTAATATCTCCATTTGGGGAAATCCACCAAGCTAATTTGAAGTGTATTTTTTCCTAGAAATCTACATAGTCCATTCCTTATTTTAGCTACCTTTTGATGCTTAGGGAGCAGTCATTCAATTTTTTTTCAAGTTGGTTTAGGCAACAAGCTGTACTATATCTGACAGCCTTGTGTATTGCGTATGCTTGTTTGACCGGAGCCATGTGCAAGTTGCAGAGCAGAGAATCCAACCCACTGTGTCACTAATGAAACCCTGGGGCTTTGCACCTCCTATATTTCTGTTTCTCAACAGCCAGTGAAGAGGAAAAGTAAGGGAAGTCTCACAGAATGAATGACATAAGGAATTGTTTCTCATCTGCTCATATTTACACAAAAATAAATACAGAGAATTATGCCTTTAAAAGTTCAAGCCTTTGAATGGCAGTTTGTGCTTAGCAGGCATAAGTCAAGAAGTCACTTGCAACAGAACTAGGTTTGTTTTTTATCATCACTTGCAATATCCTGAATCTCTGCTAGCTATTGCAAACAGTTTGGTAAGCAAGCGGATGAGATGTCAGAGGATAAAGTATCACTCTCTAAGGGGAAAGTCTTGGACATCATTAAGTTAATGGCAAGACGTAGTATTGAAAAGTGTGATTTAGGCAGTGAATTGATTTTCTTATATAACTTTTCTCCAAAAGCAAGAAACAAACATTAGAAAATATTTTGTTACACCTGATGCTAGAAGAAACTAAACTTTTTTCATCTCCTTATTGTACTAAATGATAATTCATGTTTTCTGAATATTATAAATAAAGCCAGACAACTCCATAATTCCTGGTGAATTTTACACATAATCCTTTAATTGAAGTAATGATCTTGGCTGAAATCATCCACTCCAATCTGTTTTTTTATTTTTCGTTCAGGTGTATTAATCTCTAAAGACTGGCAGACATCAGTTTTCCATGTTCAAAAGATTGGTTTTTTGAAGGTTTTGAAGCTTAGAAGCTATAGAACTTACTGCTTAAAGTATTTCATCTTGGAGTTTTGTCAAGAGTCTGAAAGATTATGCTTTGTTTCTTGAGTGCTCTGTAAGGGACATTAAGTTCTCCAAACACCCATGTATCTGTAAAGAGTTCTTGAGAATGAAAAATATTTTATTGAATACAGAGAGTATTCTTCACAAAACTCTTTGGATCACTTGTTGACTCATTCATACCCTTCACTCATTTTCTTCATCATGTTTATGGCAGCAGCGTTATGATTCTTTGAGGGATGGTGTCTCTGACTTTACGTTTCAGGAAAGAGCATGGTATGGCTGAGCTTAGGAGAAAATTCTCCATGCCCTTGATGTGAAGCTGTATCATGCTGCTTCTAGAAAAGTGTCGGTGTTCATTTGTCAAATGCTTCCATCCCCTTTCTTAAAATCTGTGCCAGGTTACGTCCAGTCTTACTCCACCAACTGCAGCAAACACAGAGGAGGGAACAGCTCTTTCCCATCTCTTTCTGATCCTGGCCATGGTTGATGCACGATGGTATTAATTCTTTCTCTGGATTGCATTAGTGACTATGACAATAGAAATGTGAGGTTTATTCCTATATATGAAGACAGAGGAAGAGCAATTGTGACACAGACCTTCAAAAATGAGTATATGCTACTTCCTGCTGCTCTGTATTGGTGCTGGAAGAGTGCGTGTCCATGCTCTAGCAAACATTTGCGTGGAGATTTAACTGGGCAGAAGCCCCCAGACTTTTGGCGGACAAAGAAGTTGCTGTCTTGTGATCTAGCATTAACACAAACAACACTAATAAATTGCAGTACTTACTGGGATGTTTCCCTGTCTTATTAAAAAAGAGAATTATATAAAGTAATATTTCTCTCCACTGCCATCTAGCGAAGTTATTACACTGTGTAAAGGATTTGATATTCTCAGTTGAGCATTTTAATAGCTAACTTAATCTTAGGAACACACAGGACATTGTGCAGAAAATATAGTTCGAATGCAGAGTAGCTAATATTCATCCTTAGGGTAATAGCAAATAGTAAAAAATATGTGAGGTATAATAAATTTAAACATAGAATTCTAACAATGGTTATGATGATAGTGATACTCAAAAGGGTTTACGCACGTTGTCAGAAGAGCAGAGTGATTGGCAGCACCTAGATTCAAAACACAAAATTTTAAATAAAGCAAGGACCAAATCTCTGCAGGCTGGTGGAATGGTTTAAATTCATGCTTTATTTGCAGAAGGTACACAGGTTTCCTAGGGATGAAACCAATACAGGTCAAAAAATAAAAACATAACACTTGTGGCAAATTTATGGTTTCTGTTTTGTGAACCATCCTAAAAGACTTTAAGGTTTAGATGAAGTTACTGTCTCTTTTTACTGAAGGCTTCCAGAATGTTTATTCTCACATAGCATATCCCTTCACAAAGGTCTGGAAGGGACCTCAGCAGTCATTTGGGCATTGCCCTGCCTCAAATCAAGCTCTTAATCAAGAAACTATTATTCCCTTCTTCATTTTCGCATATTTTTCAGAGTGTTGTCATGCAACCCCTCAGTTTTCTCGAGCAGCCGTAGTTCACTCCATCCTTTCAAACACATCTCTGATCAGTCCTGATCCACCTCTTTTTGTGTCTCATTTACTGGTCCGTGTCATCTTCTTCAAGTCCACAGAGTGATGCTCTCCAAAATACTCACTGAAGTTCTTTGGCCTAGAACTTGAAGGATGCTTTTGAAAACAAGCTTTTGACAGTTTCAGTAATCCCCAGGTCATGTTGGGCAAAACACACCATGGGTGTGCTCTGATGGTTTTGCCACTTCCAGTGCCAGGATGGGCACCTAACAGGGTTATGCTGTGAGCACATTACACCTCTCCATTTCTGTTCAGCTCAATGAGATTGATTTTGTTTAAAGATCTTTGCCTATTTTTGTAACATACAAGTAGGTCAACCCATCTTTTCCTGATAGTGGAAATAGCTAAAACAGGACATACAGCTCTGAAATCATTACTCTCTTCATGTATCATTTAGCGAGCAAAATCTCTCTCTTAATACTCTTGTGAAAGTAATCTTGAAATCAGAAGCTGTTCCTAACACAAGAGACTAAAATTAATTTAAGTTGAAAAGAGACATAATATTAACATGATTTAGAAGAAGGAAAAATCAAGACAAGTGAAAATCAGATCCCTTTGGAGGCTGAAATCTGTATTTCCATTGCCATAGCTGAGCAGTATCTCTGTGCTCTGATTTGTTTACCATCTTTCCATTTAGTTTCATAGGCACAATGGAAGAGCACTAATTCGTACAAGGCTAATCTGTGTAAACTTCTGTATGTAGCATTAGTAGCAGCATGGTGGTTTGTTTCTCTGATTTGCAGTTTTGTTCTACCAAACTTATTTTCTACAAAATCTACTAGGCAACGTTTATTGGCAAACTTTGTGTGTATCCTTCAGCCCAAACTGTTTAAATATTATCTTAGAAATGAAAGATGATTTTATATTTTAACTTGAGGTTAACTGCTAAAGTCTGTGCTTCCATGCAGGAACTGTACATGTATAGACTTACTGTATTTTCTAAAGTTGTGAAAAGGAAGTGAAGCAAACTGGTCATCTGGCAAATAAAAGACAAGTGCAGGGTGGAATGAGTTTCTGGTTATTATTTATTTTGGAGGAAACTCTTTTTTAAAGTCTTCCATTGAATTGTGTCATAAAGTGTAAATTATAGAACAAAATTTCTTAACTTTGTTTGCTAAAATGTTTGGGAAATTCAGAAGACTGAAAAGTCTGATGCTTGTAGTTCTGAATGAGCTTGTTATATTCAGTAATTGGAGCCATATTTAAAGAGAAGAAAAAATCCTTTCTTTAGTTTACTGAAGAAAGGCTAGATAGGATTGAGTTGTAGCCACTACCCCCCTGAGCCAAGCTAAGTGACTAAGAGAGGAGTTGTTTTACCTGTCTCTTGAGACAATGAATAACTGTCTTCTAAATAATCTTAAATCACACAGTCTGCCCAGGCATATTTACAGTGTGCCAGGGTAGCCAGACAATGACCATGTTGCTAATTATAAGTAAGCAGACAGTGTGGTTCACTGGCAACTTCGGTACTGATCTTTTGCTGAATAACATTTAATTTCCAGCCAAATTGCATTTAAGCTTCTTTGTTCAAGGAGATCCCTTCCTGAGTTAGAAGCAGTGACATTTGAACACTTAATTGCATATTACTATGATGCTTACACTTCATTTTTATTGGAAAAATACAGTGCTGAGTAGAAAACTTCAACCAGTGCATTAGCTTTATTTACAGTTTCATCCAAAGTATCACAAGTGAGTGGCATATAGAGAACCCACAATGTGGTTCCTAAGCAGCCCTATTATCAATAAACAGCTAAGAAAGTACATTATGTACTTAAAGATACCAAGCACATCAGGAGGAAGAAAGAAATTGAATTACTGTGGTATTGCATGGCTCATATTGTATTCTCAACCAGAATTTTAATTCCTTGTTTTGAAGTTGCCAAGTAAGGTTTTAGTATTAAAAAGTTCTCCTTTGTTCTTTCTATGATTGTTTATGCTGGACCTCATGTACTACAAGCTTTTTTTTTTATTTCCCCAAAAACATCAGAGCTTGTGGATATTCCTACAGCTGATAAAGCAATGTAGATTGCCTTTATGTCTCAGGCTAAAAAGCAGCGTGGCAGATTAAATGACATGGCCCCTTTTGAAAAGTAACAGGAAAGAAAAACTCCATGAGTGCAAAGCCACTTATTCTTCACTTTGAGTATGCTGCTTGATGGATAGGCAGCTACAGAAGAAGGATGAATACAGGGCATTTTATTGAGACACAGGAAAGTTCAAGATTGATTACATACCCTAGTTTTGCATGGTGCTTCTTCTACACGTACTATTAAATCCAGACTGGGGAACAAAAGTAAAATACTGTAGGATGTGCTGAATATGGCTTTGCACAGACTTCTAATGCGGTCATTTTTTCATTGCACTATTATTTTTAATTCCGTACTGTAAAAGTGTTCTGTTGAAAAGATGAATCAGGCTGATCAGGTGTATGAATATTCCGCTATGCAGAACTGCTGCAGTTGAGTTTTATAAAGCAATACTACAGTTCTTCATTCTGCCAGTAAGTTGAATACTGCTCTATTTCTACAAGAAAAGAAGCAATAAAGAAATGGGACATCCAAGAATAATCTTTAAATAAGTTCCCAGTGAAAAATAGATGGGTTTTACTTCTAGCTCCCAGTAACATATGGTATCTGCAGAAACGGCTTGTTTTCAGTCAGACTTCTAATCATGTATCAAAACAGGGTTTTATTGTTTGTTTTTTGGGTTGGGTTTTTTTTCAGAAGTCATCCTGGCTGTAATGTCCTCTCTTCCTGCTTTCCCATAGAGTAGTAATTGCAGTCTACCTTGTACATAGGGTCTCCATTACGTGTAAAAAATTAAAAAAACAAGGGGAGAAGGGAGAAAGATGTAAGTTACAAACTTTGAAGGTGATCCTGTCACATAAGAACAGTGTTAGACCCAAGATCCACCTCGCTGAAAACCCTCTATCCTAAAACTGCCAAGAGTGTATACTTAGGAAGAGTGCGAGTATATGCAAGCAAATAGTGATATTTCCTCTCAATTCTTTCCTGGCATCTGTTGCTACATATCTTAGAATCTTCCTGAGCTAGAGGTGGTACAGGCTTGATCCAACTCATCATGAATTTTTGTTCCATTAATTTTCTCACTCCCTCTCTGAATCCAAAGAAACTTGGCGTTCTGGTCCTGACTCTGCAACAACCTCTGTACACCTGATTTCAGTGGGTTGCAATCCAGGGCAATTTCAGGGGTCCTGACCCTACTGAAGTTGACTGACTTCCCCTGACCAAGACTCCACGCTTGCTTCCATGTGCACAGATTGTATCTGGCTGTCAGGGAGGGACCCCGGTTCTTCTGAAGGAATGGCATAGAAGTAAAGACTTCTAGGGAAACTTATCTGCAGTCTGCCTGTCTTAGGCAGTTGGGGGACTTAGAAGTAATATCATAACAATCACTTCATATTTGTAGAGAAAAGCAGAACTCATCGGCAATATATTATTATGCAAAATTTATTTACAGTCACAGTTTGCATTTTCCTTCCATTTACTGAAAGGGTAAGATGATTAAGTAAAAATTTTTTAAAAAACAAATGGGTATTCCTTCCAGGAAGAAGGCATAGAGATATCGCTAATAAGGGCAGATTCCTTTGATGTCAGGCCTCACGCTGCATAAACTTCATGAACCCATCATTAGTTCTTGTCATCTCTTAGGGTCTTTCGGCTTGGGGCCAAATAATTGGTATAGTAGAGAGCTTCCAGCTAAAATAACAGCCTCTGCATCTTTATCTTCCCATCCATCAGATTGTTGGTGGAAGATAGGGCTAATTTGTCACTCTACCCACTTGGAAAAGTTTGATAAATGGCTTAATTAGACCTTTTTTTTTTTTTTTTTAAGAAATCATATTTCTTGAGAACTAGAGGTTGGGAAAACAATGGCTAAGGATTGAATTAGAAAAGGAAAATATTTTTTCTTCAGTAAAGATCAGAGGAAACATAACCATTATGCAAGCATGAGGAGAAGTGGAAAAACTACAGTTGTTTGGAAGGAGTTTCAAGGAAAAAAAGCCCAATGCACCTTAACACACAAGTGTTCCGTGAGCCGTGCAGTTACCCAAAGACTGGGGGCAGTCCATATCTCTATAGAAATATCAACCTGCGGAGTGCCAATTTAAATATTCTGCCCCGCAAATTAGAGTGCACTTAAACCTTTGCGTTTAGACCTCTAAAATAGATAGCAAGGCACAATTTTACCTAAACCATCATCTAAATATTTAATTAACTGCCTCTGTTTAATGCTTTAAATCTTCCAGCGTGTCATCTACACTGAAGGGAACTGTGCTTTCCAGGAGGCTCCTGAGGTTAGTGCGTATGCCAGTCAAAGCGAGGACTTTGCTTCAAATCTCATACTTCAGGGGAAAAAGGGGGCTGGTCCAAGGCCACGTACAATTCTCTTGATGGGTCAAGGACTGAGCAAGTCCAGATCACAGTTTTTGAATGCTCTTTCTCAGAACATGCTAAAGGTAAAAGGATATTTACATTTTCTCCTTTTTGTGAGGTCATTTCACAGTTTATGAATCAAAAACCTATGTGGATTATAACCACTGTTTTCAATGATTTTTGAACTTTCAGCCAGAAAAAAAGGGGGATAAGCTAAGTAAAGTTCTTCTCTCGACTGTTCTTTTAACCACCAAGTTTGGATAATTATTCCTCCATTTTGCATGCATAATTATGCCATGTATGCACATGTATTCACATATGTGGATGTGTCTGTGACAGCTGCAAATCTTAGCAAGTTGGGTAAGTCTGGACTTTGTATTTCTAATCATCTTTTTATGTAATTATTCCATTTGGGTCACCGAGGAAATATATTTCTCCTTTCTCTGGTCTGACATAAATTAACATGGCAACAGATAAACTGCATCCTCCTTTTTTTGATAAACTGTCAAGAAATCGCGTGTAATTCAGAAATAATTTTAAAACTGTTCTGCCTCTAGGCAGAAACTTATTTTACTAAGGAAAAGACAAATATTTTTCCATTAAAAAAATTTGGAATTCCTTTCTCTATAGTACACTAATCTGAAATGACACTGAGAGGTAATAGGCCTGGTATTAGTGCTTCCCCGAGGAAATGTCTTATCTTTTGCACTAAATTAACTGTGTCTTTCTCACACATCCTAAAGCTGTCATTTTGGGCATTCTGTATAAGGAAACTTCTGATTTAAAGTTTCTGAGACGAAAGACAAAACAAATGTGTTTAAATAATAGTGACCTCTTACACCCCAGTCTCCACAACCCTTTCTGAAGTGGATAGCCATTAACATTAAATCATTAACACTCCTGGAAAGGTCACGGGGACAGGTTATGGGAGTAGCCTCCGTGTGGGTCAAATCCTGAAGGCATTACGTATGTAAAGGCACAGCGGCAAATGCCAGGATAAAGTGACGATATATCAGGATAACATAGAGGTCTGCATAAAGGCACCATTAAAGAGAGTTTGCTGTCCAGCCCCCAGGCAACCAGTACAGTTACAGACAGAAATGATTGTGGGTTACTGATCTCTCCTGATCCTTGGTGGCTTCTCTGAGACCCAATAATTGCAATGCAAATGCTGCATTGGAAGTGTTCTCCATCTCTGCAAGCCAAGCTCTTGCTCTTGAAATGGCAATGAGTGGTGGAGCTGCACCATCCCACCTTGCAAGCCATGCCAGAAGCATGAGCTCTTTAAATGTGGGTGCAGGCACCTCACAACCACTTGACATGGAGTTTGGTACCATTTGCAATCTATGAGATGTGTAACAAGTCATCAGAAGCCTTGCCTGAGCTACTCTTGCTTGCTCTTCGTTGCTGCTTTCACCTGGGACTGAGGCAGGAGGACCATGCTGACCTCCAGCTCAGCAGATGTTTCTTGCAGAGCCAGTTTGGCAAAAAATGCCTCATGCTATTCTGCACCACCCTGCTGTTGTCATCAGTTTCAAAGGGCCCTGTATTAGTACTTGTAGATAAGAGCTTTAAGTTGGGGCTTGTTGTAACTATGGGCCATCTTTAATCTAATAGGGAAAAATGATGTAGAAAAGCATCTCATGACCATTTCATATTCCTGACTATACTTTATTTCTTTGTGCAATCTTTTTACTACCTTCTGTTAAAAAATCAAGACTGGTACCCTGCAAGCATTTTCCACCTCAGGGAGCGATTTGACACACCCTGACTCACATGAACAGTGTTATGGTCATCGCCAGACCAGCTGTTACAGGTGAAGCTATTCATGCACAGGTTTACAGGATCTGGTCCCAAGAGAGTAACTGCCCATATCACTGCTGAACTGAAGATAAATTGTACTTGCAGCTTTAGATCTTCACTAGGAAATATCATTTATCTAATTGCAGAATCTAAAAGTTCAACAAAGTGGCTACACATTGGGACATGAAAAGTGCATTTACAGGATTATTTTTGCACTGAATGGAAAAGAAATCAAGCATTTTCTTCTGTATAAAGGAATGTCTTAGACACGAGGGAAAAAAAGGAATATGTTGATCCCTGTGTTGTTGATTTGCTATATGCAATATGTTTTACTATATTTTAAAAATAAGAACTGCAGAAATAAAACTCACTAAGTCTAGAGAAATTCTTTCTGATTTGGAGTCTGTTGTGGATATTAATATTTTAAATTAATTCAATATGTTTTGAATTGCTCTGCCACTTAGTTTACTTGGAAACTAAAACCCTTTGTAACAAAACAGCTAGACTGGTTTTAAGTCAAACCAGTGTATAAGAACATGTAAAACTAATGGTGCACTTCAGGCCATTAGAAAAGAAACTTCTGGACTATATAAATGACTTCTGGACTATATAAATGACAATGATTTCAATTTATGTGCACTAGGAACCAATCCTAAAAATCTATAGAAATCTATAGAAAAATAATTCTCCACACTTTCACTTTAGATTTGAAATAAAGAAATTTTCATTCAATTTAAAGAAAACTCAAGGATCAGAGGATGAGATTTCTACAGCTATTGAGCTTCCATGAGAACTGACAAGAGTCGATTGGAACTAACTGGAAGTTTTGCAGCCAAGTCTCTTGTAAATCCAGACATATGTACACTTTTTAGCCTGCCTCAATTTGTTATATGGCATAGAAGCAAGCATGTTCCTTATTAGTAAATTGGTGGTACATGATGGAGAGTGGAGCTAATGGAAGCCCTGATCATGAAGTGGACACATAGACTGGTAGAAAGCTTTAGGCATTTCTAATATCACAGCTTTTCTGTGTTGTAGGACTAGAAATAATCTGGAAGTAATCTTTGGTGTCTCTCATGAACATGCAGTAGTTGTCTAATATGACCGTGATCCCTAACCTTCATGTGGCCAGTGATCTGGCAAGGTGTTGGTTCATTTAATGATTAGATGGTTCTCAAGTATTTAGGGTGATGAACTTGCTTTCTTCAAGTTGTCCTCATTTTTTTTTTTCAGTAGTTTGCTACATGTCAAATAGGCTCAGATATTTTTTTACAGGGACATTTAATACCATTTACAAAATGATTGTAAATCTACCATCAATTTGCTTGTTTATACGTACGATCATATAATTTTGGAAGAACCTGTTACATATAAGTAGAGATGAATAGCTCATAACCTGTTAAAATTACTGTACAGAAATCATATCTAGCAGTCTGTCCTAAGATGAGAAATGAAGCGTATTTTTATTACTTCACCTTACAATAAAGATATAGTGAGTTTTATTCAAACCAAATTGTTCTTTTTAGAGCCTGAGCTGAAATCTGTACTCTTAAGCTCTTCATAAAATGCTTGGAAAGTAGACTTTTCAGTAAGGGTTTTCAAGACAATGCCTTAATTTCTATCCAGTTGAAAAGTTTAGACTGAACAGAGGACAAACAGAAGCAAAGGGCCAGATTTACTGAAGCATGAAAAACCACACAAATGGATCCCAAGTGGTGTTCAGTCATGAGTAAGACTTCAGGATTTGGCCATAATGATGACCTGCAGATTGCTTAACTATGGACCAAGTTCACTTCTGGAAAGAGTAAGTGGAATCTATCAGAGTTAGTGACTCTTTCCCTGAAATGAAGAAAATTGCCAACCCTCCACCCGCTTATGGCACAATAATCTTTGAATAGCAGTTTTAGTTATGGGGAACTCTAGCATTGGGGTTTGTCAGAAAAATGGGAATTTTGTTTAAGTAAATGTGTAGTATTAATGGTTTGATCATTTGGGTGATAGCTATTTTCAGAGAGGAGAAAGATAACACAATTAGGAAAGTGCTTCATTGTCTCTCTGAGTTTGATAGTAACAGATCTTCTAGTTCCTCTGGTCTAGTATACCAACTGAGATAACCTCTGCCTGAAGTTTTTAGTCCATTACATATTACTATGAATTAACTACATTTTTTTTTTTTTTCAATACAGATTCTGGTTGCTTCTGGACTCAGGAGGTAAGAAGGTAACCTAAGGTAAGAGGGAAACACCGTGATGACTGGATATAAAACCAAGAGCAAGGACATAAAGCAGAGGTTATATATGTACTCAAAAGTATTTATATATGTTTGCTTTCTTCTTTAAACGTAGACCTAATGCTTATCGCAAGTTCGTAATTGCTTACCAGAACCACATTTGCCTTTCACTGTAGCATCCAACCCGAAGTAATGATAGCAGCATGAAAAATAGCTTCTAAGTTGGCAACATGAAAAATAGCTTCTAAATTGTTAATCCTTTGGTCTGTTTTGGCTTTTCTTTGCCTGTAGAACCAGAAATGAATGTATTATCCTTTCAAATTGCTTTGATAAATCTCATTCCCTTTAGGATTAAACATTCCTGAGCATTTTTATGCCTCACTGAGCTCTTTCAAACAAACATAAATTAATTCTTTAGCTCAAAATTTATACTCATGAGACCTAATTCCCCTCGCTTCTAGCATTATTCTAGTCGTGTTCATTTGTGCAGTTACCATAATGTTACTCTTCTGATGTCTTACATACCTGCTTTGTGCACTTGGAGAGGTACAGAGATCATGCATGGCACTGAGCAGTGGGAACCAAGACTCAAAGTTTGATTCTGCAGTGTCCTACAGGGACAAGTTGGATGATTACATGTCAAACATCAATTTTAGATTCAAATCCAGGACACTTTTATGCTTTATGTGAGTGCAAATGCAAGCTTAACCACTAGGTACTAGCTACTTTGCGATTTAGCCTATCTCAGCTGAATTCAGGCTAAGCTGAACACATATATAGACAAGAGTTCATGCCTCATAAATACTCATACACAAATATTTGAAGAATCATTTCTGGCACAACATGACTTAGCTTTCTTGAAATAATTGAGCCACCTGATTTATAGCACTAATTTTCATTCACTGTGCTGTAAACTCCTGGAAGCTGACCCTGTTTGCAAGAATGTGATATAGAAAACAAGTTTTTTCTGCAGGAAGGGTACCCTGCTGAAAATAATACCAAACTTAAAGCACTACAAATCTTTACCCAAGTGCTGCAGTTCCACACAGCCAAGTTTTCATTTGGTTTCATGGACATGCTAGGTACCACTTGACTTCGCTGGTGTGTGGGTTCATTTATATTCATGTGGACAGTGCTGATCTGGTTAGAAACAACAGCACGTGCTGCTGCTCATCCATGCACGCTGCGAGTGGCTGCTACCATCCCAGCGTGTGGTGGGAATCCTTTGGTCTAACTGGTTTGCTCACTCACAACCTCCAGGCAGGGGCTCCAGAGGTGGAGAAGCATATGGTGAGGAGCTGAGGGGGAACAACGTCTGCTGCCCACCCTGGCACTGCTTTGTGGGCAGCCTCTGGCCAAGGTGCTTGTGGGGAGCTGGCTTGTCCAGGCTGGCTTTGGAAGGAACCTGAAATAGCTGAGCCCTCCCTGAATCTCTTCATTGCATGCTAACTAGGCCTCCTGTGAACTGATCCAAGCAAATGATGGGCAGCTGGTGAATTTGGCATGAGAGAAGGTGGTTTTACAGGGCAACATGGACACAGCTGATGAGGTTTTGAATGGCTCCACAGTGGTGACTTCCATTTCTAGCTCCTTGGAAGTCTGTCTCAACCAGCCACAATCCTTTTGGTTGTCTGGCCCTCAGTCTTGTCAAAACAATTTTCTAAGGTGGCTGAGGTCAAAAGATAAGAATTTTGTCAACGGCTCAGTTTTTATATTATGAGAGTTTGCTGTGAGATGGCTTATCTGAAGCCATTCTCCATTTTTCCTGTTTGCTTTACTAACAGCCCACTATATCAAACCTGTATATTTACACAAGGAACATCCCAATAAATGGTTCATGTACTGTATTCAATATTTGTATAGTAGCGTTGAGGAAGTAAGTAGCTGACAAGGTGCATGAAAGTGATACAGATTTGATAGAAGGTGAATTCTTGTCTCAGCAAATCTTTGGAAAGAAATCAGTGCTCAGGAAGAAGGAAGGAATGATCCATCCCCGCTCAGACAGAGCCTGAAGCACCTATATATTAGTTTAATAATTCATCTTTTTATGTTTAATCTTAAGTTATATGTCCTAGTGATGTAGCAGTACTTGAATGAGTGAGATGGCACACCAGATAAAATGAAAAAAAAAAAAAAAATCAAGTGAATAAAAAGAAAAACACAATTTGTGATTCACATTATGACTATTTTAGAATTAATGGGACTTTAAAAAAGGCTATTTTTTTTTTCCTTCATTTATGCGATATGTCATGTAAATGGACTATAAATTCTCTGGTTCAGGAACAAGGCTTTACATATGATGTAGTACAGTTCTGAAGTACTGAGGTGTAATAGACAAAACCCAATCTACAGTGAGATACATCTAATTTGTCTTTTACTTTGCATTTGACCTGATGTTTGGCTGCTAAACAGTCATCCTGTAATTGGACTTATAAAATTGCACTCTCATTTCCTTTAGTGACAGGGAAACTACTAAAGGAAGTCTCTGCCATACTCAGTTTAATTTAAATGATCATCCAAATGCACAGATGTTTATTCAAATCTCCTCTAGAAAAGGAAGTGGGACTCTTCCAATCACACTGCTGTGACAATTCCAGTACTCTGGACAGGGCAGGATCTGTGCAAAAATGCTCTCTCTTGCACTAAAGTATTGCTACACTGTTGGTATTAACTCAGCTCCAATAAAGAGTGAAAAACTGGGAAAAAATATTTTTAAATAGCCTGCAAAATATATTTTTTCAAGTGGCTTGATTTTGTGATTAAAATATAAAATTTACATTATCTACTATTCTATTCAAATTGATATATGCATTTCCAACTCACATGTTGTATTTTTGCATATTATGGACCTATTAAATCTGGAAGCAGATAAATGTAATTCCAAATGAAATCAGACAGAGGTTACCTATAATATTAAAAATTAGTGCTTTCATATACTGGCGTCCTATTAGATCTCATGTAGTAAGTTTAGAATTTGATAGTGCCAGTGACATTATGTTTATACTCAAGAGTTATTCTCTGCCATTGGTGCATTTTTACTAGTTATAACTATATGACCATATTCCTATTACATCTATTGTCAACTGAATGCATTATATATTAAAAATTGATCTCCTAAACCTTTCCAGGTAAAAACCAACCAACTAAACCAAACTAATAACTAGTAAATGTGGTTTCAATAGCAGTGGTTTTATGGCAATTTAATTCTGTTGATTTCAGAGTTATACCTTTGGTATATTGTCCTTAAAAAAAAAAAAAAAAAACCAGAAAAAAGAAGCTATAAGGAATTATTGTCATTGCTATGAAGAAATATTCCACTGACAGAAAAACTCTCTTGTTCACTAACCAATTCAGGCATCTCTAAACCACTGAGAACTGAACAAAATGATTATTTTTAGGAACAAAAAGGTACCCCAGAACTTTGGAAAATGATGGACCACTGTTAGTACTCTGGGAGTTTCTGTACATAAGCAAAGGATTTCTGCCATTCTTCCCAAATATTTATATTTACTTTTAGTGTGTATGTTATCCTTAATTTTTCTATGGTATTTGCACAAGCCTCTTGAATTTTTTTCAAGATTATAAAACAGTTAACATTCAAAATTCACTTTTGCATTGTGCGTACAAACCAACTGCAAAGAAGGCGCTGTGGTTGTAAATTAAATAGGTGGCATTTAATCTAATATGTATTCTAATATTTAATCTTAGAGGAGAGATTAATTTAGACAAAATACTAAGTTTAAAAAGTTCAGCAAAAGCAAAACTTACAGTTAAGAACAAATAAGCTGTGAAAGCTCCATATCTAAAATTGTTTAAGTGTCCTTTAAGAAACTTTGGCCTGGTGCCAACATACATTCACCCCCATATTATAACTGTATTTTGGAAAAAAAGATCACCATTTGGGAGCTATATTTCCTCAGGTAACATTGGTGAAGCACATAAAATTCCTCCAGTTTAAGCCAATGTAAGCTTGTGAAATCTGTACACTTCTATGAAGCATTTATAAAAATGTGATGGTGTTGGACTCTGTCTGCAAAGGCCTTTCTGTGGTGAATGCCAGAAGAAGTACCATATACAGGACATATTTTTAATATTGACGAAAATGGAAAAAACAAGCTCAGCCAAATTTGTGCTCCAGGCTTGGACTGTGAACACTGACAAACTCTCTCAGCTACATCCAGCTGTGGAGGACAGGGAGCTCAAGCACTGCACAGTCTGTCAATGGCTCCTATGTGCCTCTTACTGCCCTCATGCCTGAATGTCCCGCAGTCATCCTCCTAACTCTTCTGTGTGGTAAGGAGTGAGAAAACTTCAGTATAACAGAGAAAACTGAATTTCAAATACACCAGCACATTCCTCCCCAGTGGTGGAGGAGGCACCACCAAGGAGTGAGTGATTCCACCTACAGCTTCAGATTTCTCTTCTTTTTTCTCTCTTCCCATTGAAAGTAGAGGGAGATGGGGTGGTAGGTTAAACCAGGTGCCTCTCTTTTATATGGTTAAATTAGGAAAAATGAATCTACCTTAACTGACTTCCCCAGCAACACATGTAATGGTTAGCTGGGGCAGCGACTAACTAATCCATCTGCTGGTTATCCTAATTACAGATATTATAATGGTGGGTTTTGTCCTGGTGTATGAATATGGAAGAAAAAGTCAAAGAAAATTAAGTTCAGTTGACCCAAAGAAGGTTTTTGTGTTTGTTTGGTTGGGTTTTTTTAACCTGTTAAAAAATCAATGTGGTCTGATCGTCCTAGAATATTATTCTCAACCAAAGTCTAACTTTTGAAAAGTATAAGTTGTTGAGCAATTTCTGTCTTCTAATTGTTTAATTCAGTTCAGTTCCAGCTTGCAAATAATTTCCTCTCTAGACTTGTTTTCTTTATGAATTATATAAAGAAAAAGAAATCCTTCAACCCTGAATTTAAATACCCTCTCTTGGTACTGCTTCTCCTGTGGGCAGTGGCACCATTTGTGCAGGAGAATTAATGAATACTTATATGATCTTGACTTTAGAACTAGCAATATCTCACAGTGATGAAGTGCCTTGAGAAAACAATAAGATAGGCTGGCACATGTACCACAACATATTAAATTAATACAGCCAGGATAAATACCCAAAAATGCCACTATGTATTAAATTAATGTATCAGCAGTGAATGACTGCAATTCCCACCTCCTTGAATTTCAGGAAAGAACTTCCATTTTCCTGAAGGGCCTCTCTTTTAATACAGAGGCAACTGAGATTGATAAATAAGCAAGCAAAACCACAAGTCAAATGGTGCCAGGCTCCAGTCTGAATCTACTGTATGTGATCCCGACAGCCTCAAACAGCCAGCAGGCAATTACTGTTCACAACAGCAAGGCATCTCCAGGGTGCTAGGCCTGCTGCAATCATTTATCAGCTCTATGTTGAAAAATTCATCACTGTAACTGAAGTTCATATTTTGTTCTGCTTCCCTGAAACGCACAATCAGCCCTTAACATGGGGACAGCGGCACCACTCCCCATCAAAACTTTACAAATCTTGCTAAAATCTTTCATTGCTCTTTTGTCTTAATAATAATGTGCACTGAGCATGTAATACAAGGAAGGTTACTTCTGTCGTACAACAACGTTAATAAAAAGCCTTGTACAAAATTCTTACAGCATGTAACAAGTTTCCATTCAGATAAATACATGTATATTTGTTGATGTTCTTTACAAATGCTGAAACATGTAGCATGGTAACATGCACTGACTACTCATGTGCCTGAGTAGCAGACCTCCACTGGGATTTTGCTGGTTATCCCCAACAGCATGGCCGTGGGGGAGTGGCAAGTTGGGCTGAGCATGAAAACGGCTGTGCTGGAGAAAGTAACAGCGTCTGTTCTGAGGAAATGGCCATTTTCACTAACATATTACAAGTGAATACTTTCACCTTGTTAGTATTATCTTGATGATGAATACCCCACTCCTCTTTTGTACAACCTTGTGCCCTTAAACCCACATTGTATTACATATGTGCATACATATATAACTGCTACAAGATTTTATGTTGAGACTCCAATTTTACAGCTATACAGGACAAAAGCCTAGTCTGCACATCGCAAAATCCACGTGGAGTTTGTCTGAGGATGCTGTGATCGACACAAAATGGAGGGGTTTTGTAGTTAAGACAAAATTAAATCTTAACTATCTTTTTCACAGAATGAACTTTCCTCTTACTGCTGAAATTACTAGCTGGGCTGCCAGGCACACCACCACTGAGGAACAGAAATTCCTTAGATCTCCACTGGTGCTTCATTTATATCTGGCCTAACAGACAGAATGGAGTCTGGCCTGTAAAGTTGTCATTATAATGTCAATATAGATATAATTACATTTTCTTCTGCAATGGAATTAGTGCCACTAGGAAACAAAATCATTTTAGGTTTCTCCTGCTGCGTTTGTATGATCTTGGGGTCTTACTGGCAAGCAGGGAAATTTGGCCTTTGTGCTCAAATAATGTAATGCTATGCTTTCCATTTCGAAACGCAATTACTACTAGTGGGATTTATGCCATAGGAGAAGAATTTTTGTTGCTAAATCTTTTGGTTGATCAGGCTGCTTTGTCTCACCGCATAAAGATAGTTATTTACATGACTTCGCATACATAGATACGCAGCTAAAGATACATATATATATGGGTGTATGTTGGTTTGGGATGTCTTTTTAGGGAAGTTAGTGTGAAAGATGTTATGATGATATGAATCATTATGATGAGTGCAATTTTCATGGAAAAGATGATGAGACTCCTGGTACATATTCCCTGTATCCCTGAGCACACTCATTTTCTAATACTCTGGAGGTAGATGAGGGATCTCAGCTGACAGCTCACCAATTTCCACCCATTCTGACATAACTTTCTAGACTGCTCTGAACACAAACTGCTTCATCTCTGCTGGGAGCACTGAGTAACAAGCCCTGGGATGCTGCTCCCTATGTCTCCTTACTGGGGACCCAGACGGGGTATGCTGAAGATTTCCTGGCAGACCACATGACCATGTTTTTCCTGGTGGAAGCAAGGACTGGGGAAAGGAAAGGGGAAGGGCTTGGTTAACCGTAGACTTGTATTCTCTATTTTAGTGTACAAGTCAATTAGGAAATAAATGAATCGCTGCAGATTCCTGGAGTGTTTCTTGTGCATCAGGAGATTTGCTTTTCCCTTAGTATCACAGATAACATAGTATTAGCTTAGAGTGATGTTTAAAATTGTAGCTCCTGTGCCAATATTTCAGTGGACTAAACTGTTCTCAAGAATGTTCTCAAATGAGATAAAATCAACAAACTGAAGCCAATTTTTCTTACACATAGCCATAAGCCTCCTTCAAAAGAAGTCTGAAATTATGCTTCATGATAAGCATTTCAGCTGCTGCTTTAGCATTGTCTAACTACAGTGGTTTAGAGCAAAGCCTTGCCTGCATTTTGGTGAAAGCAAGGGGAAACTTGTGCTTAGTCTTGCCTGGTCAGCTGCATTCTGAGTGCAAATCAAGCCCTTATACCACTCTTGTTCAGTGGTAAGTGTGCAAACAGGGTGAGAGTAGGTTGGCATTTTAGTTCAGGCCAGAAGTGCACTTCTGAAGCAAATCTCCTGATTTCTCCCTCTTCCTGTGCTTTTTCTTGCACTGCAGGTCAGGGCATATGAACTGGACTTTTGGGTGAAACCAGCATTGGAAAGGTACTCCAGGAGGACAATTCCTGTGCTCCAGCCAGTCGGTACGTGGGACCAGACTGAAAAACCCAACCACGTGTACAATAGGGATGCGGCGTCCTCGTTACCAACTGTAGATCTGCTTCCGTTTGGCAGTTTAGCTTTCTAATGTAGATACAGCCATCTGACACCTAGAATCCATCAGCAGGTAAAAAAATTATTATTGCATTACAAACTATTGGTTTTACTACTAAAATTGTTTCAATTAAGTGCTGGAAACCCTAAAATAATACAATGCTTATCCCAAATGGATTGTTCTCATGATTTAAACTCAAAGCTTTCAAATCCCTAGTGCAGGGTGTTTTTTCCCTTCTCAGCTGAAGAAGCAACTCTGGTTTTGAGACTCTTTTAGCATATGCATGCTAAAAAAAAGTATCTCTTTTCCACTGTGACTTACATGCCAAATGTGCTTATTTACTCATAGGTAGAACAAATCTTGGCTTTAATTATTTTTGTACTAATTAAATGCTTTTAATCTATGGTTTAGTGTTTTACTAGTTACAGCTGCAGTGAGCAAAATACACATAGGCTAGGGGAAACACATGTAGCCATTGTAGATGGCCGCTGTAGGTCCTTTTTAAATCTTACTGAACCTTATGAGTTAAGGCTTAAGTAGTTTATAGGCTTTGAACAAATGAGCACGTTTCAGTCTTTAAGGACATCGTTGCCATCTCCCTATTAGGTATATAGCAATCCCACTGTTAATTCAACCACTTTAAACGTTAAAAAAAAAAAGGTTGAGTGAAAAGCCCAAAAAACTTGTCACAGAAAACTTAACTTTCAGAGTTTTGTTGAAACATTCTGTATCGTTTTTAATTTTCCTCTTGTTTTTCTGTCATTGCTGTGGTATTGCAAGTGGGTCGGATTCTGAAAGTCATGATAGAATAAATTAATTCACAAACTTTCTAGGTATCTAGATTTAAAGTTTTAGTTGGACCGATTTCTAGTATGTAAAAATCTTACACTTGCATCGCTCTTCCCTGCTGAACATCTGAAAATGACAGCATTGAAGAATTAGTCCCCAGAGCATTATTATCCACTTCCAACTGATGGGGTACAAAGAGGCTTGATGACTTCTTCAATACAGTGTGGTAAGGCTGGGAAAGGAACCCAGATGTCCTGGTTCCTCATCCTGTCCCTGAACCACAAACCACACGTCCTTGCCTTATTAGCGACAATCACAGCACATGAAAACAGACTATTTATATCTAAATATTTCATCTGTTCTCACTCATTATTCCCTAACTCACCAATGTAATTATGCTGGCAAGGCGACAATATCTTTTTCCCAGTAAGCGCAAACAGATTGTTAGGTTTTCTGCTGAGATACAAGCTGCAGAAGAAGAGCTCCCAAATAAGTAAGATCAAAAGAACTGTGTTTTCATTGAAACATCCTTGGTAATTCAGCAATGAGAGAGAAGATTTCTTAATGTCTTCCTTGGTTGACTCTGAGAGCTGTATTACAAGCACCGATCAAGAAAGGTTAACATTGTAAAGAATATCGACCCAGAATGAGTTAAGCTAAGGAGAAAAGAAAAAAAAAAAAAAAAAAAAAAAGAGGGGGCTTTGGAAAGTTCTGTTTTTTCAATCAGTTCAATTCCTGCTCAGTATTCCCTGAGACAGTGCAGGGGATGAGCATATCCCTTCTGTGAATCCCCAGCAGGATGGTCCCTGTCCTGGAGCAAGTTCCCTGCTTGGAACCTTAAAGCCCAGGCGAGTGTGAAAAACCCATTAGGAGGTGGCTACGGGCAGGGCCTGGGGAGCAGGAGGTTTCGGGTGGGTGTCGCAGCTCAATTCCCATCGCTCGCACACCACTGGGAATGCTACAACTGCACATCTGGAACCAACGTGCCGTAGAAAGCTCACAAGCCTGCAAATGAGAGATGGGATCTCTGCAAAGTACAGGACTAGTGATAACGGGATTGAAACAAGCAGGGTGTTTAGCTAATGGCTTTAGCTGACTTTATACTTGATAAAGCAGACAGCATTGCTTGCCATTTGATATGCTGGACGTTTCTTTCATACAAACAGGGAAGATAATGGAGGAGGCTATAAGAACAAAAACTCGCAATGGTTGAAGGTGTTAAACTGGATTCATAATGAGAAGAACAAATTGATGAAGGTAAGCTATCAGATGTAAAGAAATGTGATTTTTCCACATCAATACAAACCTAGTGAATTGTATTAGTTTGGGAGGTTTGCTGTAAGGCTGTAGCCAGATCCATTTTGAAGTCCTTTCCAAACACACTATTCATAATATTGTGTAAAAGTAATCAAGCAATATTTAACAGTCTTCAGAGTTTGCACAACAAGCAAGTTTGGGTAGAAAAATAAGATCTGTGCAAAATAAATCCGAGATTCACATTTCATAAATACTGTTACAAATTGCCTAAGTGATTACATATTCTCTGATTAGCAAAACTAATGCTTGTTCTGGTAAAATACTTGCTTCCATATATGGGGAACAATGATAAATCTTGGGCAAAACACAAAAGCCATTGTGAATTTTGCTACTGAAGTCAGTGACACATTTTACTCTATATAAGGCAAGGACCTCTCAGCTCTGGACACTGCTTGGGCTGCCTCACCCCAGGATGAAGTGGCAGCTACAATCTGTATCCCAGATGCAGACATTGTAACATTGTGTTATATATATGCCATGTGTACAGCCCTTTTTATTTTTCAGTGACATGCAGAAGCATGGTTGCGTTTGTTAGTATGTAGACAACACGTACACTAGTTCCTCTCAATAGGATACTGGGGTTTATCACCATAAAACCTTAGGTTACTAATTCCAAGCAGACTCGGAGCAAAGGCTGAGAATACAACATTGATTCACAATGTTCAGGTTTCAAAAACAATCGCCAATTAACAGGAACATTTTGGCTGGAATTTTTAGTCTGCTGATCATGCAGTCCCAAATGTAACCCTAAAAAATCTCCGCAGTAGTGGAACAGAACAAGTTTTACTTGAGAATATTGGAGGGAGAAGACAGCTAAAGAGCACTGTATTTTCATCTGTTACTAGCCAGAAACACTCCACTGTACGTGCGCTCTTTTGTTTTCTCTTGTCCAGTGTTTGGCGACTCAGTACAGCCCCAGTATGATCCTGAAGCTCTCCGTTGTTTAACACTGCAAGTGAAATGGGCACCATAACCTCTGCCTGGCCCTGGAGCTGCACAGAAATTATTTCCTGCTCTCTGCAAAGGAAGATGCCTTCAGATTTTGTTAAATGATAACAAATAAGGAAAAGGAGGCCTCCCCTAGTTCTAGCAATCCTATCCCTCCCACTGGGCTTTCCTAGAGGTGGCAGAGTTGAAAATCCCAGGTTTTATTTTCAGAACATGGTCATTTCTGATTTTGATATTTTAAAGTAAACAATTCTTGGTTCCCATGTATTATTCAAGTAGAGAGAGGTGGGTATCCAGTGCATACATAATCAAACATCCAGCCTGCACCAGACAACCTTCTCAAATCACTTGAGAAATTTCCCTATTGCTGTTGTTATCATTCTTCATTCGCTTCCTTCAATTATTTAACACTTCAAACATTGTATCCCATGTTTACCCCACAGCTGTGGGGTGAAGCAAGCAAGAGCTGTATTCCTTCAAGCTCCCTTGAACAGTGCTTGCCCACAAGAGAAGAGGTAGCTGCACAGATGTTGCTGGTATCACATTAATACAGAAATAACCTGTTGAAAGTAGATCTGTTTTCAAACCTTTCAGTGGGAAAATATCAGTTTCAGAGAGAAGAATTAATGATTTTTAACCTGCCTATCATGCTCTTTCATTGCAGCATGTAAAATCGTTATTGGTGTTTCAAGCTGTAAATAGTAATGTTGAGGATATTTTCGTTACTGCCAAAACATTTACATGAAACTGCTATTCAGATCAAATTATCTCAAAACTGCAAAGCGTGCATGGATTCCAAATTATTCAACTTGGGGAGATTGTTGCATATTGAAATTACACAATAGAAACCAGCAAAACACCACCATGGCTTCAGATTCACAGGAATGGCAAAAATAGCTCTTAACAGAATTCTTCTCCTTAAATGCACTACTGTAACAGACACAGGATTTCACTATATTTAAACCAGTATTTTGCTACCAGAAAAACATAGCTTTTCACTTTCAGGCAGACTGGTTGGGTTTCAACACTTTGACCATGAACAGCACTGCTCAAAGAGAACAGTGGCATGGAAGTGATGCATTAGGAAACTAAAGCACAAAAGGTGAAGAGCTATGACTATTTGTGGAATGACAGACTGAAAATATAAATTCAAAAAGTGCAGTAAACGTCAGAGCTGGTCAGTGCTGCTAGGATGCTATTAACTACTCTATTTTATTTCTTTATATCTCACATTTATCTTTCAGCAACATACCAGTTATGGAAAAGACTCAAAAATATCACCAAAAAGAGGACTGTGCAATACTGTGAATTTCAAGTCTTTGACGAACCATCATTCAAGGTACTTCAATGTGTTTTCCATTGTATAATGTTCTAAATAGCATTACTGCTGCTTTTCAATAAGGATTCTGTGTTGCAGTGAAAGAATGATATGGCCACATTAAAGATGTCCCTAAGAGTACCGTGGTTCCCTAAAAGAACCGTTAAGATAATTTTCCAAGAATCACAGGAAGGGCTGTCTAATTTGGCAATAGAGGTGAGGGATCATTTCTCTTTGGCAGACAGGGGGTGGACAGATGAAAACACTATATGCAGACAAAACCTGAAGTGATAAAACCAGAAATTTCTAACTGCTGTCAGAAAAGAGTTGGCAAAGAAAATTGAGGGCTGTAGGAAGAGCTCACCTGTGAGGAATATTGAGTGTGGCACCGGAGTGGGGTCCTTTGCCCTTTTGGTCACTGGTAATTGGAGATTGACATCTAAAATTTGTGTTTTTCTGTGCAAGCTTGTAGTTGATTTGTTCTCATTCCTTCAGTGAAATATCCTGAAAAGCAACAAGAAAGCAATAGGATGAGACAGGTTCTCCAGATGTTGTGAGGAGTGCTCAATGGGTGTTTGCCTGTAACAGGAAATAACTGCCTATGTGCTCTTTCAGTACAGCTTGTTTTATTGTGGCATAAAATCATAGTGATTTCAGAATCAACTTGATAAAAGGATATTCTGCAGTGAGAAGTGTCCTGTGTATAAGAAGAGTCATAGATAAGGCATCTGATATGCTTCTCTGGGAAAGGGGAAAGAAACTAAAGAAATAACCATATTGTGAGGAATGAAATACTAATGATATCTTCAGAAGCCATGCATTTTCCACTTTTTCTTTTCATATGCATGCAATGTCAGCTATGTAGGTAGACTATGAAGAATATCTATGAGCATACATAGTGCACACATTTCAAAACAATCTGTAATACCTACTTTCTGTCACATTCAGATGAAGCCTTTTTTTCCTTAAAAGAACCAAGGATTATGGTTTGCATATCTTGGAGGAGAAAAAACCACTTTCAGTTTCACAAAATCAGACCAATTGCTGTGTTATTAGCAATTAAATTCTTTATCCAGACTTAGGAGACAGAACCAATGAGTGATGCTACAAAACACACAGGACAGAATGGCATGGGCTTTTTAAAATGAATACAAGTTTCTTCTCATAAAATCCTTCTGTCACACAATTTGGACATAAATTCTTGCAAAACCATGATTTTGATGAGAAACGGGCTAAAGCTGAAATAGCCCTTTAAAAACAGAGACTATCTTGTAACCTGGGATTTCCTTCACAACTTTTTAAATTCAATTCTTTCTGAACAGGCCTGTCCTCTGTAATGCCAAACACTTTTGGAAGAGTTCATGGTCATCTTCTATGTTTTCCATTATATTTTCATTAACTGAAGGGATGTTCGTCTTCTCAAAGTACATGCGTGCAAAGCCAATGATCTGAGAGTGCTTGAAATGGTGATGAATGAACTGACTGCTATGTCACACCTCACTATCTGAGTGCTTTTGACATGGTAGGTTTGGCAATGCTCTTGATGTCACCCAGGAGAAGAGGGGCACAAGGTTTCCCACGTCATCTCCTTTGTTACAAACTCTTGTGGCTTCCAGGAGTTAGCTCTTTGTTCTTCACCTGAAAGAAAAAAATCTAAATTATGGCTCTGATTCAGTAAGGCATTTCAACACCTAGTTTAAAGCATCAAATGAGCTTCAGTAAATACAGAAAGTGGGTGGGCAGTCAGAATGACATAGGCACGTATATAAATATTTTGCTGAATGAGGCTTCCAGTTGCATTTGGGAAAACATGCAGTTAGATAAAAAGGAACACAGTAATTCCTCTTTTTGTTCCCTTCTTTTTTCAACAGTATTTAACTACATTTTTGTTAAAGTATGGGTGTGTGAAAAGCTGCACTATTGTAGATAAAAATATATAAAATGTAGTAGATTGAAGATTTGGAAATTAGTTCCTCAGGGGACCTTTTCCAGTCTAGACTCTATTGACGTATCCTGCCAATTTGTTTGTCTGGTCTCCCTGTGAACATAATATTTGATACTGTAGGCAACATAAAGATCTTTGATAAGCTTGCTACTTCCTGCAGCACTCTGTGTTCACAATGAACTTTTAAAATACAATTTATAGCTTTCAGCTTTCCATTCACCAAGGATGGAGATTATTCAGTGAATTATTCTACTTTCAGAGGAGGACAAATATACTCCTTGTGCTTGCTATTCTCTGGCAATGCCAGGGTGGAGCATCAGCTAATGAAAACTCTGTAGAAATAAGGTTTTTAAATCCAGAGCAGACAGACAGTGTTTCCAAAGTCACAAGATGGACCCAACAACCCATGGCCCTGGCTACTGAAGGGTGCTACAGAAAAAAGGAAAAAAATGCACTAGTATATTTGAAGATCACCTAAATTCACTGATGCAGGAGCTCATCTTGAATCTGTGTTGATGGATGTATCCATGGTACGTGGCATTATTGGAGAGGTCTTCGACACCTTTCAGGTGGAAGTGCGGACAGAGGTTGTGCCTTCCCTGTGTGTTCAGTGGCGATTCCAAGGCAGGCTTTTTCACAGTGGCTTCCCCCCTGCCCCCCCCCCCCCCCCACAAAAAAAAAAAAAAAAAAATAAAAAGGGCTCTTCTTTAAAAACTGTTATCTTTGTCAAACTGTATAGTTTTCACATAAAGATTATTCTACCCTTTCCATACTTACAACTTTCCTCCAATCTTACTCAACCATTTTTCATAAATACACTGGTAAACATGTGTTTTTTTAATTGTTGTGGGATGGTTCCTCAAAACTGGTGTACTAGAATGTGCAGAGCATTCCTGCAGCAGTTCTTACCTTCAGGGAAGGCTTGCTTTCAACTTCCAAAAGTTAAAATTGGCCAAGCCCTAAGTCTTTGAAGAGACAGTAGAACAATAATTGCCTTGAAAATGTCTAACATCCTGAAATTCCTCATAACAAGAAGTTCCAGGACATACAGTGCCATCTTCTCTGCATCGCCCCATTTTGCATGTTCTCACCATGTGCCTTCATCCCGTGGTAGTCTATTCTCAACTTTAAAATCTCCTGTTTTGAGTTGTTACTTCTGTGCTAGCATCCTCTCATCGAGTTTACTCTCTACATGGTGGATATGTACTGCTGAACTGGTAGGATCTGACTGTGATCCTGCTCATTACCTCAGTCTTCACCCTTTGGTAGATATTTACAACAGTACCAACAAACACAAGACTTCTGGATATGGACTGCTGGAGACAATGTTGAACATAAGAAATAAAAGGCATTTTCACCAGAAAGATTCGAGTAACTAAGCTGATCTTCAGGGGGTGATGCTGACTCATTAATGGTACTTCTTGCAGTGCCTTTATTGCTTTTTAGTTAAGCACACAATGCAGCTATATAATTAAGCCACAGGCGCAATATGGGACAAAAGGCACATGTGGTGTGTTTTCTGCTTTTAATTTTCTTTCTTCTAGTTATTACTGGGCCCACTCTAGTGGCAACAACTAGTCGTGAAGAAGAGTTGTGCTCAAATCTTGCCATTTTAGATTAATTTGTAAAATTCATGCTGTTTTCTGAAAATACTAATTTTTTAATACAAGTTAGATAAAGCACATTTTTGTTCTAAATGTCTTCATTAGTTCAGATATTTTGGTTTGAAAAAGAAAGGCAAGAATATTTGGAATTCAAATTAAAAAATTACCCAGGAGGAGGAGAAATCTGTGAAAACTGACTCCTGTTCTCCCATCAGATAAATCAAACATTGTTCTAAAAAAGCTATTGAAACCAGCTGTAGGAATAATCAGATCATAATTTACACAAGGAAGTGTAGCGAGCTAATTATTTAAGATCTTCTGAGAAGCTGCCACAAGGGGCAAAGGTGCTCAAAAGAGCTGCGTTTTGAAGAAAACTTACTGAAAGCTGAGGACCAAACTGACCCTTGTGCAGGAAGGCAGGGAATTATGGCAGAGGTCCTCTTGGCTAAGCAAGGAGCTTTTTAATGGTCTGAAATGACAGTGAAGACCATCCAAGAAGCAGGAACGAGGACAGGCAAGCAGGAGGCACATATAAACTTATTGCTTGGCTACTTACTGATGAACTGTGGAAGGCCAAAGCCAAGTTGAAGCTAAAACTGAGTGACATAAAAAGGTAACAAGGGACTTCCACAAGTATGCCCATAGCAAAAGGACCATGAGCTTTTCCTGCAGACTGATTAGAAGTTTACTGAGTGGAATTTCAATGAAGATCCAAACCCTGTTTAACAGACTTCACCTGGGCTCTCTACTACCCAGGCTCTGGTGCATGGAATTCCTTCTGCTCAGAGAAGCACAAGAAGAATAGATGAAAAGGAAGCTCACTTGCTTTGTTCCGTGCGTTTCTGAAGTGTCCATCATTGAAATAATTCTGTGCTGTCCATCCACACAAATGTCTCCCCCAGTTGTGCACAAGCAGCTCTAGTTAGAATGTATGACGATACCTCTGAGTTGGTCTTCATCATCCCCCAGAATCACACTGCTGAGCATTGCAGCAGTATCCTTTAGCACAGTGTCTCACAGCTTTCCTGTGGTTATGCCAGTGTCACACTGTAATGGTTAGACATGGGCTACCCAATGTGACTGCAGCTAAATTAGGTGTACCTGAGCTGAAGGTACTGAGAGCCATTTAGTCTAGTGCTTGCCCCAAGACAAGCAGTTAATTTTTGAACTTAGTTCTGTGGAGTTCATGATGATTCCCACATTGCAGGGATGCTGTGAGAGCCAACATAGCTAATTTGAAACTAGCCTTGTTACATTTATGTGAGCTACTTCTTCAAGGCTACACACCTTGAAGTTTATGGAAATGAGGCCAGGCATCCACAAGGCAAGCCATCTTTATTTGGAATAGTGTCTTTACACTATCTTTCACCTCCATGTAATGAATGAAATTGAGTTCAAAGCCATCATTCAGCTGTAACCCAATTGTGGCAACCATTCTTCGGATTAAATATCCAGGCCTAATTAGGTAGATTTTCTGTGAAGAACTTACTACAGTATGCCAGTGATTTATGTGGCACTTGCTGTGCAATACCATTTCTGCTTTGAAACAGTTCTGCAACAGTGGAAAAATATTTTTCTTATCCAATATGTCTCTAAATATTGCACGAATTTTGTCAACATGGTCTGTAAGTGGGCAATACTTCAAATTCTGCTATAGGGTAAAAGGGTAGCATGAAACAGTTTTCATGGAAAAATCTATAATTTAGACTACCTGTAGTCTCATTAGCCATAATTACTTTGGACTAGATGAGTAATGTTTGAGCCTATAAGCTGGCATGCAAATGAATGTTATCTATTCAAATTCCATTAAGAAGGTCTGGCTTGCTTCAGTCTCTGCCTCTCCCAAATTGAAAGTGAGATGCGGCAATCTTCTGTGGATTTTGTGGCATTCTTTTTAGGATATTTTTCATACTCTGTACATTGTGTAAAAACACAAAAAGCCTCCAGGCTTGTAACTTCATTCCATCTCTTATATGGAGAGCTATAGAAATACCAGAGCAGTCGCTAGCAGTCCAGCCATGTACACAAAGGCTGGCCTCCCAGTGGCCCTGTAGACATCTTCACCCATCAGTCTAAGTTCCTTCTTCAAGTCCTGTTAAGTTTTCTTCACCTCTCCTTCCTGTTGTATCTGTCTGCAGAACCTCTGAGGCCAGAGGTTAACCAGGACATGGCTTTTAGACATACCCTGTAAAGCCTTGGCATGGTGGGCTGGTAAGCTTCATGATTCTTCAGTTGTATTATTGTGTGGTGGCTAGAAGGAGGCTTCTTCTAGCCTGCTGCTTGTTTCATTTCATAGCGAGATTCCCAGCTGGCACACTGCTGCTCACCTACCACAGCTTCCTGTCTGAGGCTTACAGCTGAGGCTTTTCCTATTGCTTCCTAGTGCTACTTTTGGCCTTTTGTGAGCATATGGCCTTGCTTCCTTGCAGTCCTCTTCTGTTCCCCTTTTGGTCAGCTCCCTTGTATTGCCTAGATGACACGCCACCGCTGGCATGGCTGCCTCCCATCTTCTCTCAGGTGGCTTTTATGTAGCTGAACCCAACTATATCAGCATAAATCTGAAGAGTGTCACAGGTTTTCCTTTGCTGAGACACCTTCCCTCTGGTCAATTGGACTCTTTTATCACATCGGGGGTGATCAATAGCAGTTTGGCCAGCTCTTCTGTTTTTTAAAAGAGCAGGATCTAGAGTGAGCCAGCATTTGAATTATTATACAATATAATGGTTTTAAGGATAAACTCTGTGAGTCAGTGATGCCTGCGAGTAACATGTTATTATAAGTAGCTACAAGCACCATTTTCTGTTTCTTACTGGAGTATTTTCCTATGCTTGAGGCTTTTCCTAACACTGCCTCCAGCATTGCATTTAGATTGCCATCTAACAAGGCAAATCCTATTCACCTATTTTTTTAATGCCGATACTTGTTTCTGGTTTTTGGGTTTTTTTAAGTATATACATCCCCGGGAATCTCTGAAACAGTCTCAGCAATTGTACTAATTATTGCAGGCATGCTCTTCTCCAAAGGCACTACACTTGGGCAGAGGTATGGTCGGTTTTTTAGCTGGCAAATGCTGATTTGAAACCAGATCTCAGTTCAATCTGCTTTTCATGAGTTTTATGTACAGGCTTTTTTTTTCTCCCATCTGACTTTTTTAAGCCTTTGCAGAGAATTATGGCGAGAGGAAGACACAGATCTTGGAGAAGATAATGCCTTTCAAACAGTATGCCTGCTCTTCTAGAACTAGTTTTAGTGTAAAATCAAACACAATTATCTGCCTCCTTATTCCATACTGTTAGCAGATCTTTCTGCCATGCCCTCAACATACTTTCTTAATGCCTCCTTTATACTTCCTGAGCTTTTCTTAATGCATCCATTTCATGCCCAGTTTCTCTATGAAGGAAGATATTCAGTTGCTCTGGTTGCAGGCTGTGTGGATGCACGGCTTTCAGCTGACCTGGGGAGTAGTCACCAGCCATCCTTGCCTCCCTTTCAAAAATGGAGGTGGGGAGATGCGTCCAACTTTCAATGAACCTGCAAAAATACATGCTAGCACTCATATGCAAGCTTGTGAAGAGATGGGTCCTTATTTTGTAAAAGGCAATGGTGTTTCACATCGTACTGGTTTCTGAGAACAGTTGCTATGCAATTTTTCTTTGAACAGCTACTCATCAACAATAGTAAAATGAAATCGTTGATAGAGGTATTATTTCCCATGTCAGCTGATAGTGACCTAAAAACTCACCTTCCCTGGACTTTTTTTTTTTTTTTTCAAATTAGAGTAAGAAATACTTTGCTGGGGAATATTTTCTTTGTTTTGCTTTAATTTATGTTTGTTTAAGACACTGTACAATAGAAGTTTCCTTTTGGTGGGAGGCCACCTGGCACTAATGCAGTGCAAGAAATAGTAATAAAAATGCTTTTTTGTTTGCAAGTCACAATAATATCTAACAAACATTCACTTTTTGACTCGTTAACAGAGCTGATTAAGTGATTCACTTCATGCATGTTCACTACATCCAGATGTAGTCCCAGTTTCAGGAGATAGTTGTTTTTCAACAAATCTTTGGCAGCCTGTTTTATAAATGGATTTTTGTAAGCAGTTTTCACCATATAGGATTTTTGTGATTTGTTTCATTGACACAATATATTACAGCTAGGATTAGAAAAAGGTCTGTGTGTCCTACTTGGATAGATGAAGAATATGAGCCCCCAACACCAGGAAACCATATAAATGTAATAACAGTATACAATACAGAAGTGGCACTTGGATGCATCAGAAGAGATAGTTCAGGTAGAGATAGGGAAGTGTTAGCATTATTGTATGAGGCCCTGAGAAGAGTGCTCTGCACAAGGAAGGCTGTGTAAAATTTTGACCACTCATGGTTAAGAAAGATGAGCTCAAACTGATGCTGGAATGGGTGATAGGATGATGGGAGGAATGGGAAATCTATCATACAAGAGAAAAGTGGAGATCACAGCTTCACAGCTGGACAAAATTAAGAGGGTCTACAATCATTGTCATTGAATACTTTTTGGAGATGAGTATCAAGGGAGAAAAAGCTACCTAAGCAATCTAAGAACAACTTTGGTATTAGGAACAAGCAGGGATAAACTTGTTATAAGTACATTTAAGATAGAAATCGTGATGGTGATAAGCGTCCTGGAACTGGAGTTGCGCATTAACTGTTTTTGAGACTGAGCTCACTAAATTTTCAAAAAAGGGTTAAGCAAGACTGCATTTGTTATAGTCCCTCGTGGCACCCTCCCTTTGCACAAGACAAAAATTGTCTCTAACCCAGGGTCACTTGGTATGATCAGAGCTCCATGGTTTTAAGTTCTTTTGCATAACTAGGTTTGCTGGGATTTAAAGAGCAACGGTATATAAGCTAATGGAAACAATTTCTAATTGTTTTTAATATCAATGCTTCAAATTCATTACATTTTTTTAATTAACCAAAAACCTGTCTGCAACTTGAATGCTAGTGAACAGTATGATACAAAAAATTGAAAAAAAACCCAGTGTAAACTGAGTATTTTTGTCAATGGATATATTAAGACATTTTTAAGGTGTGTTTCATTTCCCCATGGGCTGCATAAAGTTGTGAGCTGAAGAGGTGAAGCTACATGATAAGTTGTGACTTGTATCATGACATTTCTGGTGAAGAAATCAGGTTTGCATATGGCACAGAAGGAAAAAAGAAGCAATATTATGGAAACGCTGTATTTACCTTACTAGTGAGCCATATTGCAATTAATTCCTTCCTATAAAGGGGCCTCTATGAAATGTGCTAAATAAAACAATCCTCTGACCCCTTCCTTGCTAAAAAAATTCTGTATTCTTCCAGTGACCTAAATTTGCAGAAAGACAAATCCACTGCCTTCAAACAACATGTGAACACACAGCTTTGTAAACCGCGGATCCTCTCCCTCCCAAGCTGAAGGAAGTTTCTGTTAACCAATATCATGATTGTCTTATGGCAGCATATTGGGAAAATACCCTGGTTTATTGCTGTCCTGAATAGCTATTTTCTTCCTTACAGGACTCCATACTAATGTTTACTCCTCCAAATCATCAACCTCAGAGGCAGGTACTCGGAGGTGGCCCAGGCCATCTTCCTGCCTCTCCTGTTCCTGTGGGTAACATCGCTGTGAATAAGGATCTTGTATGGACTAGAACATCCATGGGGCTACTTCAGTTTTCATCATTAAAAGAGCAAGGTCAGGATTAAGAAATCGGCTGCACATGCTATTTCACCTCTCCCCCTCAAGATCCCTGAAGTGCTTCCTGTGTTGTTCAACCATCTGAGTCTCCCAGAAAGGAAGAGGAGCTGGAATAAACCCCATACCTTGGTGCTACAGAATCAACTGGCTATTTAAAATTTATGTAGGATTCTTTTTTTTTGCCAGAGAGGTAACAAAGCATGATTCTAGTAGGCTCAGAGACCTGCCTCTTAGAGAACCTGGCACATGATCACTGGCCTCAAAACAAAACCCCAAAACCCAAGGAAGTGCATTCTTTTGGAAATACGTTTGTGATCCTGGACACCATGATCTCATCAAGTGGTAGAGATGTATAAATTTTCTTTAGCAAGAATGTAATATGACTTGCTAGGAATAACCTTTATGTACCCTTGTATGTATCTAGCATTAACAAGTTAACAAGTACTTCACACCTTAAAAAGTTTCTCTGGGAAACTTGCTTCCTCTGGCTGATAGCAAGTTTCCAGTAAAATCAGTTTGTACTATAGATGCAAAAGAGTTTTTGTCAAAAAGAAATTCTTTCCAAACCATGGATAATCATTATCCACTATGAATTACCTAATTTCTTTTGGGGGGTTTTATTGTGTGGAAAAGAAACAAGGAGTTTTCTTGCCAAATCCTTCAGAAGTGGCCTAAATGCTTATTGTCTAACGGAGATCACAGATTCAGACTGCTGTCCCATTGTCCAGCATCGGTGTATGCAATAGCCTGGCCTCGTAAAACCGACATTTAACTGAACAGAACCAATTAGCCCTCCATCATGGCCCCTGTTCACAATAGAAAAAACAGCTGATGTTCCCTTAACTTGAAACAATGGGAGGATATGCATGGGCTGTGTAACTCTTACAAGCAGAGTAACTCTTTCCAGAGTGGGACCGTGAGAAAGTAAAGCCCACAAATGGCCTTTCAGTGGATGAACTCCTGAACAGTCTTTTATAATGTGAACTCATCAGTCAGCTGTCTGTGGGTGCAGTTTTCTTTAGAAAATCTCAGTTCAGCTGCAACATGCCAGTTTTTAGTGATAAACCATTCTGCTGAATGATATTCTGTCTCAGTGCTGTATTCACCCCAGTATGAATTTATTCAGCAGCATCTTTTCCCTCCAACCCTCTTTTACATTCCTTACCATTCTTGTACCTCTTTCATAATGATCTTAGAATAGCAATGACCACTGATGTGAGCGTGGCAAGAACTGAATGTTGCTCCTAACAATGGCAGTGAGGCTTCATTTAAGATTCGGACGCTGAGAAAGTTCAAGCGAAGAAGCTGATGAGCTCAGAAATTCAGCCCTTCCATATGGATCCAGTAATTTACTGTCTTTTGACTACTTTTTCCTCTACGTAGTTGGGATCTTGCCACCACGTCTAATCACTGGATACCCAGAACCCAGCTAGAGCTCCTGCCAGCAACAAGAACATGGGTTCAAAAAAATGACCCCTCCTCAAAGTCAGTGTACAGCACTGCGTCCCTTCCCATCCAGAATGTTTTCCAAGCACCTTCAGGCAATAGTCCATCACTTCAAAGTATGAAACTCTTTGAAACAAAGAGACCTTCACTACTGGCAAGGCAAAGATCCCATTAACTTTGGGAAAACAATGCACAATAAATAAAACCATATATTTCATTCAGTACCTTCGGCAAGGACCATTGACTTGGTCACCAACTAATGCTGTGAATTTCCTGTAGGCATACATTCTTTCTGAACATCATTTCCCCTTCCCTATCTGCTAAATTTCCCTATAGGTTGTCACTGTTTGAACAGCGTAGCTCCAGATGTCTGACTCCTGCCTGGGCAGGCCTGTTTCCAGCCCCCTGCAAACAGGTATTCTGTCATTTTCTGAATCTCCTTCCTAAGAACCAGTCTGAAGGTTTCATTTTATTTCATGGCAAGTAAACAAGTTTTCAATGAAGATCACAGAATGGTTTGGGTTGGAAGGGATCTTTAAAGATCATCTAGTCCAACGCCCAAGATGTCTCACTTCTGATGCTGTTACCATGGTTTGTGTAAAAAGCACTTTCCTTTGTTCAACTCCATCACGTATCCGTCTCTCCATCATGTCCACTAATGAAATCCTTTGCAAGAGCTCTTACAGAGAAGTCATCCCAGTACAGGAGAAGACTGGTAGGATTTTGTGGTCGTTGAAATGTAACTATGATGTCTGCCCAGACTGCCACTGGAAGAATGAGGAGTGAAAGACAAAGAAGGGCCATAGTTTTTATTAATGAACAGATGGTATCAGAGAGCCCCTACTTTTCTGGATTATCTGTCCATCAGTGATCTGGGTAAAACAGCTAAACAGATTAACTAGTTTTATGGGCATTCTTCTCTTGCTCACCAATAGATGGGAGCAGAGATTTCTCTACTCATGGAATTTTCAGGCTACAGCACTTGAAGGTTTTGAAGACTACAAGGGGAAAACAATAAATCCAAACAATGATGATACAACTCATTCATGTGTCCACAGGGAGAAGTATATTGTTTCATTTAGTAGCATAGAAATGAGGTTTGTAATGGGAATCAAATAGAAACCAGGAGTCAGCACTCTTGAATTCTTTAACCTTGGAAATCTCTGTTTTGGTATCTAGTGCTGGTCAAAGGTATTTAATACATTTACAACCTCTGATTGTTATTTCCCAGATATAAGTGTGTTTTGCTTGGATCCAAGCCTTTATAAAAGCAAATAAACATGGCCTAAACTTCCATTAATTTTTCTTACAAGATCAAAGAGGAAAAGCTCTCCAGATGTAAATAGCTAAGCCTCTAATGAGATGATCAGTGAATTCTCTCTTGTACTATAACCATTTAAATTAAAATATTGCACTTAGGGCACTCTGCACTTCTAACTTGTATAGCAGGGTCCAAGCATCTAACACAAGCCAGACAAAAAACTTCAGCAATTAGTTTTCAACATAGGTCCCTAGCCTCTGACCTTTCTTATTCATCAGAGGCAAGCCAAATGCTTTGTTAAACAATACTAATAGTGCCTGGCACTTCTCTAGGGCCAGAAACATCACAAATAGTTTCCTACTAGCAAAAAGCTGTTTGCAAGAAGCAAAATCTCATGCATATTTTCTGTTCAACAGGAGGCTGACCCAGCTGTACTGGAGGTGAAGAGAAGCCTGATCTGCTTCTCTCTGTGCGAAACTTGGAAACAGCAGTGGAATGCTTACACAGGTACACCTGCGTGACATTGTACAGTGTTGCTCTTCACCATCTCGGGCTTGGCAGCTCTACCAGTTCAGGAGTGAACCTACTACATCCTGCACTTCCCCATCCCTGCAAGTGTCCTACCTAACTTCACGCGTTTAACCACAGCCCCCAGGGCCAGCACTCCTTTGAGCTGTCAATGAGAGAAAGAAGTGTCTGGAGAGACCCAGCTTAGCTGTGCTGAGCTGCCTCCTGGCACTGCCTCTTTGCACTGAATACAGCTGGGGTCTGGGGTAGTAGATGCTTACCTTGGGGAGCTAACCCTGAGGCAGGATGAACCTGGGACAAAAGGCTTGATTTCTGTATGTATTTGAAAACAGAAAGCTGCAGCAACACCTGCAGGGATTTTCAAAAATCCCTCACAATTGACTAGATTCACAGAGGTCCTGAGTCACTCACTCAGGTTGCTGCCAAAACTTTTCATGATACTGTGCCATTTAACAAAAAAATTTCTTTTAAAACCTATTTACTGAGATCAACTTGAATAGCTTGGGGTTTGTCTGTTAGGGACATTTTGGGTTAATTCTCTCCATTCATACCTAAATGTTTTGTGCAAGCACAGTGGGAATACAAGTTAAGTGCCCCTGGAGCTGCCTGTAAAGACAAGGGTTGATGGGACAGACAGTAAACTTATCCCATCATTTTCCCTAGTACTTTTTATTCTTAGTACATCTTTCAGTCTCCAGATGGGCTATAAGCAAAATAAATGTTCTGCTGGCAAGAAGAAATGATAACATTAGCTGGTCTCCTGTTAAATGGAGTCCTGAAGTTACTGTCTAATTTCAAGGATTTAAACATGATGCGTCACATTTTGTCTGCACTCAAACTGGTGTCAAGTCACTGTAACTCCAGTGACCTCCACGGACTTTCTCCCATTCTGAAATGTGAAGTTAAAGTTCTTCAGACCGTCTTAAAAACTGTTTTTTTCATTAATTTCTGTGACCTCCTCTTCTTAGTACAAGATGCCAAAAAGATTAAGTAATCATAGCCTGTAGTACAACCTACCTGTAGTTGATTGCCACTTACCAACTGACTAGTCCTGCTGTCCTCAATTCTGCAAAAAGCAATTAAATACAGAATTTGAAGAAAAGACACTTCTCATTTACAACAAAGGAGCTATTGGTATTATCATTTGTGCTGATCCAAGCTGACATATTAAAGTAAGTATCAACATTTGCCTTGGCTTCATAGATTTCACATTTTTCTAGCTCTAAATTTAAAAGAATATCAGCAGCTCAGCTCATTTCACAGTTAAACACCAAATATGTGCTTAGGAAAAGTTTGGGTTGATACATGCTAGTCAAAATTGTATTCTGAGCTCTCCTGTTTCTTTCAGCTTGGCTAACAACAAATGTGCTGGAAATTCCCCAAGGGGAAGAAGAACTCTCTCCTGCTAGCTGGTGAGTAGATGCTTTTCGACACAGACTGATGTTTATAGTATGTCAGTACAAATTTGAGGTCTGCTCAATATGAAGTGCTACCGAGGAATACCGGCAATATCTGCAGAGGTAGAACATGGTGCTGAGTATTTTCTCCATGGTACTTCAGGCCTCTGAGGCCATATTGATCCCCTGGACTTTTGCCAGCTCCTGAGACGCTGCTAGACACACACTGCCCCTCCATTGCATCCCAGACAGGGGTCTTCAGGTTCAGCAGCAGTGTGATACAACCAGGGGGATGTTTCTTCCAAACTTCTGCCTCCTTTCCAGTCAAATCCTTAATTGCTTATTTGTTTTTCTTTCACTGACTTTTTTTAAATAGGGAAAATGCTGAAAAGGAAGCTACCAAGGTTAGGAAAGTCAGAATTTTTTAAGACAATGAGGTTAAAACACACTCTTTGTTCAGTAATTAGGAATTATAGTCATAACTTTAAGTTGTAACAGCTAAGATATACTTCAGTGATAAGGGCTTTGTATCAGAAAAACAATTCATTCACCCTACACTTGATAGGTCCCACGGTCTGCTGACCATGGGACAGACTGGCAATACTGTAAAGGTTTATTCAGCAGTCGGCAGTGGTTAAGCCTTGCTGCAGGACAGGGAGGTCACACAAGGGCACTCACTCTCCCTTGGCCACAGGGACATGGAGAGGAGCAGGATCCCAAGTCTCACCAGTCCTCATTCGTGCCATCCTTGGCCATTTCCACCAGTGGCATCCGATGTGGGGTCTGTTGTGGGAAGTGCTGCATGGAGCCTCTCCAGAGAGAAATGGAGCTGAGGATTACATGGGCAGTGGTTACACCAGATCACAAACAGCAAACTGCTTTTGTAAAGAACTAGTGTTGAGTGGGGAAAATGATTTTTCTTAATAGAAAAAAAAAGGCAGTGACAAAGAGGTTGAAATAAAGGGGAACAGTTTTACCGTACTATGTATCCTCTCTCCCCGTTATAGGAGACCTACCACATTAGTAATTTATACCTGAAACTTTCAGAGCAAAGCAGGAGATAGGAGCATCTGTCAGTTTTAATAATAGAGTCCTGAAGAGTCTAAAGAAATTTCGGCCCACAACTCATAACTAAAACAAAGGAATAATTTTAGTAAATGTGTCAAACCATGGATCACAAAATGGGAAAAAAACATAGCAGTTGTCATGCTTCTCTTTAAAATTTATGTGACTGTATGTAATACAGGGCTCTGAGGAGGATGAACACAATCCCAGCTGTTTGCACTGAACATGTTATTAAGGCAGTGGAAATCAGGTAAGTTCACCAAATGACTCTGCTTTATCTTATTTTTAAAAATAAATGTCTGGTTGATACTGCCAGGAACATAAATGACAGTGATCTCCATGTCTCACAGAGGTTAGGGAAATTTGGCAGTGAAAGGATCACCTTTTCTACAGGAAGGTGGGCATGAAAAGCAACAACATGCTCATAAAAAGGGCTACCCACCTTGATCTCTCCATTATCTACCGTATTGAAAGAACAACTCTAGGAACCAAGAAGCTGAGACTTTAGATCTGCTGCTGCTTTTTCTGAAATGTTGCCAACTAGACTTACCATCAGGAGTCATAGAAAACCAGGTATTTCCAGGGCTGCAGGCTGTTCGATGAGTGTTTTCTGACATTGCACTTGGCAGTGTTTTCGCAATGCCCTTGTGTGAGTACAGTTGAAGACCTGGTTGGGTGGCAGCTCTTTCACCTAGTTCAGCGTGCTGTTTACTCACCATGGTTCGTCTGCCTGTGGGTACCACATATTTTTCATTTTCTTCCTCAGCTTAAACCCCTGTGCCATATTTCCTCCTGGCCCTAGTGAGTCAAAGGGCACCAGACCATATGTCGCTTTGTTTTTTCTAGCAGATGTCATAGTACCCTTCTTTCACTAACAGGCAACAGAAGAGCATAAACCTCAATCTAACATGGCATTTGCCTGGGAAAGCAGTTTGCTCTTTACATAATTACAAAGAACTACTGCTCTTTGAAGACATTTCTGTTTCAGAAAAGGTTTTGAGATACCGATGGTTTCCATTCCACTTTAAAATAACCCATTTTGTTCAGTTTACAATTATGATACATAAATCTTACCTTACTAGCTTAACTGCAGAAGATACAGGTTTAAGTTTATGGCTGCATAATTCAGAGCAATTTGCAAGATCAAGTGATCCAGACAGAACCACAGCAGAGGGTCTGTTTCCTAGACATTTACTGAAGAAGAGATGCAGAAGAGAGGCCACGGCCACGTGAGCGGTCTGTGTGATGTGGGTGCCCGCATCCTGCACATCACCAGGCACTCCGACCCAGGCACACACACCACCAGTGAACGTGGTATGCACAAGCCTGTGTGACTGTGCCCTGGCCGATTGGAAGCCGTCGTGCAGCCAGGCATCACCTGCCAGCTGGACATGGCCAACTGACAGCTGAGGAGTCAGGAGAACGTTTTTGCATGGCCTGTGGGCAAAACTTGCACGGGCATGTTTAACCCACCTTCGCAGTGAATGCTTACATACCAAGGCCAATATAATTTTTGGACATTTTTGTTCTCCTGAGAATTTTCCATGAGGTATTTCTACTATTTATTCTGTGCTTACCTAAACTCATTCACTCTCCTTTTTTAAGAGGTTCCTTCTTTATATTAAAAAAGGATTTACCACCTTTCCTAGGAACTCAGCTTTCCAAGACCCAGAAGTCCTGATTTTTGTCCCATGGTATGCTCTTGGCTTTGAACTGCATTTCTCAGATTTTTCATGTCACTTGCTTTACTCTAGAGGAGAGATCTCTCCAGCCCCCTTTCATGACAGGGCTTCTCTGAAGCAAGGGTCTGAAATTATGGGTTTTTTTCCTTCTGGCATTAATCCTACAGATACCATTGGTCTTAACTAGCACAGCTAGTGTAGAAGTTGCCAAGAGTTCTGCAAAAAAATAGAGAAAACAAAAAAACCCCACAGAGTCAGCCAACTGCATGCCAAGGAAGAGGTTTTTTGGAAGTTAACAAAAACTCTGATTTGTAGTTTGGGTGTGTTCTGAATTTATCAAAGTCATGTCTTCGTTCTAGCAATAAGCTCTGCTAAAAGCCAAACTCTTCTACCCCAAACTGACTTTTGACTTTCTAATTTAAAAATAATAGCAGCCTTTCTGAAATTACAGTTTGTGTTACTGATGAGTCCAAAATTAAAACCTTATCCTGAAAGAAGGAGCAGTTTTACACATTTTTAAATACCATTTTATAATAAGATGGGGGGAAGAGTTTCACAAAATTACCCAAAAAAAGGTCAGATTAAGATGCTGTAGTGATTCAGTATTTAAGAACATAATGAAGGGGAATGCATCTTATCCAGCTTCAGCTGATTAGGAGTCAAGGATTAACTATTTGCCCTACACTGGCAGAGGCAGAAAAACACGTACCTCTGGAGACCTCTCCATGTGACAGGCATGCTACAGAGGGTACTTTTGTCCTATGGAGAAATATCTGGTTTTCCATTCACTATAGAGAAAGCCAAAACAAGCAGCTTAGACTCAACGCCCAACTTTTAGACTCCTCAATTTAGGTGAGTTGAATCCTGCCCCTGGTTATGTGATGCCAATTTTTTTGGAGTAATAGTTTCTGTTGAAATTATCAGTGGAAGTATCGGTTCTAAACTGGAATATAAGGAGAAGGAGTGAAGACAGCTCCCTTTGACATGGTGTAAAATGAAGCTTGTGGGTATCGGCAGTGTGCCTGCTTTCATGTAAAGAAAAAGAATCCACTTAATCATATGTTCTTTTTTTTCATATATATATAAACATGATCTATGAGACAGAGCTAACGTATAAAATTCAAACCCTTAGCAAAAGTCTTTGGTTTTTCCTGGGCTACAATTTATTCAGCACTGCAGAGGAGTATGGCTTCTATTACACATCAGAAGTCTTTCGCAGGGAAATACTTGGTTCCAGATTGTTCCTATTAAAACTGCACATATTTTGCCAGTGGTCCCTATATGCTGTGCCCCCTTCTGATCTAGAAGTGAGTGATGCACAAAAGCAATTGCAAAACTTGTGTGAAGAGGCTGACCCATTCCCATGAATAAGGACCTGAAGGGGAGCTGCACACCGGCTGGGCTGCCCTGCTCAGCAGCATGCATTTCCACTCCACTTCCACAGAGGCATTTCTCTTGCTCCACAATCCAGCTGCCAGCTCAAGGCTCGGGCTGGGATTTGTGGTGAGGATATTTTGCTTTGACAGTCCAATGTCACTTTGTTTTTACATAATCAGCCCTTTTTGTTATAAGCTGTGGGCTTCAGATAACAGCAATGAAAAACAATTTCAAGTGGAAGTGGCACCCTGGGTACAGACTGAGACAGAAAACATTCAAAAAAACCAAATATTTCTTATTCCTTTTAATCACCTGCCTTACAGCAATCAAATGTTGACAAGTGTTTGCTGATAACTTGCTCTGCGGGAAAGACAAAGTGAAAGAGGACAGGAAGAAAGGTTCTTTTGCATTTCTAATAAACCTCTAGTTACGCCCTTCAAGGACAGATTTGTCAACAGTAAAAAGTAAGAAAAATAGCTGCAAACTGAAGTGGCTGGAAGCAAACTCACACATGCCTTCACTGTACTAGACTTTTGTTTGGAGAACCTTTCCATCTGGATGAGTAACAGGAACAGGAGAGCATTTGGAGCTGGGAGAACTACCATGCTGCTGTCTATAAACCACTGATACGATTTTTATGTGGAGCCCTAAAGAGAATGACATGCAGTGCCTTTTTTTTTTGCCAAATCCGAGAGCTCAGATGTTTGCAAGCAGAACAAAATAAACTGAGGCACTGAGACTCATTCCTGAAATCTGTCTGGTGGCTGATCCCATGGCACGTACCCCAGACACATGCATTGTGCAAGCTTTGCCTCATGTATACTCTTGGACTGTCATGGGTACAGGAGCACTACTGCTGTGATACTGCTAATGGCACCCACTCCACAAAAGGGAAGGTAATTAGCAGAGAAATAACTATTGGTGCAGCTAGAAAGTAGACAAGTAATCTCTCGGATTTCAGTTCGTTGCATCGTTGTTTTCAAACCAGTGCCTAATCTTCCCAGACCCCACTCCATGGCTGTTCCTTTCTTTCTTTCTTTTCTTCTTCCCGCTTTTTGCAGAGACTATGGCTTATTCTGATTCACTCCATTTCTTTCTTCTTAAATGGCCATAGGGCAGCCTTGCTGTTGCCAAGGATATAGTAAATGCATGCGACATCATGCCACTGAAAACAATCAAGCAAGTCACATTCATTCCTGGTGTAATGGTGCTGAAATCAGTAAAGCTAGACTGGGAGTGGGATGTCTAAGCTATGAAATAATAAAATGAATTTTCTTTAAAGAAAGTGTTCTTAAAAATAGCTTTCAGGGAGAAATGTGCAGGTTTTGCTCAAAAAATGGTTGTTGGCAAAGGTTTTATTGCCAAACTCAAGTCAGAGCATCAATGAGATGTGGTAAACACGCCATTTTGACAAGAAATTAGTAGGCAACATAGCACTGTGGAAAATGTTAGACTTTTTTTTTTTTTTCCTTAATCGTCTGTTAGGAAATTAAGAATCTCCAGCTCTCAAAGGTATAGCTGTTTTACTGAAATTTAATTAATGAAGAATAATATTTTGGGAACAAGAGAAAACACCTCTGTAGGATGTGGAATGTTAGGAATAGATGGAAAGTTGCCTGTATAAACAGTTCAGCAACTCTGGGATAAATTATAGGAGCATTTGTATGCATGATTGCCCATCTGTGTAAAACAAGACGTGCAGGCACACACAGGAATGATGTGCAAGTCAGACATGGGGCTGATATTAAGTTGATCCAGAGCAACAGAAGATCTGTCCCATCACATCCAAGTTTGACCCAAGAAAGTTTAAATAACTCTAAATGAGTAAATAAATAGAGGAGGAGGTCTCACTAAGAGCACTAAAAGGAAACTCAAGCTATGCCATCTACATATCTGTTTCTGGGTTTGGGGTTTATTTAGACTCAGCTCAGATTTTGGATTGTTATTTCTCTATTTGAAGTTTTTCTGGCAAATTCAGGAAGGCCTACATCCAGCACGTTCTAGCTGAGCAGCCCAACATAGTCCACAGGCACTGACAGGGGCATGAGGAGCTAGAAGAATTCAAACCAGGGAGGCTGTCAAGAACTTCACCTTCCACAGCTCCCCTCTCAAGTACCAGCTGCAAAATGTCAACACCACCTTCCTTGGAGAACACAATTAATTAAATGAGGCTTAATTAATTAGTGCCAATAAAGCAGATGTAGCAATTATGGCAGAAGTAAATAAATGTACATATTGTAAATTATTATCTTCTCTGCAAAGTATTTGTTTTGAAATCCCTGTGGCCATTTCACTCCTCCCCGCAATGCTATTGGGAACACCACTGGGGAATATTCAGAGATAAACTGCAAACTGATGAGGAACTAACGTACTTTTATAAGTTTATATCACAGAAAACCAAACAGCAAGCTACTTTACTAACCCCTTGTGGACTTAATGGTGAAATACAACCCCAATATTTAATTTCCATATCATGTCACATCATGTGCCACAAATAAGTGAACTGTTTAAAGTTTTGGGGGGTTATCTGCAATGTTTTACACCTGACAACCCCACTGAGGCTTTTGTATACTCTACCAATGCCATTCTTTGATCGTACAGGAGGCTATGCCAATCTAAGCTGTTTCATATGCAGGTAATCAACTGTGTATCTTATTCTGAGTGTGTACTCACTGGAGCAGATTTTGATCTCATTTGCTGTGCTAAGAATCAGGATAATGATTCTAAACTTGGGTTAGTTACACTGAGTGTAGTCTGATGTTTGTAAAGGAGAGCATCAGAACCCCACTGACCAAATATACCTCACCTCAGGCAAACGGGACACCTTTTATAATATTAGTAGGTACTGGTACAAACTGGTGTGGGAATGAAAGAACAAAAACTAGTAATCATGAAGTTATTTATTGTATGTGTCTGTGAAGTTGGTTTTCTTCAAAGCCTGAATGTGAGTCTGGAAAAGCAAATTTGAAGCCACACCAGACTGGTATTTGTGTGAAGCCTTTGGCAGCTTTGAAATGCGAGTTTATTAGTAATGAAATGTATTGCAAATCCATTCAAGAAGTTAGACTATTATAAAGGATTTGCAGTGAATTGAATCTCTCATACCTTGTAGGTATGAGAACGAGGCAAACTCAATATGATGGTCACTGTAATAGTGAAGCACACTTGGAAAAAGGCAGATAGTTTCTGAGTTGCTTTTCAAAATTTCTTCAAAATTATAAAGAGGACAAATTAACTTGGTTAGAGATCCTAGCTATAAATGCAAATGGGACTAATGTACTGGAAGAAGCAGTCAATATATTAAGAAACTAAGAGTACTAGCTGTGAAAGATAATGTATTGCACAGTAAGTACCACACTGAGTGGAATAGCTAGACTGACATAACCCACAGAGGCAGCCAAACAGAATCACTTTCTAGTTATCAACAGCTCACACACGAGATTTTTATCTTTCACTCTACACTCTTTTTGCTCTGCAGATAATGACAGTTTTGGTGGAGAGGATGGGAGCTGGGATTTTACTAGAGTATAGCCATCTCACTAATTCATGCTGTACAGAAGTCATGAAGGGGGAAAAGTACACTCTTTCCTCACTGATGAAGTAAATGGATTAAGGTGGGCAGCAGCATATGGCCAGGGTGCTCTGAGAGCTAAGTTGCAATCAGAGCCACTGCTTTTCCTGCCTCTGAGCCTGTGTGCTTTCCCCCGCCCACGCTAGATGATACTGATATTAGTTAGCCTTTGTGGAAAGAAAAGTTTCCACAGCCCATGCTAAGATATCTCCTTTATTTCTCCAGGTGACAGCATTTCATCTGCAAAGGAATGCCAAATAATAAGCGGTTTATGAGTGCATCTTTAGGGGTATGGGCTGTCCCCCCACAGCGACAGCACTGTGAGTGTATTGCCCTACTAGTATGAGGTATTTGTGGATTTTCAGTTTTATGTTATGTGCTTTGTGCTTATGTGTTTCTCTCCTTGCTTTCCAAAAGCCAAGATTTAAGGGTAAATGTATTTCTGATTTATGATGGTATAGTGAGTTGCTAACCTCGTGAGGTGAATGAGTTTGGTTTCACAGACATATACTCCTATACTGCCTGTCTCAACTTCATCAATTTTTGACCCAGTAAGTAAATGAGCAGTGAAACTAGTAATGATATGAGTGAAGGTACAAACAGAAAAATAGCTAGTACAAAGTTTAAAAATAATTCTAAAAAAACCCTACCCATAGAGTAAGATGTGTGAGAAGAGGCAAGGCAGCCTTTTCCTTTGCTCAGCCGTAGGATGGAGAACCTGTTTGGGCAGTGGCAAGGCAGATGGATAATTAGTGCCGTGGGATGGGACCTGGGCAGGCACTGCTGGTGACCTGGCAGTTCCCTTTCAGCACTTAAGTTTATTTGGAAATCTCTTCCCCCTGCTTTAAATAGGTATCGGCAGAGTCACACAGGTAAGATATACACAGGACCATCTTGCATTAGGGGCTAGGGCAGCAACAAGCGTGCTTGAATTTTTTGAATCTGAATATGAAAACCTTTGAAAGAACACTTCAAATTCCCCTTTTTATTTCTCTCAAAGTCTGAACTCTTCCCTTTTAAATGGACATGGGGCTTTTTTTATTCCTCTTTTCTCTCATTTAAAAAATTACTTTTTGTGCACCTTCTAATGCATTTTAGAGAGTTTTTATAAGACAGATTTGCCAGCTGTCAACTTCCAACTACACTAAGCTTTCTATATTCAGGCAATGGTAACTTTACATTTAATAGTCAATGACAGGTTTTACATAAACATAAAATCTAAATAATTTTCAGGGACTTAATGCTCCAAAAGCTAACCAGCTCTCCATAACGTTGCGCCCTTTTTTCATAACCTTGTTTTATATTTTGCATAACACTTAAAAGAGGGGGGGGGAACCCTATAATTAAAGCAGTTGAATGAAATATTCTGATAACAAAAACCTGAACATTTTCTTGTTTGCAAAAAGTCACTGGTCAGATTATATGACCTCTACTTATGTAGGAATTTATGAGAGTGAGTGTAGCATCATTATTGCATTACAGAGTCCAACTACATATGTAGACTCTGTACTCTTGGAAGATGTTGATAGGCATCACCTTTCCTGCCTCCTCCCATTTGCTCGTCCTCATGCCACACCCACACAATGCTTGTAATGTCTTTCCATTTTCATTGCACATTTTTCTCATTGCCCTTCTCCCTCCCTTCCATGTGCTGCATGTTCATCAAGATCAGTTTGGGTTCATAGATTTAATAACTTTAACCCCAGTCCAGAGGAAGACAGCCAACCCACAAACATTTCAATAGACATGACTATTTACAGGCTTAAATTTAAGCAGATGACTACAGAAAAAAGCTGCAGTGTTCATAGCCCAGCCTGTATTTGAATGACTCTTCCAACAAAAAAACTTCACAAACTTTTTTGGGACAGTGAAACAATAAACTATACCCTTCCTTGAATCCTTTCTTTGACTTCCACCATTTTTTTCAGATAATTTTTTAAAAAAAAAAAATTCTCTATTCTCTTCCAGTAGTCAATGCATGACAAGCTGAAAGCAAATGGTCTAAAATTTGGCCAGGATGGGCCAAATGTCAAAATGAGGCTCAGCAGGGTAGTATGGTTGCAGTCTTTGCTACTGGTCCCGTAATAAGCTGAACAGGTTCCATCATCATGTCCTGTACATTCGGCTTAATTGGTCCGGTCTCTCCAAGGAAAGGCAGCGGTATTGATTTACTGCACTGTATAAACGTGTTTATAGCTTGGCACTAGCACACTTATACTCACTTTTTTCCAGTGTGGATTTCAAATAAGCCCTTTGCTCAAATGAGTCTATTAACTTTAAAGTGCCTAAAGCTAAAACTGTATTATGAGAGGCAAGCTTTGGGGATTGCAGCCCAAAACAGCTGGGAAAGGCTCCTTGAGTCTTCTGTTAGTAACTGTTGGGATTGGTATTTAAGTGTCACTGGTGAAAAAATAATTAAATAAGTAAAAGCAAACCTGGTGGCACACATGGCCTCAGCCTGAGCTGCCTTTTACTTCACCTGGCAATCAAACCCATCTGATTCCACAGTATTATTAGAGCAACTCCTGGTTTAAGCCAATGTGAAATCAGAATATAACACATTCCTTCCTCTTCTTAGAATTTAATTTCAGATAGTCACATTTCCCTATTTCCGTAGTGGGGTACAATAGATTGGGGAGAAGATCATCTAACTGTGGTCCCTCCAGCAGTGTATTTCATGGGTCTGCTTTGGTCTCCAGTGTTTTAAGCAGCTGGGACACAGTTTCCTCTTCTCTCCCGGCCCGGGGGACTGCACAGAGCTGTTCTCAGAGTCCATCAGTGCTACCCTGTACACTGCTGGAGGGACTGTGCCTCTGCTCTGTGCTTGATACTTTCATGTGTAACAGCAATTATCATCCCTGCAGGGATGGTTAATCAAGCAGAAAGTTTTAGCGGACCCCTAAATACAATCCATAATTACCTATGCCTGCTCAAGATTAGGTCTCTCCAGCTAAGGAATAAGACCGATTTCTAGTTGCTAATAGTTTGACTTTATCTGGAATAAAATAATACCCAGAGAGAAAAAAAAAAAAAAAAAATTTGTAGCGAACAGAATTAAATTAAAGAAAGTAAAATCTAGGATGAACATCAGGGGTAAAAAAGCCCTAGTAAAATCTACTAAACTCTGGAATGATCTCCCAAGGAAAGTGAGTGATGGAGTCCCAGGGTGTGAAGAATTAAAAGAGCATCAGGCAAAGCCTCAGGAAAGAAATGCCAGAGGCAGCACCATGGACTGGCTGTAACAGTGCAGGACCTGTGCATGGCTACAGAAAGCTGTGCACCAGCTTTTGCTCAGAGATTTGCAGTGTAGAAAGTGCATTGTATGTAGGAAGGCACACTGAACGTATACTTACCCTGTGTGAAAACCTATGCATATTTCTCAGGTAGCTATGATCTTCGTAGCTTGAAATCCTGCCTCCATTTAAAGTAGTGGGCATTTTACAGGCTACTTGAACAGCAAGCCATCAGAGGACACCAGTGACTCTGGCTGATATTTTTCTGTCCCATCCTCAGCACGTAATCCCTTAAAAATTTTTCAGACTTAGAAGCACATGATTTTTCACAACATTACTATGAGTTAGAATGTGGTTATTACTGGATATTTCTGCTTTACAAAAAAGAAGTCTCCTTTTGCTTTTACAATTATCCCAAGTATTCAGCTCTAATATGTACAGGTAGGGAATGAGACAAAAAACAAAAGCATTTCTCTCACTTGCTGGAGGAAGAGAAAAATACAACTGGACTTGTTATAGAATAAGAACTAGATGCATTTCTTTGTTATGTTCTATTTTTCTTTTCTCCCAGGGAGTTTGTTCACAGTTTCAGGTGGATAATGAGGAAGGATCTCCTGATCAGTAGCTGTCTGGGGAATCCCTTTTCTAGACGAATTTTTGAGCACAATATTATCACAAGTTATATAGGCTGATCTGAGGAAGCATCACTGCTCTGTCAAGCAGGAACTGCTCTCTTTTCCAGTCTGTCATCCATTACAAAATGATGCCGGCTGATTACTTTTTATGCCAGTGAAATGTTTATGTGACAACTGAAAAAAAAACCCTGTCTGTCTACCAATGTCAGGATGCGATGTCCCATTCTCTATGGAGATTAGCTCACATTGCCTTGTTTCTGGATGACAGCCATGTGAAAGAGCTGCAGACGTTACAAAGGGATACAATTTTTAATTAAAGATTATAATGTGCTGGTATCCATTATAATACAATTTGCACTTGCAAATTTTTTCAGAGTACCTAAATTTAGGAAACAGTATTTTTTCTGCAGTATTTCTCGGACCTGCTATGATTAATAAATACTGGATTGCATAGATGGTCATTCAGATTAAAGGCATTGGGATCACTTGAGGGAAAATTCACTGAATCTGCTTCGTATAACACTCAGACACCTCACTCCATGTACAGAGAGATTTTACCATCCAAAACAAAGGTGCAGAGATGGACTAGTCATGACCCATTTAGCTGCTCTCTGGAGATTTTTGTGTCTGCATAAAAGGAGAAAGAAGAACAGAGAAGCTGAGAGTGAGGAAATAGTCCAAACAGACCGGAGATGGAGCAAATATGGGAAGCTGAAGGCTGGTGGGCTGAGTCCTGACTGAACCTGACCTAGAGCTGTGTGAACAAAATCATCTCCTGTGGCTTGACTCTTCCTGGACCTGGGGAACAGGACCTTTGTAGGTAAGCAGGATTGCTTCAAAGCTACGCTGTGATGACACCAATTTTTCTTTGTAACAGAATACATGGAGACCCTGGGTTTTGTCCAACCACTTAGACTGAGGCATTCATAGTCACCAGTCTCTTGGTCCCTGGCACTAGCCATGAGGCAGAGCTGACAGACTGTTTTCAAAGGCACGTGGTTTGGGTCTGTTCAGGAAAAATATTGCCTATTGCCGCTCACCAGGTATGCTGGAGGACTCAGAAAATAGACATGGAGAAAGCAATGGCCATAGCTACTGTCCTGGCTCTTCTGTAGATGTTGGCTTTTCCATTTGTTCAGGTTAGACTAGTGCAACTTCACAGCGCACTTCATCTACCAGAATTACATTTGTGCCATTTGTATTTGTCTTCTATATTTATATTTTGTTATTTTTATATTTTGGAAAGCTTATCCCCTATGATTTTTGCTTTTACTTGACTGGCCCCACTTGCATGGTAATTCTCTTACAGTATTTTCCATCGTGATTCAGAGTGGGTGTTTGATTAGCCAGCGGCAGGGGGGCTACACAAGGTGGGAGACCCAAGATCTCACTAGAGCTGTGCAACTGGCTGGGTGACCCCAGGGAGATTCCTCTCTCAGCCCCACATCCTTTTATAGTTGTAGAGATAATAATAGAGATTGGCCTCTTGTATTTGAAAGGGCTCAGGACTCTCAGCTAGAGGTGGTCCTGCTTTCTGCAGTGTATCCATGTCCCCTTTCTCTGGTGTATCCATTACCTTAATATTAAAGGGTTCTCATTGCAAAGAAGTGGGGTTTCCTTTTGTTTGTTTTGATTTTAAGATCAGAATGACTTTTTTTTCAGTTTATCACAAAAAGTGTCAATCAGTGAAAGTTTATATATGTTATCTCTTGCTCCAAAGGAAGAAATGTCCACTGCAATTCACTATTAACTAAAAAGTGTAGGCAGACCTTGGAGATACAGGAGCCATGTGTAATCAACAGAAAAATCTGTCCTGCTCAGCTGAATTGCCTCATAAGAATACAAATGCCAAAATCTGTGACCTTTGTGAAGGTGGGGCCTCCTGGTAGCACACAGTATTTCTTCGTTTGTTGGAAATCAAGGCAACGCTTCAGCAAAGCGGAGCCTCAAATCACAGCACCTCCCTCCTATGCACAGGTTCACCAGAGATGTCTGATCCAGCCAAAATGTGCATAATTAGCCTGGGACACAAAATGAATAGTTGTTATGGATGCTGAATCTTTCATTTGTTCTTTATATTTTCTGTCTTTTCTTTGGGTTTGTTTTCTCCTCTTTTCTTCCTTTGCAATTGTCAAGGAAGCATCTGTGAGTTTTATTAAACAAATGTTACACATTAAAACCCCATTGCTGCCTGCCAGAAAGGAAAATGGCATCTTATTTGAAAACAATATGTAATTGTTATTGCTGTCTTGTTGCAAGTTATGCCCTTGAAAAATGACAGGGACTTATTTAGTAGCAACTGATGCTGAGGAAAAGCATAACTAAAGCAGAAAATTAACTGTTGGGTTATCTTTGGGAAATACAATACACAGTTTCAAACACCATAATACAAATGCTTGGTATATTGTGCTCTTAGATGTGTTTATGATCACTTCAGGGAAAAAGTACAACTTTTTTCCATGGTCTTTTGTCCGTCTTTCTCAATGTTGGAGTTATGAATGTTCGGTTTGGTGAAACACACAGTGATGCTGAGATAGCGTCTGTCCAACAGACGTTCCAGTCAAAACTCGTGTTTCATTTCACATACAGGCCTTGTGGTAGCAATGAAAACTCAGCTCCTAATCAAGATAGCGCAACTAAACCAATTTGAGTAACAGACCTACTGCAACTCTAACACCATCTTGGATAATGTCTATAGGTCCAATGCTGATATGCTATGCCTATAAATATAATTTTTACCTTAGGTTGGCGCCCTCAACACCTATACTGCCAGGCAAAACTGCTAACAGTCACTTGCAGATTTTTATTGTTCTTTTTTAATGTTTCCATCTTAATGTATTTTGCATTGCCTTTTATTTTACTTTTTTTGCTTTTATTTTGTGTTTAATTAATTAATATTAACAGATTTTTACAAAACAAATCAGGAAACACAGAAGAGGACTGGTCATCACAGTTTGGTACTGTTGGAAACCTGGCATTAATTTCTGCACACTAGCAAAGCCCCTCTCTCAGCAGAACTTTAGCCACTATTTTTCAGATTCCTACTATTTATTCAACAAGCATCCCATGCTAGTGAATGTAATTTTTTTCCTCTTACACTTCAGAGAAAATATATAAATACATTTTTATCATAAATTATGAAAGGGTTTTATAAATGCTGGGTAAAATAGTATACAGCAAATTGTGGGAGCTAGTGTAAAGTTATTATCCTTGTTGCTCATCCGAGAGGGTTGGGACCATAATTCAGAAGATGTGAAAGCCCTGATCACAGTAGAAGTTTATCTTTAACTACAGTACCATAAATAATGTTCACAGAAGAGCTCTGAAAAAAAGCTGTAATAGAGTTTTAGCCATACTCTCCACCATGTACTGTTACTAATTGTCCTGTTACTACAAGTATCCCTTTAAAAGTCTAATGAGCTTTTTATTTTTTAAAATATTATAATTTAATTTATAATTTTAAAATATTTAATTTGTGATTTAAAATTACTATAGCAAAAGAAAGTCTGACCTTGGATGATGTGATTTTTCCCAACAGTCTTTGGAATTCCAAAATACGGCTGAGTGAAATGTTCCCATTTTCATCTTGCCTCCATCTATAACAAACAAAATGATGCCTATGGTGATTATAATTCATTATTTGTATTGTGATAGTATCAAACCAGTCCTTTCCTAGGGTAGAAACTGTCAAATAAGGTCCAAAAACCTCTTCCCACAGATCACAGGCAGATGATGAGACCTGAATGCTTAGGGCTGATACAGTAAAACTTCATCTATGTAAAACCTCTGGAGACCCCCTACTCATATTTTGGTATCTCTGAAACAAAGCCCTGAGTGAATGCAACTCTGTGACAGCAATCTGGGAAATATGGGATAGTACGTAATACGAGTACATCGTATTTATTGCCAACTGACCCATGTTTCCCATGTCATCCTTAGGCACTCAAGCATGGTGTTAAACCTCTCATTCTCTACATTGCACCCTCTGAATCATTTTCTTGGTAACAGCTAATGCTTCAGCTAGCAAACAGCATTTCTTCTTTTATGACTTTGAGGTGATCTATGGAAAATGTGAGTACTTCCTGAAATCGTCTGCTGGGTGAAACTCTTCAGAGATCTTTTCTCAAGGAAGGCTCTGGGAATGCTCTGGTCAGGAGCTAGGCATGTCTCCTGGGCAGGCATATGAACACTTATTTTTAATATTGTAGCCTTAGAGTGGAAGAATCTCTCCAGTTTTGGACTCTAAAGCTGGAGGGGATATGTGTGCGGAGTAGGCTGCAAAGTTGCTTTTTGAATTGTAGATCTAAACTTTACAAAATATTCCTCTAATTGCTAAAGCAGGAGGGAGGGTCTAAGAAATTTTCCTTTAACCAGACTTTTAACTTAAAAATCCGCATAGAAATTACAGCTTACATATCCATATAAAATTTGTCTTCTGAAGTATTTATTCATTCTTCTAATTTTTTTTGAGATTACTGATTTGAAAAGAGCAAACTTGGTATTCTCCACTTGAACTCAGGAAATATTGAAATATGCTTTAATGTAGAAGAAAAGATTCTGACTAATTTTAAAAAGTGAAATACAGGCAGAATCATGTTTGCCTGGCTCATCTTGCCAGTCCTACGCAAGGAGCAGTGACTGCTGATGCTGGATCTTTTTTCCCCGAGGCAGGGCACTGGATGTGAGCTGTGTGTAACAGCCTGGTGGGTAGTTTGGATAATGCTTAAACAACAAATCAGCACAGTGCTGCTTACTGAGATTTCAATGCTAAATGATTTGGCCAAGCTGAATTTCAAGAGTCTGGAAGCCAAGTTCCTAAGATCTCGTTGGCAAGAAAAGAGGCTAATACATCCATCAGTTATACAAGGTGACTGTGAAGAATTTGTCCATGCCCTCCCACTGGTGATAAATTTCCATATACAGTGTATAGCAGTCAATGTCGTTGTATCTCATAGACTGTAACCGAAACTAGTGGCGGAGCTTGCTGGTATTAAGACTGATCTATCATTAATAGAATATAAATATGACTGAGTGTAATGGCTTAAATCCCTGACAGCCTCAGGTTTGCCAGCAGTGGATTTCCATGCATTTTCAGATGGGAATTGGGAACATTGGCTGAGCATAGAGCATTTAACATGCCGCAGATGGCGCCTCAAGATTTCCTGTGCACACGTGCGCAGAGGAGTGACGGTTGGGAAAAGCTTCATTTTTCCACCTTCCTGGAGACACTGGTGGAAGACGAATTCTGCCTGTTGTACTCAGAGTGTCAAGCACTTTGCAGAGGTCCCATAAAGGCACCTCATCACCTCTGCCATAACACCTCATAGCCCCTTGTTAGCTCTTCTCTTTTTATGGTCCTGTAGGTAAAAGGGTTCATCTTATTTAAATATCCCTGAGGCTACTAGCAAGAAACTATTGAACTGCATAAGAAAAAACCTGAATACAAAAACAGATGCATACATTCGTATGGGGGATAAACGTGTTATGATACAGGGCAAAACTCTGCTCCAGCCCTATTGAACGGCAATGCAAAGCAGTCCCTGTGCAGCCAGAAGATTTCTGAATTGGCGCCAGGCTGAAGGAGAGCAGCATTTGTCCTAGGATTATCATCGGGCCCCTCACAATCACATTTTCACTTATTCCATGTGGATGGGGACTTGTTGACAATTCCCTGAATTTCAATTTGGAAGAAAGGGTTTCATGTTTGGCTTTGTATCTCCAACGCCATGTGTCTGCCTGCCTCACCCACACACTCTGTATCGATCCTGTTCCCTTTTATTTAAGTTACATGTGATGTAAGCTATAGTAGCAACGCCTGCTCTTTTTTATGTTTTGTTTTTGGCTTAGAGCATTATCAAGCGGTCCATGGTTTTAGTTTCTGCGTTCACTTCACTGCTTTCATAAAACTGCCTCAGCAAATTTGGATGACCGATAAGGGGTGAACTTTCTCTCACCCTCAGCTGCTCTGATCTGAATTTTTAAAATCCCTTTGGACTGAACAAATGCAGAAGATATTATTGACAATTTTCAACAAGTTCAAAGATTTTTCACACATAAATACTCAGAAAGACAGAGTTTTATCTGAACCTAATCCAAATGCTCTGAAAACTTCTGAAGGCCTCACAAGTATGAAGAGTACCTTTCTTACCTTCACTAGGAGGAAGGGACAACTCCTGGCAGTGGCAACAGCATTGCTGACAAGAAGCTAATGTGTCCTTTCTCCAGCCACTGGTAGAAGAGATGCTAGGGCTAAATACACTGGTATCCATTTAGCATTGAAAGTATCTACTCATGGAGACAGAGGCTGCATGTGGGCCACACATGGGTGGTGCGTGGTACCCAGCTGAAGCAGTGGGTGTCCCTCAATAGCTTGTTTGTAAAACTTTTATGTTCTAATAAGTAATTAAAAAAATTTATCATCTCTAATTTTGAGATTATAGTCCTCAAAGTCACAGGAGGATTAAAAGTGAGAAAAGGAAAGACATTACCAAGAAATCAGCTGGGTACTAGGTTCCCCTAGAAGGCTCTAGGAGTGACAGACACCCGAGTCTAAAAACCGGTAGCTGAGAAGGGCAACATATGGATGGGAATGAAGGGCTACTTTGACAAGAAGCAACTGAGCAAGTTTTGACTCTGCTGTGATTTGCCTTTTTTTTTTTTTTTTTTCCCATCATGTTTGAGAAAAAGAAAAGCCAAGTTATTTCAATGTAAGCATGTTAAATACCTGGCATCTTTCCTGAAATCTTGTAAAATGAATTGTAGCTCTACACAATTAAGTCAGCTGGTTTATCATATCCTGCAATATTAGACATCTATAATGGGAGTGTTGACAAGCCCTTCAGTGTAGCAATGCAGGGGTGCCCACTCAGAGGATGAAGCAAAGCTCCTGGGAAATAATTGAAGAACATTTTGGTCAGCTTGTGATGCAAATATGAATTTTTCAGGTTATGCAGAAATAAACTGGAAACCCACAGAACATCAGCAAAAAAAGACTAAAGTAATGAGACTGACTGATGTTTGTCCAAATGGGCCTGAAAAGAAAAGAAAAGGCTGGTAGGAAAGAGGACAGGAAAACTTCTGAGTAGCTGTGGTTCAGGAAAATCTCTCTCTCCTCTCTGTCTTTCTAATTTTTAATTTTTGTAATCTGATGATGGAGACAAAACTAACCCATCTTTTCATTAATCCTAAATCCTTCTCCTTCATCTGGAAAAATGACACCGATTATGACTTTAGATTCATGTTTTACTAATTCTGAATCTTGTTGTAGAACAGCATTTGCCTATTTAAAACTGTTATTTTCACTAGTCTGGGGCTATATTCTGTGTCAAGCCAAGCTTTTCTTACATTACCTTTTAATGGTGCTACATGTAGTAGAGTCTGTTCATTAATAAACCATTTTCAATTATAATTACTGTGAATTAAATTCAAGTAACTTCAGTGAAATCAGTAGAGACCACCCAGATTTAAACAGATCTATCTGACTTTGTACTGTAACCTAGCTCCTCAAGTTCACTAATGACTGAATGACATTTAGAAAAGTGTTCCCTCCAGCTAAGCGTACTAATTCCCAGATGAAATGCATCCTATTTTCTGGTGACATGATGGAATAACGATGGTCAATGCTGAATAACTATATCCAAGAGTTAATGCTCTCATGCATACCTTTCATACATAGCTAGCTCAATACTTTCTTCAACTATGTTAGTTTTTGATTCAAAAAGAAAATTTAGTGAAAAATATTGAGGAAAATCAAATATTTTTAGATTGATTTATTAATTGCTGATGCCTATCTAACATGGCAATCTTTTGGTTATTTTGTCAAGATGGTAAATTAGAGACAGCTGGCCTTCAAGGGAACATTCTGGATAAGAAAATAGTCAAACTTAAAAAAGTTAGAAGACATAAACTACAGGGAGAAGTCAACTCATAAAGTCTCTTCTTTCTCTCTTGTCCCAGACTTCCTCATACAGCCGTAATTCACTAAAGGAGTGTTTTGAACATTTCCACAACTGCAAGTGCTTAGACAGAATGAATGGGTGAAGGAAATGTATTTTAACAATTGGCACATACATGGTGGTCTCCTTCTATTTAAAGGTGAAAGCCTGAAAAAATTAAAAGGTGTGAAGTAGAGACAGCCACAAGACATGAAGAAGACACAGTCATGTTTAAATCACTTTCATCGCTTTTGTATATTCTGATGTTTAAAACAGTATTGTTTAATGATACAGTGTATTTCCTAACATACCCTATATTTTCTAACGTACCCTAGAGTCCCAAATTAGTGCTTCAGCCACTTGAAGGGATTATTCCATTTTTAAATAATTTCTGCAGCTAAGTGAAGGAATCTCATGTTCCCAGTGTTGGCTGTATGAGCATGCTTGCAATTGCTTGTGGTTTGAGTTGCCTGATGCAGTGAGTTTTCTATTTCCTGAACCATTGTGAGAGAAAACCATGTGCTAAAGGTGTAACCCAGCAATGAATCAGTAAATAGCTGTTCCTCTGAAGATCAGCTCATTAAGAAGCAGACATCTGAATGAAATAAGGTTCCTGGGGAGTCTGTGGCACCAGACATGCCAAAAAGAGAGGCATGAAACCTTGTTATATGCCATGACCAAGCAAAGGGAATTTTTACCTAGGCAGGGTTCGTGGTTAATATTCTGCTCTGGTGCTTCACTTATTGAAGCCCCAGTGTGCTTTTGTTTATGATCTGGTTCTTGTTCAGCACATTTACATGCAACTGACTGTTCAAGTGGCTCAGTCACCTCTGGTACAAAATGGAGCTGAGCTGAAATGCTAAAGGCTGGATCTTTGTTTGCAACATGAAGAAAACTGAAACAAAAATACCAGAACTTGGGGTTTTTTTTTTCTGCTTTGACAAAAGTCTTAATGATAGCTTCCTTATTCAGTAGAATACTGCTGTATGGATATATTACAGCTGGTTAAAAGACTCCAAGATCATTTAAGTTTTAACTAACTATTTTTACTTTTAATTAAGTTTGTTAGTCAGAGATAGCTGAATGATACAGCATTTGTTTAACTTAGCAATACAGAGCAATATTCAAGCTTAATTAAATTCTTCACATGCCAATCTCTAATCGTGATACAAAAAGACAAAAAAAAAAAAAAGTTAAATAATCTTAACTCCCCTAGCCAATTTCTTGGAAAAGAAGAGCAGGCTCTGTTAAGACATATGGCAAGCAATCTTTTCTGCAAAACAGCAAACTAAAACACAGCACTACTGCCATGTGTTAAAAGACGTTGTCCTTTTGCACGATATATTTAAAAACACACTCGCTCCACAAGTAGTAGGTATGCAACTTGAACAGTTACGCCAGGGTTTTAACACATAATGCGACTACAATGAATTGAAAGGGAGAAAGGTAGGAAAGGGGATGAAATACCATGAATTAAAATCACAATTTCCTAAACAATTTGTTTAATTGTTAACTTATAAATTGGAAATTTGTGAATTGCGACAAGGAAGTAATTGAGAATGCCTGCTGTACTCTGCCAACATATGCGTAAGTAGAAAGAAGTGTTAGAATTAAGTTCAGTTGAATTAAGAACCCATTCTAGCTGAAGTGAGGAATGAAGCCATAGATTTAGTTGCTGTAAATCTGCCAAGGTTTAAGGTTTTTTTTCTTATTTCATGGCTCCATTACCTAATCATCCTGTTGTGATATAAGCATACTGTATGCAAAAAAGCATGTATTATTTTTGTGCCTAGCACAAAAATATCTATAGAAGCCACTATATATTGCTATTTGGTGTGCTTAGCAGACATTATCCAACAAGTGAACAAAGATTAAAATTTCAAATAACAATAGTTTTATCTTGACCAAATTCTCAGCCATGGTTATGTTATTTATGATAATCCCAGCTTCACACAAGCAGGCTGAAGGAGGTGTGCGGGGGAATCCACTGGAGACAGACTGGCAGAGCAATGATACAGTGATCTATTTGTTCATATTTTGCTATTGCATATTTGAAAAGGTCAGACCCAAATAAAACTGCCAAGATACGATATTCCTCTGAGAGGAAGAACATGGTTTATGTGTCTCAGCTTTGCCAAAAAACTATGGAAACCAATGCTTCATTTTGTGAATAAAGATGTAGGCACAAATACTGCCTCAAGCAGGGTGAAGACCACCCTTGGGCAGAAGTGTTTAGGAGTTGCAGTGGTGAAAGGTTGGGGGTGTGCTTTGTTTTGCAGAACATTTGGGTGTGTATAACAGGCCTGTCTAAACAGAATTGGTGTGTCTGATGGCTGATCCAATATTCCAAGGAGGTCCTCTATTCAGAACTTGTTTTTCTTCCACACTTACCCTACTTTGTGTATTGTGCTAAATTATACTGGTTTCGTAAGTGGCAGTCACAGTTACTGTCCATCTGGATATGTTTTGAGGCTCTATAAAGTTTTAACAACTGTGAAGGGGGAAAAATACTGAAGTATGCAGCCAGTCTGAAGTGGTTATCTCGAGATTTAACCTACTGTTGCCAGGAAGGCACAAAGCACACTTCATAGTCAGTGTAAAACCTACTTAGATCTGTAACCTTAAATGATACAGCAAAAAGCATTCTCTTATGAGATAAGAGATTATCTCTTTCTGTCTGTAATCTCTTAATGAATGAAAATAGTTATAATTATAATATTACAACCATATAAACACATTTCTACACATCCAGTCTTGATTCACGGCATGTATAACTGAATCAGATACTTGGTTAACTTGTCCTATTGCTTGCTTTTTAATAAGGAGATTTTATGCTTTTCAATACCCTGTAATCAGATTTTGGTTTCCTATAATTTATTCTCATGCTATTCATTATGGAATGCCAATCAGTTCTCAAAATGCTTGTACATGCTTGTCACCTTTTTTTCACATTTAAAAAGTCCTCTTTTCTGTTTTGGATTTTTCAGTGCTTAGTATTTCTTTTTTTAAAAAAGTACTAACAACAATATAGAGGATAAGCTTAAATTTCATATACATTTCATGGCAAAGAACAGTTGTTAGCAATGAAAAAAAATGTGATATATGTGATCAGACAAGCCATACCAATAAATATTTGGAAAATATTAAGACAGCTTGAATGTCTGTCACTGGCATTTGTAATTACATGTCCTGAATTCCACATCCCAATTCCTGATATTCCTAGCAAATGCAGTTTTCAGTTCTCAGACTCTACTGATTGAGGAGTAAGATCCCAAATTCCACAGAATGAAATTCCTCAATAGATTCACTAGCACATTATAGTAAGTAGAAAGAAAAATAGATAACGTTCATTTTTTGCAAAATGTCTGCACACTGAGAAACATTTGGTAAATCCACATACTACATTAGTAACCTGCAGATCTAGATACAATAGATTTTCCTTTGGTAAAAGAAAAAATGTTATTCCTGACTAACTTACACTGTCAATCTTTAACCCTACCTCTGTGATGATAGATTATCTGTTTTCAAACAGGTGCACATCCTGAATCTGTGGAGAAGGCCTTTTGAAGTCAATAAGGTTTAGACTGGTCATCTTTAAGTTTAAAAGTAGGCAGGTACTTGTGTCAGGGTCAAAGGGACACATCAGGGCTTTGGAACCACACCTCTCTAAACTACTGCCTTCATGTCATCAGATAACACATGGCTTAACAGTTTTCCTCTAGAGCACCTAGGCTGTTTGTATACCGCTCAGAAATAAGCAGCGCTGTATTTTGTACGGAGCCATGGCTGTCTTTATAGAGCCAGGCCATCACACATGAGCACAGAAAAGAACAGGACACTTGCCACCACTTTGTTCACCCCAGCCCCTGGAGCTGCTGCAGGCGCTGGCACAGCTCAGGCCTCTGCTTGGCTCCTGCTCTAGGTCAGCCCAGCCTGGGGGCAGCTGAGGCTCCTGCCAGCCTGTTGTGATTTAAACCCGGCCTGCCGGCAGGGTGGGACAGGCAGCCTTCCCGTGGGTGGTGGGTGACTGCAGCCCACAACTCCCAGTATCCAATTGTAAACCCGTTGAGTTCGGGATGATACAAATGAATGGTGTACAAGTGTACGGCCACCAGTGCCAGGTCTATGCTATGCTGAGGGTCACCAGTGTGAGAGGAGATTTATCAGTACAGCATGTCCAGCTGGATCTGTCATGCCTTTCTGCTCAGCGAGTGGTACAAAAGGACACGGCACATGCCAAGTCCCAGTCCCGAGCGTGCCAGCACACTGCCCCATTACTCCAGCTTTCAGTCAGCTCCAAATCATGCTGTCACCCAGGTTTGCTTTCAGTTGGGCTTTTTTTTGCTCCTGATGTATTGATGAATACATAGCAGAAGAGAAGCCAAATTACACAAAACTGTCTTGTTCTGATATATTGGGCAGTTAGTTACCATCAGCCCCCAGAGCAAAACAATACCTGGGCTGAGAATAGTGTCAGGGCTCCTCGCACAGCAGCTGAAACTGTGCCTGAAATTGCAAGTGTGATTTAAGTCTCTCTTGTTCATATACAGCTTTTTGGTACTTCATCCCTTGGCTATCCCAGATAGGCCGATAAATTTTTTTCTTTGCCGTTTGTAAGAGAGGATTAAACCATGTTGGGCTGCAGAAAACCTCTCCTGCTGGGGGAGGAAAAAACCAAAGTTACTGCAAGACCATCATGAGGCAGAGATGCTGTTAGAATGGTGAAGAATTTTCCTGTAGTTTCTTAGTACCCATCTGCAATAAATTTTTATGACGGTTTGGAGGAAATAGAGGCCTAGGCTAACCAGCAGGTTCAGTGGTTTGGAAAGCTGCACAGCATAGTTACTGGCAAATCTTTGTTTTATCCATCTTGACAGGTTCTGCCATATTATACAGGTATTTATTTTTCTAATGCAATATTATCAATCATTGTCAGGTCATCAACATTCCCAGTCTTCCAAGGCATTTCTGTGTCTGCCAAAGGTTCCCACTGGATCTATAGGCCTATAAGATGCTATATAAGCTCCTTTAATGGGCCGTGTAGTGCTGAACTGTGCTCTGCTGCAACACTCCTGGCTCAAAGGAAGAGGTATAAGGAACGAGGTGGTTCCAAGAGTTATGGCTTAAGGATACCACGAGACTCGTATTAAAGACCACCTCTAGTAATAATATGTCTTAAACCATCATAGCAAAGTAAACCAATATTTAAACAAAAGCTTTTTTCCTTTCACTGCTCACTTAGGAAAGGCTGATCAATTAATCCAGTTAATAAGATGATAAGACATCCTGTTCTCGTACTGCACATGCTATACTGTCTTCAATCTAAATGGTTCATATGTATTTACAATTAAAAGCGCTTCACTTCTCTAGCTTAAGCTAGTCCCATTGGTTCCATTTTATTTTAGAGGAGCCATGATTAAGATTATTTGCCTAAGGCCAAACTTTAAATTCTCTGTGAGGATCCCGGGGTAAAGTAAGACACCATCAGGAGACTCAAATCTATGCCAGCCTCCAGAGGAGCATCCTCCAGCTGAGAATAGCTGGAATGCAATGTGTGCTGGCCATGTGGCCTCCTTTGCCTTGTTGTTCAACCCAATACAAGTCACCTTTCTTTACCTTTGGGTGACTGAATGTTTCCCTTTTTCTTTTCCTAAACTGTAGTGGAGCACTTTCAAGAAATGTTAAAAATGAAATAAATAGAATTAATTTCACTCATTAGTCTGTAGAATCTTACTTATCTCTAGGAGCTGAAATTATACACTCTACCAGCTAATAACATGAGTAAAGTCCTGATAATAGGAAATGGTGTCTCGGATACCAGGGTTACCAGTGTCACACAGGGTTGCTTATGCCATACCACAGCAGTGCCGCAATGGCTAAAGGTTATGAGATCAAAGCTACATCCATGCTAAATGATTTGAAGTAAAACAGGCCCTTTATTTTCAGACCTTCTCAACGGCTTTTGAAAGCAGGAGGAAACAAAATGACAGTTAATGGATCTGGGAGGGCCTGACCTGAGGATAAGGTTAAGTGGTGTAATAATCTCCATACTGAACCTGGTGCTGTATAGCAGCTTCCCTAATGTTCTTGGTCACAAGGTGAACCACTCTGAGCAAACCTCACAGATTTTCTGCCCATATCACTTAGAGCAAAGATTAGGGTTCTGTTAAACACAGGAACCCTCCCCTAATACACCTTCCTTTTTATTCATTAAAGGCTACTTTCCTCCACGTTACATTCACTGATAACCTTGCCATATTTCTCATTCACATCTGTGCACTGTCCTTTCTTTAGTGCTCTGATATTTGCCTCCAAAAGCTGCTTTTCAAATACAAAATTTAACAGAGAGTGATAATGTTGACATATGCATACCACAGAAACTCTCTTTTTGAAAATTTACTTTTGTTCTATCGTGTTTTCTAAATCTAAAACAGTTCTTAGTTAGATTATAGGCTTTCTTCTTTGAGAATCAAAAAAGTTAATGTGTGAGTTCTCTTTGTTTGCCTTTCTTGTTAGGGAAAGGAATGGTCTGGCTAAGAATTGTTTCTTTTCAGAGTGTTGGATGGGCATATCAGTCAGATACTTTTTTTTTCTTCTTTCAAAGAAAGATAAAACTAGTTAATAAGTTGCAGAGTTTCTCTAGGCAATGGACTCTTTATGCTTGTTGTTAAGACCAACATAGGCAATATTATCCACAAACCTCATTATGACATACAATGGTATTTCAACATTTAGAGAAACAAGTCATCTGATTAAAAAAAAAACCAAACAGTGAATAGAGGTAGGAAAGCTTACTGTGCTGAAGACAAAAAAGTGAAGGAAACTCCTCACATCTCATGCAGAGCTCTTCAGTAAGCAAGATGACAGATTTAGTGTTGTCAGTTCAGGATGATGTATGAAGTAATAAACATCACTGAAAGTAGCTACACTGAAATACTATAAGCTATCTGAATATACTACCTGAAATTTTGAAAGATCAGGATATGGAACTCATAACAGGACCAGTCAAAAGAAACACTGAGGTTGGAGACCAACATTTGGTAGGTAGCAAGGAAGGACTTTCATCTGAACTAAGAAAAGGAGATGGAATTTGAATAGTAGACTGCATGGCCAACTAGATGGCCAAGAAAAATGGAAAGGAATTGAAAAAAAAAAGAAAGGATAAAAGAGATCCTTCTAAGAAAGTTACTAATCACCTAGATAGGATGAAAAGGCTACTAAGAAATGGTTTTGGAACTAGTGGCAGCCGCAATCAATAAGGCTACTGTATTCATAACAAAGGACCGCAGATATTCTACCCTGACTTGTCCTTGAGCTGTACAGGTAAGAAGGGAAGTACAATCAGAAGTTTGAGACAGACTTACAAAATATCTCCCCCTTTTAAATTTAAGTGCTCATATGAGTGAAGGAAAGGAGTGAGGGGATTCAGAAGTTGATGCAAGTTATTTATAATACAAGCATTAAAGACAGTATGGTTTTGTTTGCATTCAGAAAAGATATCTGAATAACCTGTAATCTCAGCCAATTGTTCCAGAAAACTTATTCTTCTTTCCTAAAGAGGTCAGGTGTGATTGCAACTGCTGAGTTACGATCCCACAAATAACATGGGATTTCTGTCTATTAATGCTCTCCAGCAAGCTTAGCCTTTTCATTTAATTTAGACTGTAGCCCAAGTTGTCAAGGCTCATGCTTTCAGCTCTGGAAATTCTTTGTGTGGCCCATTGAGTTGGCCAAGGGAATTGCTGTATAGAGATACTTAAAGGATTTTGTGTCAAGGGATCTTCTCTTCTATTTAAGCCTCAGAAGGTCAATGTATCTTCAGTTTGGTTGATTTGCCTGAACTGAGGAGGAACACAATAGTATGGAGAAGTCGCACTCATCCCAACCCGTAAGATGGTTAATAATTGAGGTGCTAATGCATGATCATTAGGCTTTCAGATTGACACAGCAGTCTGGGAGGAGAAAAAAAGATTTTGTGTCCTTGATGTATCTATTTTATGGTACTATAAGAGCTAGGAGGAGCTCACTACTCTGAACTTGTTCTCAGTGTTCATTCCCATTGGCACACTTTCTGACCAATACCTGAGTGACTTTAACTCTGTCCTTCTATCAAAGCCCACTGATTTTATCCCACCTTGTGTATCAGAGATGTAGATATAGAGACCCTTTTTTGCTGACACAGTTTTGAACATTTTGCATTTTATATAAGTATGTAAATCTACGAAATCAAAGATGCACAGAGATAAAGGAACACTTTTTAGAAAATGACAAAGCAAAAAACATAATAAAAGGAAGCATGAATCTGATTTATAAACCAAATGTGTTGAAAATATAACAAACTGGATTAATCTATTCTTACATCTAAGCACTTTGACTTTAAGTTCTAAAGCATTATATATCCCTAGCAGGAAAAAAAAAGGGTGAAAGAAATAAATTCAGAATCTTAATAAAACAATAAGAAGTGTATCAGAAAGGATAATGAAACACTGGGAATTATTTATGGTGTAATGAATCAGTCTATATATCTTTACAGAAAGAAAATATCCAAATTACCTCAGCTTTAATAATCATATTCCCAGTGACTGCAGATGAGAACCTTTAAAATGTATGTATAAGACTGGAAATGGTTATAAAAGATCAGAGGCTTTCAAAATTCAGTGTACCAGGTCTAGTGAGTACAATGCCAAGAGTAATATATGAAATCTAATCTGACAGTTTCTTTATTTTCCTTTGTTTGCAGAGATCCTCATGCAATGAAAATGTACTGCATCGTGCCAAAACTGAAAGAAACGGTTAGTGGAAAGGACTCAGAGGTAACGACCAGTTTCTCACTGCAAAGTATAAAAAGAAGATGAATTAATTAGATTAAGAAATACCAAAGAACATGGTTTAGATTAAAGGATGCTCTTTTTAACCAGTTGTCTGAAAGACCGATGTAGCACTGTTCATGCAAATGTTTGGAAAGTATTTCACAAACTCTAATTTTGGAGAGTGCTTCTAAAGGCTGTTGCTCTTCCACTGTTCTGTGCCATCTCCAATTTATCTTAAGTATAAATAGAAAAAAATAATAAAAACTATGGCTTCTAGTTAAATAGAACGGGTCTTTTTAAAGAAACACAATAAAACATAAGATGTTATGGTCCAAATCCTGTAGATCCAAAATCTATAGTAGGTTGGCAGGCCCCCTTTTACCTATAAGCAATAAAAATGAAGTAAAAGCCAATCTGTCAAAACTCAGCAGGTTTAATTCAGTCCCTTGGCTCATATTGACTGCATGTGAACACTGCACAGAGCAGTAAGTTGCTGTACTGAAATCTTGGGGTTCAGACCTGGTTGTGTGGTTTATCTTTAAAAACCTGGTTCTGTATTACTCTCTGGGTAGTAATCTTTAGCAGGACTCTGCACCTGGTAACAGCTCCTTCTTGGTGCCTCAGCCCATCTCTGATGGCAGTTTCTGATATATTCAGAGCTCCACTGTATCCCAAACATGTTCTGTTCTCAAAGCAGGAAAAAAAAAAAGGAGGAAAAAGGTTGTGATCTTGACCTCTCCACAATGTATTAATTCAATATTGCACAACTCAGAGGAAATGTCTGTGTCCATGGAAGTGACCCATTCTGCTATCAGTTCTTTATTATGTAAGTGACTTAAAGTGACAGATGAGGAAAAAACGTCTTGCAGTATTAACATTTGTACACTTGTACAGGTGAGTTGAGAAGGGGCTTGGAGTTTGAGAAATTAAGTTCTGCTGTCCTGATCTGGCTCAGCTTGGGATGGAGCCAGATGCCCATCCCTGGAGCCTCTGCCAGTGACAGTAGATGTGCAAAGAGAAGGTGGTGGGAAGAGGGCAGCAGTACAAAGCAGTGTGGAGTCAGCAGTGAGTGATGAGGAGGAATAATATGGATGAGGTGACAGGTGGAAGAGGAGAGGTATGAAGGGGAAAAAGAAGGTTTTGCTAACAAGTTTTGGTACAACACCACTGGGAATCTCTGAGCCTGTGTTTGGGCCAAATTCTAGGCCAATGCTCTGGGGTTCTGTCAATTAATTTTGCAACTTCTTGCTAAAATTCTGTCTTTCTATTGATAAGGAGCTTTAAGTGCTCTTCAAGTTGAAGGGTGGGAGCTTCCTCTTCTCTCAAACACAAATAAACCTTCTTTGGTGGTGCCAGTTCAGCTTTGAAAAAGTGACAAGCCAGCTCTGACTGCATAAGTTCTCTATAGTATATTTTCCTTCAGTGAACAGAATCTACTCTCCCTCACAGAGCCCTTTTCAAATGATTTCTTTTCCTTCTTTCTCTACCTTCAAGGTATCAGGCCAGACCCAGGGCCAGTTCTGCAAGGAGAAATGCTAAACGTTGCTTTCCCCCTGCCTGCTCCTCCTTTCTACTTCATGCATTTTTGTGTATCTTTTCTGATCATCTTTCAGTCTCTCTCTCTCTCTCTCATTGTCTGGAAAGGTGTTAACTAATGGCAATACCCCAAAGAGACAGTTTCTCCTTTACTATCCACATTTCATTGTTGCAAGTGCAAGATGGGATGAGGGATGACTCTAGTGTTAATGAAAGAGAGTGAAGTTCAAACTGGGGGTCAAAATTTCACCCTCAGGGACCTGTTGGTAGAAATGGGAAGGAATTTCCATTTTCACAGAGAATTTGCAACCCCTTAATTGTGTTGAAAACCTCAAATATTTTCTTCACAGGGCAAAGTTCGTATCTTATTTCAGATGAATGCAGTGGCTGAGCATCATCTGCTGCTGGAAAACCTTTAGAAGTTACTTAAAACTAAAACAGGCATAAAAGAGAAGCAGGGTGGGAAAGGGTTGTTTGCTATTAGACACCAGCACAAACCAAGCTGGGCTTTTTGTCTGTTCCCTTCCCCCATTTTGTTCACACACTCTTCTTCGCCCTTCAGACAGCCTTAGCATGCTAATTTTTCTAATCACTTGGAGAATGAAAACTATTGTAGAAATCAACTGAAATATTATTTTAAACCTTGTTTAATGAGCCTGGATCCACACCTGTAAATAAACTCCTAATCTTTCCCTTCTTAACTTCCAAGAATGGTAGTTCCCACACCCCATACAACCTGACACATTCAAATTCAAAGCAAATATTCGAAATTATTTTCAAAAAGGGTTGTTCTAATACAAACTGGCAGGTGGGTTTTATGAAGAAATGGTTTTAAATAAAAGTCTTCTTTCACAGATGTTGAGGATTTCTCTTCACATAGCAGCAAATGATACAGATGCTTAGACTGATTCAGTGAAATGATACTGTAATGATAAAGCTCAGATCGACTTTATTCTTTGTTATACTTTCCACCACTTTCTGAACTTTAAGGCATTCAATTATTCTGTTTTTCTCAGGGTTAAAATCTGTATGCATGTAACCCCCTGTTAGCACTAATAACAATGTGAAAACCTTCACACATCGAAGATGTGACTACGTGCTTTTGTCTATCCTAATGGTTTGAGAGAAAATCTTGATAAATCAACCTGGTGGTTTTTTTTTTTTCCTTTTCCTCTTTCTTAAGTTTTGTTGCCTTGATTAGATAAAAAATAATAGGGGGCTGTCAATCTGTTTTCTTTTCAGGTCTTCTCTGTCTCTTTCTAAATTAGTTACAGCCTGCTTTTTGTAGCTTTATAGCCAGCCTGACCTAATTTAATTACCATGACTTGTGTGGCTTAAAGATAAATAGTTTTATTCAGTCTGCCTACTTTTGTATAAGTTTTCCCTTTCACACATCTCTCTATATTTTGCCATTCAGAATTCTTGTCCTCTGTTCTTCAGTAGGTTAACACAAGGTTAGTTTTATAGCATTGTCCATATTTTCACAAAAAGGCCTTTGATGCTGTTCTGCTTAGTCCCTGCTTTGCTATATCTGTGTGCTGTGAGTCTGTGGGCCTTTGTGGGACACAAATGAACATTAGCTGGGTCTCAGAAGCATGGGATGGAAAATGCATACTCATGCCCATCATGAGGTAGAAATCCTTAAAGCATCAAAGCTTGTCCCTATACTGGCTACTGTCTAAGATTTTTTTCTTATTCGAGGAAAACAGTTCAGAAATCAAAGCTTGAGACACTGCAGAAATGAGAAGACTGGAAGAGCTAGGGTGGTGTGGATGGACTGATTACTATTCTGTTCTTGTAAAAACACTTGACAAGGAGGTACAGATCTCCTGCCCATCACAGGTTATATTTTTGTTCATTCTGGGTTGAAAGGGCAAATTAAGAGTAGTAAAGCTTCGAGGATTATGGTCAGGCCCCCATCAGTAATAATGAGCTTAACAAAAAAAATAAATTAAAAAACCCCAAAACACTAGTTCTGCATATAAGTTTTTTATTCAAAGGATCCTTTGAAATTATATGATAGGGTGGGATATGTGCTGTGCTTGAGAACAAGAAATAAACTTCAAAAATCAGAGCTGTGCTCTTAATAGACACGACTTCCCCATAGGTGCTGCAGTAGTACTTTGCTTCATTGCAAAGCTTCTGTCTTAAAAGCAGCTGCCCCAGTATGGCACTTGCAAAAAGCATCTGACAGCAAATAAATTTAAATAAAAACCGGCATGTGCTGAGCTATCCAGAAATGCATGCAAAATTTTGCCACTCCTTTACAAAGGTGATTCAGAAAAATGGCACTGGCAAAAGGAAGGTAAAGAAATGCATTTAAATGGCATTTCACTTTTCATATATTTCAAGTCATTTGTACAAACCCATAAAAAGATGAATCAAAAGGGATATCATTAAACCAAGTTCCAGAGGAACGATGTAAACAGTACCTGAAAATAAACACAGCCAGTCTTTGTGCACATGCCAGAAACTAACATGCTATAGATATAAAGCAAAACCAGCATTTCCATGTCTTAACACCTACAGCAAGGGAAAATTCCACGAACACTTCCACGCTTGGAAAATGGAGAGGTGAATCATTTCTTTTTAGTCATCATTAACTAGAAAACTCTGTGGAAGAAATGAAGGGATAAACAAAGGATGCATTTGTTTATACTAAAATAACCCAACAATGCAGGGATAGATTTTTCAAAAACATCCACTGGTGCCCTGCCTCAGCTCCTCTTAAAGCCTGACTGGCTTCAGTAAGCAAAGAGTTTGATTATTGGTCACTTCTTTTGAAAAAAACCCTCACTGAATAGCTTACCTTTATCTAGGTCTTCCCTTCACAAACAGTAGCAAACTAATTAAAAAGCAGCCACCTCTGAAGCGCAGTGCTACATCCACTCAGGAAACAAGATGCTATGACTCTGCAAAGAGACTGGCTGAGGTCACTAGGGCAAACCCCTACTGTTGTTTTTGTTGGGCTTAAAAAAAAAAAAAAAGTCCAGCTGAGAAGATAAGGTTTTAAAGGCTCCTCAGATAGATGCAGACACATGGGAAACTTTATGGCACACTATTAATCTTTCTTAGAAAGATGAATTGTTGATGCAACCTTGTTGAAATGTGAAGCTGTCATTTGGAAGGGGAAAAAAGAGGAGTCCAGAGGGCTTCAATTACAGCATTTTCATCACCAAAGTACACCTATCACACCAAGATGCTCTTTTCACTAGAGAAAAATGCTTATTTTGATTTCTAATGTATGATGTTGCTCACTTGAATTAAGATGTGTGCATCGTACCTCCTCTCATAAGAGATTTATCAGAGTGGGTCTTTAGTAGCTTGGAAATCATGTTTCTTGGTCTTCTGCTGAGCTAGCACAAGTGTTGCTGGTAACAGGTTAGCTGTAGACAGAACTTTGTGTCTTCTCTATCATAGAAGATAAATATGTCCCCGCTCATGTCTAGATGGTGATGAACAAGATCCATTAATCGAATAGCCTTCCAAGGCATTTGTTTCCCTCTTAAATTATGGCCCAAGCAAGAACATCCACTTCATGGACTTCTACTACTGGCTCAAAATTGCTGCAACCACACAATACAATTTACCAATCCGGTAGAGACTCACTCTGCAGACTTGGGGTTTTTGTTTCTGGGGCATGTTTGCATGTTTTTAAAGAATATCTAAAAGCATAAAGATGGCATAAAGATTGAGCTAAATGTGCTGGCTCACTCAACCGAAATGCAGCTGTATTCCTATGCCTGATCCAGATCACATTTGCATCACTGCGTGCATCAGTAAAGATTTTTGTATTAACAATTATGGAATCACAGCCTGAAACTGCACAATGTAAGAAATATTTACTTCCTTCATCTTTGTAGGACAAAGTCACTTGATATATCTCTGGCCTATAAGCCTGTGGAATTTATTGGCACTTAGTCTGAATCTGATTAATAATGATCATGTGCTCTAAATACTAAAAATAAAATATGAAAAAAAAACCCTAACTTCTCTACAGATTACTTTAAACTGTGACATAAGCAGACGTAACATCTCCAGTAACATAACTTTGTAGCATAGAAATGCCTTCAAGCTGTCCAAGGATACAAATGTCTTACACAGAGATATGCCCCCTACACACATATCCATGAAGTTCATGCCAAGAACATTGACAAATCCTTCTGCTACCCTGCTGAACACTTTAAAATACAGAAAGCAAACAACCAGCTTATACAACTATGAAATCCTACTTGAAAGAATGGATTGTGATGTTTCTTCCTCTCTGTCAGAAGGGAGAAAGATTGACCAGAAAAACACGCGTGATAAATATTTTAAAAACTTGATTAAGTTTCTGTTAAATTCCTGTAATCACTGCATTTTTTTTTGTGATCTCACATATAACATTCAGATTGATGTTAGCATTATTGTACAAAGCCTATCTCCATATAAGTATATAATGTTTTGCCTATGAACACTAAATACATTTTGCAGTAGTTTAAAAACAATTCTGTTGAGGCTTACTGCAGTTTTTAATACAAATGTAGATACATGATTTAGAAGTGTCATTTCATGCTTTATCTTGATACTGCTGGAAGAGCCTCCAGCCCTTTCTAGAAAAAGCTTCTATTTGGGTTTAAAAAGAGTATATTTGAGATCATTAGCAAAGGAAATTGCTACCATTAATTCTGACCTACCACAGGTTTTAAAAGCAAGAACAAACCGTGAAGCTTAAAAGAAAACCTAACAAATGTGTTTTATGAATCCATGTGCAATATTTTGGTTACAATGAAATAAAATGCTGATATATGCCAGACACCCTGAAGTTGCTCTCCTGTGACTAATTCTTCTGAGCTATTTTTTAAATTAATCTCCCAGTGCTTGGCCTCTTCCCACCCTTGTTATTAAACTAACAAAAGCAGTTTATACCAACCACAATATAAGCAAAGAAGTAAAATAAAAACTCTTTCAAACATTTGCTTCACCCTGTTGGACAGCTTTACCTAAAATCACATTAATGTTGTATTAAATAAAATTCCATACATAAAATTTTATTTCAATATATAAGAAGTTTTGTTTCCAAATGTGATACACAAATGCCTTGCTTGGGTATTGTTGGTCTATTTGAATGAAGGGAATATTCCTAAGCAGCTTACATGAAACTAATCTGAGTAGTTGCAAAGTTCCCAGGAAGCTGATTTGCTTCAGAACAGAAGATTACAACATTTCTGTAGGAGCAAAAAAACCCCAGACCAAACCCTTCATATGAACTTTTCAAGAAATATTGCAATCCTCAGCAAAATCATGATCAATGCATTTTAATAAAGTGTTCAAAACTTCAGGGCCTGAGGCCATATTTCTTATATAAATAGGTTCACCTGCAAAGGAGGAAATCAGAGAAATCCAGTCTAAGACATGAGTGGTCCAGCCAGGCTTTCCCACTGTCTTTCTTAATGATCGTTATTTGGAATTTTTCTGTGACTGAACTGGTGTATAATTTCAGAGTGCCAGCTCACAAATACAGACAGACCAGAGTTCAACAGTTGAGGCAGCAGCTATCCTTGCCTTTAGCCCTACCTCTTTCCTGTATGCCACTGCATCTGGGGAAGGAAAAGGTGAGACAGAAGGGACAGGTAGTTGTTTCTAAATGACTCAATCTCAGTTTACTATGGTAACTTACATCTACAGTTCTGATAATAAAAAAAATTAACACTCTGTATGGCAAAGGCAGCACCAGCGGTGGATAAGAACAGCAGAAGCAGGTACACAGAAAATAGGATAGGAAAGATGTGTGGTACATGGAAATCTGTGCTGAAGGACTGGAACAATAGTAACTGGCCTCCTCAAGAGGTTCTTCTGACAACGACAAGGTGTTCCTGGCAACCATGACTGATCACTTCTACTCTTCTTTCCAGGCAGGTGTAAATCTGTGTCTTTTATCTGTCCAGAGTATTTAGATTTTGCATGTTTCACAAGAGACTAACTCTTCTGGTATGAGAATGCAACAGTCCTTGATCTCATTTGGTGTCTACAGATATTTTCATTTTACCAAAAGTAATGTAAGAATATTACTTACGCAGATGAATTTTAGAAAAGGTCATTCCTTATTTCTGTATCTGTCTTTGTTATATCCTGTACAAAAATTATGTTAGAATGAGATATGCCATGAGAAAAAAAAGTATAGATCAATTCACTGATCTGTATGTGGATCAAACACTGACTGCATTTGGCAGAAGTGCACATCTGATCATTACTGCAGCCAGATTAAAGAAAAAAAAGGGCAGAGTATGGCATAGATTCCGCTGTTCAGATCGTGCACAGAGACCAGCTGATATTTTGAGGTTCTGAGGTTACAACATGTGGCTCTTCTAAAGAGCAGACTGCAACCTTGAGGGGTTTGTTTTGTTTTTCAACTGAAATCTGACATGCATTACATGTGAACATTTGGAAGTAATATTGTTCATTATGCATTACATATAATTGCTTTAACTTTTATAGTATGCAGTCACTAAACTGACTTTCAAAATAATAGAGCACTTAACAAAACCCTTACCAACATGTGATCCAATAAAGATGAATGAGATGAGTGTGGTATCTAACTTTACAAACACTGTTTAGTGTAGATGCATACATCCCCTTTTTAAATCAGTGGTGATGCTTGCAAACAGAAGGGGTATATAGAAAACAGACCACATTGTGATCTATGAACAGATATACACATATAAGTATAAATTATTTCTGGCACAGATTTATTTTACTCAAGATTCTCTGAACAGCAGGGAGAGATCTGATACATGAAACAGTAGGCCCTGGTCAATTAGTCTGTGACAGATAAGAACTTTTCCTTAATTTGTGCTGTTGGGTTTATATGTGGTCTGTTCCTTCAGTGATTTCATGTTCCCCTCTGACTTCACTGAAATCCAATTTTTGTCAGCTGGGATCCTGCCATTCTTTCCAGGTGCAGCAAAGAAATATCCCATTTGGAAGCAAAGAAGTATGATATGTGGGCCTTGCTTCTGTCTTATGGGAAGGAATGCTTTTGTAATTCTACTTCTCAAAAAATCTGTGAACAAGGAAACAAACTAATTTATTACACACACAAGTGTACCCTTTCAAAGCACCACAGGGGGACTCAACCAAATAACATCCATTAATATCTGTAACAGCAACAAGACTCAAGTATGCTGCTTTGGAAATCTGCCTTGCCATAGTTGTGCAGAAAAGTTCCTTTAAAAATAGTCAAGAAAAGTTTAGAAAATTTCCGACATCATTAATATCTTGCATTGCTTTTGATATATGTGCATTACTACATTCTGAAAGTTAAGAAAAGTAAAGTTTTCTAGGACAACATCCCCAAGGTACATAAAGACCTGTGGGGTACATTAGATTGTTGAGATGGCAAGACCCGTGGGGTACGTTAGATTGTTGAGATGGCAAAATTACTCCATATATTAGTTTATGTTCCAGATAGGGGAACTTTTAAAAATTTAGACTAGTACTTGCGTTATTCCACTACATCAGCAAAAGCAGCACCTCTACACTTTCCTCAGTAGGAATTTAAAGGCATAAACCCAAATTTTCATTTACACCCATAGAAAAAGTAAAAGATTCAGATGTTTCTTTCCTTTGGATCTTGTGGCCCTATATCGAAAGAAATAGGAAGGCTTCATCTTACATTATGGGAGTGGAAGGAGGAGGAAGGAAGAAAGGGGGAGCAACACTGCATATCTTCCAAGAGCTGAAGAGGAGAGATGACACTCAGGAGCAGCTGGGAGTGAAGAGCAGCTGCTTTGCCCTGGGGCAAGAGCTCTAAGGGATGGCTCTTAGTTTCCTCTGCTCCTCCAGTTTGGGAAGGACACTAGATCTTGCCATCCTTGGAGATACACTGATGGGAAAGCAGGTGACTGTTAAGCATTAGTGGTTGTAGGTGAATTCTGAGCTAGGAATGCCTGACAGTTGTACTTGGACCTGAAAAGTCTGCGACCAAGAAAACCAACTCATTCATTTGACAGGCAGGAATGTAGCCTGGTGAGTTCCGAGGCTGGGGAAAAGGCTATTCTAGTTAAGCAGCTGTTACTGACCAAGGATCTTGCTTCTGCAGCCAGCAGGATTCCTCATTACTTCTGACGTCAGATCTGCTACTGAGGTATACAGTTTCTAGTACTTAAAGCAGATTCATAGAATAATTTAAGTTGGAACGAACTGCTGGAGATCATCTAGTTCAACCCCTTGCTCACACCAGTCAATTTCAAAGTTAGATCAAGTTGGCCAGAGACTGTCCTGTCAAGTTTTGAGGTCCTCCAGGATACAGAAATTCCATGGCCCCTCTGGGCAGACCCTTCCTGTGCTGATCCACCCTCAACATGAGCATCCAAGAGGTATGGGTGATGTAGAAGACTATCTCTTACAGAAGAAAGATACTGTTGAGCAGCAGATGGGCCAGCTCCTGAGACAACTTGCTCCAATGTAATGGCAATATTTCAACAAAAGGGACAGCTCTGAGAGAATTGGATGCCATCCCTTTCCACTTACTTTGGTCAGTGGGGACTGAGACAGGAAGATGCAGAATCACTCAGAACAGACATGAGTGAGCTCTCCCTAGTCCCATTTTACATGGTCTTGCAGGCGTACAAGGAAGTACTCCCACAGTGATATTCCATTTCAGTAGACTCAAGCAACCTCACCAGGTATGTTTGCAGAAGACCATTCCTTCTCCTTCATTCCTCTACTTGGTTTCCACACAAAGCAAACCATGCGTGTTGGGTGGCTGGAGGACAGTCTTCTGGGTGCTACAGAGATTATTGGCTCCACAGATGGAAGCAGCCTCAGTGACCTAGTATAGAAAATACTAGACCAAATGTTCTAGGAAGCAAGAACTACCTTCTTATATACTTTTATCTTAAATTAAAAATAAAAAGCCCTGGCACACACATACACACACAAATTACAAATATTTTTGGTACAGTAGAGAAAGAATGATTTTTGAGGCCTTACGGGAGGGATTTTTTTCTTCTTGCTCTTGTTAACTTGACTTATTTGAATGTATCCTTAGAAGTCTCAGTCAAACCTCACACAAAAATTATTTCCAACAAAAGAGGCTCATGCTTCTGGATAGAAAACAAATAAAACTCAGATTTAAATTCCTCCTTTACTTCTGTGACCTGGGGCAACTACTGCTGCCTTTTAAAATATGCGTACTTCTCTTGTCCCTGGTGATTGTTATTAATACAGTTTAGGGAAAGTGGTGATAAAGATCAATCCCCTACTCAGAAAAGAAACATTAACTGCTTCTTTCATGTCTTCCATAGTGAGCGAGCATCTACAGTTTCAAATGATCCCCAGATGTTTACTACTTGTGCTCAAAAGCAGTTCAGGTTTTCTCCATAGCAGCTGTGCCATGTTGGGTATTTCTGGTTATCCTGCAGACTTCAACCTCTTGTCCTCTGAACAAAATGTAAAGGTTAAACACAAAGCCTGTGTGGTGTAGAAGTCCCCAGGGGAAAATAAACCAAGGATTGTCTCTTACCATTGGCCAACTTAAGCTATGCCTCTGCAGGCTAAACAAAATATTCAAGGAATTCCTACAGAGATGGGTATGTGAACATTACAAGCTTTTCACTTAATTACAGAAAGGTTTAATGATTCCAATAAAAGAATAATCACTGAGGTCTCTCACAAAAAACCATGCTATTTTTCTGGTTCTTTACAGCAGTGTTCTCCTGTTTCTTTATTCTTAGAGCTCGGACTTCTCTCTCATTCCTCCTGTCTGTAGTCCTTTCTTCACGTGGGCACAAATTTCTGCCACTTTAGCCATTACTGGGATCCATGTTCACTGTGTGCCCCAGCGTGACTCCCTGTGATCGGGCCCACTTTCTCCTTCCGAGCTGAAATAGCTGGGGAGAGGGTGACAGGGCTGACTAGTTAGAGAGTAGCTGCACACCAGAGGCAGAAAGCCATTTTCTTAAATGTGGGAATTGATCACAACATTTGCCTAACCTCGGTCTTGTGAATCATGATGTCAGACAACACCAGTAAGCCACTGATAACAGCTGAGGAGCTAACTCAAACTTTAGTGGACTTTTTCAAACCTTATAGACTGCCTCCAGAATCTCTGGTTATGCAACTACAATAATGACAAGGATGGAAGTATAAAGAGGTTAGTAGTACTTCAAATACATTTCAGGGCCAGTGTGGCATAATATGAATTTGGAATCAGGTAGTATCTGTTATATGTCTGGAATCAGGAGATACCTGTTATCTATTCTGTTTATGCGTGGTCTGGCATCTGAACACAGTGTGACCTGGGTAAATTCACTTTTTTCCATGTCTCTGAGCTAAGTGAAAATCCAGAAAACTGGACCAGATCAAACATCCTACCTATCTTTAAAAAAGAAGGGAAAAAAGGCATCTCAGGAACCTAATAGGCAACCTAATTTGACTATCTGGGAAAACATCTGGAAAAATTATTACAATCAATTTACAGGCACCAAAAGCAGTGTAAGCTGAAAAGCAAAGATTTATCAAAACCAAATGCTAAACTAGCTTACTTTCCTTCATTTACAACTGGCCTGGTGAAGAGTGGGAGGATTACAACGTAAATTTGCACAGCATAACAAAGTTTTTGACACAGTCCAACATAAAAGTCCCAAAAGCAAATTGAGAGACATAGTCAAGATTAAACAACAGACGCACAGTTGTTCGAGGAAAGAAATACTCAGAATGTAGTTATCAGTAATTTACTTGCACACAAAGAAGTACTAAACAGGACAGTCTACCTTGTGCACATGGTGTACATATGACAGTATAATGTTTTACAATAGTAGCAAACAGTAATTACAATATTAACAGTTAAAAGGTCACAGAAATGCCTTCCAAAGTACATAATTTTCTGGAAACATTTAATGTGATGAAACGGATTCTTTTCTTGAATTTAAAATATACTCTATTGTGGTTTTTTTTCTGATCAGATTGTTTCTTCTTAAAACAAACACAGACAAGCATAAATTAAACTTCCAAGTTTTACAGTTTACATGTCAGCTGGTCCTGTGGTCAGTGAAACTTAGCTCCATTAAGGAAAATCCTGTGTGTGATTGGCAAGTCAGGTAATCAGAAACCACAATAAGGAGGGGTGATCACAACATTCTGCTTTTTACTTACAGATTATTCTCTAATGCCCTAGAGTGTGACTCCAGTGAGGTACTCTATTCTTACACCACTGAAAAATACATTGTTTTAGAGATCAAGTAGTGCTTGTATTAGAGAGCTATATATTAGACAAAGAGAAAATAAGTTGGCTACTAAACTTGACCCTCACAAGCCTTTAAGAATTTTAGGATCCAGAAACAACAAAAAATGTCACCTTGCCATATGACTAAAGACAAACTGACCAGCTCATGCTGCTATCCTGAAGAATTATGGTGGCTGCAGAACTTCTGGGCAAAGGAATCATTTCATGCCTGGGCTACTGTGCCTTTGGAAATATGAACTTGCCTGATCATTCTCAGAAGTGATAGTGAGCAGCTGGGGGAAAAAATGCTTTTCTGTTTTATATTTATATTGATTTACTTTTGGTTACATTATAATCAGATTAACCAGATTAATTATAACAGATTACTACATCAAGCCAGCAGGGATACCACTATAAAAGAGTCAGATAAGGCCCTGAGTAAACACAGGAATCAAACTTCTTATTTTTTCTTTGAAAGTATTGGTAATATATTGTTAATCTTGAATACACTATTTTTATATATATAACATAAATATTAACCACCTATTGCTCTACCTAATACTACACATCTAGTATACTATATGCAGTATGAACCTATCACAAGACTAAAACTATCATATTCTTTCATCCCATCATCACTGATCTTTCAAAAATGCCAAATAATGAGGGAGTATAGTCAACCTAAACTTGTAAACATGATGACAACTAACAGAAAATGAAATAATATACTTCCTGCTTAGCTACTGCCTACCTTATGTTTTCCCATATGTGTCCAGGTAAAGTCACTATGGAAAAATCAACCTCAAGCTGTTCAGCAGTGGCTGTGTTCCTCGAATAGGACACTAAACTGTTTGCGTACTTGATCTTCACAAGTGTGGCTTCCCACTGAAAGCAGCATCAAAAATAAACATTAATTGGTAGCATCTATGTAAATACATGAAAAATAAGGATAGATAAAAGACAAAAAGCCCTCTAAGTTAGACAATGTTTATAACACTAGAAGGTAACAAGCAAGAAACAGAAAAGTGTGCTGCTAGGGTCAGAACACAATACATAGCAAGATTAAGAATAATAAGAACAATTTTCACTCTACTTCTCTTTCCTTTGCACTTATCCTAATTAGTCTCTGATGATGCAAAGACTTACTTTTACTAATGCTTAGTCTCATTGGAAGCAATTAATGCTGATAAAAAAGGCACTCCCCAAGAGCTTTAAACAGGTTATTATCTGAAGAGCCCAACAATTCTGTCATTATTATAACCAGGTAAGTAAAGACAGAAGATCATGCCATACAGGGCATTAGAATTTTTTTACCTTCTTGGTATGCACCGTTCCTTTCCCTCTCTCCTTGTGAGGAATATTGCTCAAAAGATTTACTGCTGCATGAACAGTAGAGATGGAGAAAAAAATCCCCCAAGTCATGGTAGGACTCAAAAACAATCTCTTACACCTGATATGGTGTATCTAACTTAGAGCATGTAATGAAAAACAAAAGCCTCTCATCCTAATTTCAGGGCAATTATTCTTATTGACCGCTCAAATAACTGAGTTGGACTCCTCTTTTTAATTAATGCAAAGATGCCAATTTGACTTTACTGGATCAGACAATACGGAAATTAAACATTTACATATATTCTTTCATGCCAAATAGGCAGGCTTAACATTGACTTCTTTGGTCACGTGCGATGGTCAAAATTAACCAAGTTATTAAGTCTCCGTAGGGTCAGAACCAAAATACTGTCTGAACGGTATTTTGAACAGACTCCAAGATCTTGTTGTGAGGCTTCCACTGTCCCTACTGTGTTAATAGGAAAGCTGGCTGAGTTTGGCTGTTGTTAGTAGAAATTTTCTCAGATGGACTTACAGTTGCCTTACATATAGTCTAACTGCTGTTGCTACACACACCACAGCTTCCACTTGGTAACCAGGGTTAGTGGTAATCAGGGTTTCAGATAGCCCTGTGTTCTCTCCTTCCTACTGATCAGTGGTGTCATTCAGACAACACAGCTGTGTGTGTTTTTAGTATTTGCCTGAAGGGCTTTTAAATTTTAGTATTACAAGAGCATCCATGGAAAGTATTCTGCATAATTTGACCTTATTATCTTTGCTGATACTAAGAATGTAGTAGGATGGCCCTCATACACAATAACGTGTTCCCAGTGGGAGCAAGAAGGTTTAAATAAGACTGTCTTAACACAGCATAGTTCTTCCAATCAGTAGCCTGACTCAACATGAAGCTACTCTTCATTCTACTTCTAAAATATTACACAGGCAAATATTTAGTTATGAACAGAACAGTACCTACTTCATATGTGAAATATTTTCATCTGTTAGCATATAAATGTTAATAAATGTGGAGTTAATAATCTATTAATACTAGATTACTATTAGTCATAGATCTGTTCAAATTGAACTGTGAATTCACTTATTCAATTATTTGTGACTGCATACAATTTTACTTTTATGTCAAAATTATGTTACTTACTGATATATTTCACCCAGCTTGACAAAAGCAGGTGGGAAGGCTCTGAAATGCATACGCCACAGACAGGTCTTCCAATGTAAAGAGGCCAAACTTCCCTACTGAGAAAGCTGAAAAAACAATAAAGTTCATCATTGATTCTCTATTTATTGGGAAAAGGCATATTTGTAAGTCTAAGAATTAAATACAGATTGTAATCTCTCTTCCATAGCCCTGAAATGGAATTATGAAAGAGACACTAAAATGTCCGTCTTAGAACTATGCTGACAATTTGGTATTGTGGCTTACTGAGACAAAATGTTAGAAAAGCTGGAAAGCAATTTCATTAATAATTTTCACACTGTTTCTCCTGCTTTTGATTCACTTTATTTCAAGTTTTCTTCCTTTCTTTCCCCATTCACAAGTCTTTCAACTTTTTGCTTTAGCAAAAAGTATCTTTCATTTACAGATTTCCATTTCTTCCCCCCTTTTTTTGCCTGTTTCATTTTCCTCCCGTTCTAGCTCAGGGGAAATCAATTTTCAAAATTAGCAAGATGGCTATAGAGGAGAAAAATGTGAACACAGGAAACAAATACACATAATAATTGCAAATATAATTTTTTTAACTTTAAGAATTGCAGAAATATCCTCACCACTTTAAAATCAATTTAATTGATGGGGATCCTACTTTAAAAAGAAAGTCCATTGTCAATTATAAAAATTTTGCTCCAAAATACCAATCAGCTCAATTATAATTAATTATGGGATCACCTGGTTACTTGCAACATCAAGGATTTCCCAAGTCCTCAACAAGCTAAATTGTCTTAAAAGCAAGAATGACTTAGTTTACAGAATTGTGTAGGCCACTCGATGAAGATGTCCAGGGAAGCATAACAGAAATGAGCTTCCAGTCATACAACTCCTTAAGTGGCTAGTGAAAGCCGCAAGGCAGGAATCAACAGTCCCTTCCTGCTCCTGAGAATATGTTACACCTCATGGCTCTTTGTAGGAATTAAGATAGAAGGTCTTCATGAACCCTTCAAGAGATAAGGCAACAGCACACCTTTTACTGGCCATAACAGGAATGGGACTTGACCGTATGCATATAATTGAAAATGGATTTATGGATTTCTCAGACCAGGACAAGGTTACAACAAAACATCCTTCTGTCTGTCCATCACCTGGAAAGGTGATTACAACTCTAACATATTATTAAAGCTGCTAAGACTGTGGGACTTTAAAAATTTTCTTTCATGTCCAGAATTGTTCAGGTGTCATTTTTAGGTGTTATTTTTGTATAGATTAGCTTGTGTTTTCCATCTGAATTCTCAGTGAGACTGCAGCCACAGTGTGACCTCAAACTTTTTTTTCTTTTTTAAATTTTTATTACTTAGCACAGATTTTAAGATAGGAAATAATAGCAAGCTTATTGGGCTTGAAGACAATCCCTAGTGGTACACACTTTAACTGGGGTATAGCTGTTAATATGGCTATGATATAATTCCCCACAAGTGAAAGTTAGCCAGAGAGCCTACTTACTCAAAGCAAAATAATGTTTAGGGCAAATGTCCTGGGACCTGTAAAATCTACTGTTTCTAAAATTAATCTCCTTTACTCTATGAAAGAAGGCTATGAGAATTATACACCTGGGAAGTTGCAAAGAACACTATGTTATAGTTAGTTAAAATGGACCAAACTTTTTCTTCATGCAAACTTCTGAAGTCAATGGAGTTACAGAAGCAGTGATTTTGGCCTGCAGCTGATGGATCACTGGTGTAGCAGGTATTAGGGGCACTTCATGAAGTATTACTATAGGATAGAATTTTGTAATAGGTAATGAAACAGCCTTAGTAAGTTTTACAGTAAAATGACACACTTGTACCTTTGAAATATTGGGACTTTCTGACATAGTCTCACCTACTTCCATGAGTAGATTTGAAACTATTTGGGCATGCTCAGTGGCAGAGTAACTGAGTCTACAAATCGCTCCATTCTGCTACACATCCACACAACTAGCCCCAAAAATACAAACTGATGACAAGTGTAGACACTGTCCTGAGACTCCTCCTGACCTGTGCAAACCAAAGTCAGTTCATAAAGATGGACAAAAGTGCAGCTGAATGATAGTACACTCTCTTTCCCCCTTTCCTATATTTCAAACCATGGTGCTTTCTTGTGTGCCCCTGTTGAAGTCTTAAGCACACAGTTTTAGGGGGTGTAGAAAGAATGAAGAACTGTGTTTTGTGTCCTTGACATGAGATGTACAGTAGCAAAATAGATCTGCTTTTTTGCAGATAAATTTTTAATCCATCTGTGATAACTGCATCTCATCAAACTATACCTGATTTAACAGCTTTCCTAAAATGTAAAGACTTCTAAGACAGGAATTAGAAAGAGCTGAAGGACCACGTAGGTATTTCTGTTTCACTCTTTACCTCATTAAATGTTCTGGATGCAAAGCCACTTAATCATATTTCAGCATCTTCTTCTACAAGGTATTCTGAAGCTGAACAGCTACCTCAACACCTCCACGAATCCCAGAATTTTAAAGGCAGTCATTTTTCTTCTGTGATGAGAAGAGAGTAAGTGCCATCAGATAATATGGAGATTACACATAGATCCTGACTGATATCAATACATAGACACATGCACATAGCTATGGTTTGTATGTTACTGTAGTGCCTTGTCACATCTCTCAGGAATGAAGGCCCTGTTCAGTGAAAGACTGCCAATAAAGTGAGCATGACCAGCAACAATGACAGAGCCTGTGCCCTAAGCAATTGCAGTCAGACAGGACAGAAAGGTAAGCAACCAGAAAAATGTGGTGGAGATGGGCAAAATGATTGCAAAATAAAATAAATAGGGTTTAACAGAAAGCAGAAATTAGAAAGCTCAGTTTGTCCTTATATGATTCAAGCTACATTTGCAAGTGAACATGTTTTCTACTAATAGAAGTAAAGATCTCCGCTGACAGTTTTTTACATGAAACTGGAGGATAATCAGTTGTTTAAGATAGAAATAAAATGAGTGCACAAAGCACTTTGCAGAAGTTCATACAATCCACTGTAACACTTTTGGCTTACTGAACACGTTGAAACAGAAACTGAACATTTCAGCAGAAGTTAACCCAGCTCAAGAGTCCCTGAAATTGGCTTTTGTTCGTCACCCATAGATTATCTACTCTCATGACCCCTCCTTCCTTTCTGCACTCTCTTCTTTTAGTATTATTCATGATTTGTCAGCAGCCAAGAAATTCCTCTGGGTTTCAGTGATGAAGTGCTTCATTTAGACTAATTGTTTCATTTACTTTAAAAGAACAAAGAAAATGTCAAAGCACATTTATTCTTTTGAGGCCACTTTTGGATATCTGTTGCCAGTTGTTATGATTTTTGGAACTGAAAATTGAGGATTTAACTTTCAAAAATATTTTAAGTCAAAGCAGCACACACTATAGATATTACAGAGACATGGTGAAGAGAGCATCAAAGTTCTTGCATTTGTGCCACTACACATTTAATCTTAAAATCACTAATTTTCCCAGACTGCCTTGGCAAATCTCAGATATGACTGAGTTAAGGCTCTTCATCCTCTGGTCCCTAGACAAACAGACAAGATTCAACACAGCAATGTCCGCTGGAAGAGTAGAGGGTAACAGCAGAAGAGAAAGAAATAGGATAAACTGGTACAGGAGAACATCAGGACAGCAGAAAAGTGGCAGGAAATGGGAACAAAACAATACTATGTGGAAATATGATTAGTAGACGGGAGAATGAAACAGTCATTGAGTAGGCACAGGTTGCCATAGGACTTCACGTCTGAGACAACATACCATGGATGGGTAACTTTGCCCAGTCATCTAGCTATGAAGGCTCTTGCGTTAAGCTTTAACTGAGCTATACTGGCTAAATAAATGGGAAAGGTTTCACTCTTCAGTGAAACTGCACCTGCTTACATTTCAGTTGAAACTGGCATTCAGTTTCTTTTTATTTCTTCTCTTCTTAGTAACAATAATGGGCCCTCTCTCACCCTGAGTGAAGGGAAACATAGATTAAAATGTCTTACAGAGAAAAAAAAGTTAATTGAAAATCAATTTAAAAGAAGAATTTGACATGGACTATAGACAAAAACCAGGCCAATGGCAGAATAGGTATTTTTAGGTCTTCGTTCCCAACTTGAGTTTCAGGGACAACTGATCTATGTGTCAGCCTGGTCAATCATCTCTAACTGGTCTGCTGGAAAACATTAAACTATATGCTCACCTGATACTGTGTATCATTGCTTGTAAGAACATGGTTCAGGTTGAGCATGCTCTGTTTGTCCAAGAAAAATTTGAAAATCCTTATTTTAATGTGTACTTTTCTTTTGACTGTACCTGGACTGGTAGCCATTTAAACTGTTCCCTAGTCTCACATCCCAGTCCCTTTGTGGCTAACAGATTAAAATTCTACTACCAAGAGAATGTAATGTGCCTTTTTATTATGAACTTTTATGGCATTATTTCCTTATTATATCAATACTCAAGAAGAATGTTAACAGGTATTTGAACTCAACCATTTGCATGTTTCTGCATACTATACAGTTGTTAAGGGAACACAAAATAAACCTCTATGTCATACTTTCTTAAGCTGAACCTTTTGCCTCACTGACCACAAACCACCTGTGATCCTAATTCTGTGATATATTATAGGCTTTTGTGCAAGACTGAAAGGAGTTAGTTTGGTGCTACAGCTGATTAACCCTGAGACAAGTAGAATAAATAAAGGAAAATACTTAATTTTCACAGTTTACAATTGTGATGTGTACCCTGATACCATACACAGATGAGACTTAATGGCTTTTATTTATTCTTGTCCTTTACCGACAAACCAATGAATGCTATTGTGTGAAGCATACTCTACTTGCCTGCTGTATCCAGTCTACTGAAAAAAACCAGTTCCCATTATTTTGATGTACCACCCTAGCATGATCTCTAGTATGTTGTATCCTCAGATGATGTGTGCAGTGGAGTCTGTGGCAGCTGTTAAATCGGTATTTATTTCACTAATGCAAGACACCAAATTGAAAGAGATTGACTTAGTGTCCTGGGCATTCTCCTAGCTGTAAAATGTGACATACTGTGCCTACTTATGTATTGCTATCTGGAGGAGTGACAAGTTTAGGGGGAAGATGTATCATTGCTACCAGCTCTATTGTGCAATAAAACCTGTGTAATGGTGCCTGCATACAGCTTATTTAAACCAATATTCTTTTAGTTGGAGCAACTTAAGAGCATTTCTTCATTCAATGGTCTTTGGTGAGTTTTGGGAGATTTCCTTCAAGGACATTATGAAGTTGAAATAAGTTTACACATTATTCCACAGCTACATCTGAAAATAAAGCAGCTCGGTAGTTTGGAGATGCAGCCGGTAATAGCCACAGTTACATAACCAGCTGTGTACTCTGAAAGTCAGCTGCTAAGTTTTCAGGGATACAGCCACATTTTCCCCTTTTTAGTATTTTCCAACTTTAAGATTTCTTATTTGTTGTCTGTCAAACTAATACTTAAAAACAAAGGACACTTGAATTTTAAATGGAATTACACTGAAAGTTTACCTGTCAGACTAAGTAATAGAATTGTTCATTTGATATTTTTCTTTATATAGACCAGAAAATAAATAGTATACCTGCATTTTGTGTCATGTACTTGGGCATAGTTGTATAAATGTTGCTTCTCCTCATCTTGAAGCCAAACAGATTGTAGATTTTGACTTAATGCTTGAACAAACCTGAGGAAAAGCTCTCATACAAGCAGTTTTGTTTTTTCCTAGGAATTCACAGTGAATCTGTCTTTCATAAACCAGTCAGGCTGTATAAAGACTTGATCTCCAGCTTGTACTGTAAGGAGCAAAGAGGATTTTGACACTATAAGATAAATGGAATGAAGCTGTCCTGGCTCTCTCCACTAGCCACAGGAAGATCTTAGAGAATTTTCCCGTGTTAGACACACAGCCCTCAGATGGCCAACAGCAGGTGAGGTGAGTCCAATGCAAGAGTAGCCCTTTCTCACTTCTTATGTGATCAGCTGAAACTTTAATGCATATTCCCAGTCTATCTCAAATGCAGTGATGCATAGGAATCTAACAGTTACATTTGAATGTTAGTCTGATTTCAAGTTTCTAGTTAATACTGGAATAAAATATGTTCTGATTTGCTAATATATGTATCATTTCTGTAAAGCCTGTCCATGTTTCGAAAGGGATGTGTGTATTAATTCTCAACTCTAATATTAAAGAAGTACCTTGTATGGGTTAAGAAACAAACAAATAGCTGATATTGATGATGGCAGAACCACAAAGAAATTCCAGTACTCAAGTATAAAATCATCTCTTCAGCAGTAGTCTAGCACCCTCCTTGATTCTGGGCCTGCTGGCCAGTCTGAAGATTTCCCCACAGGGCAGAAGAGGAAAGATTATTGAGTACATAAATCATCTTCTTCCCTCAGAGTATGTCCCATAACATCTACTTACCACAAAGTGAGAAGTGTGGGGGCAGATCCTGTAACACCATGTTTTCAAAGGTATTTACTAGAAGCTTGTGTCTGAAGTCCAGGACTGCAGTTCAAGACCACATTTATAGGCAACTGACAGGCATTGTATTGACCATGCCAAGCAACTCATCTAGAGGAATGAACACTACTTCCCCCAACATACCACCATCTTTGTAATCTATTAACCTACTCTCCCACACCATCCCTTCCCTTCTGCCTTCTACTATTGCCTATTCCCATAGGCAAGGAAACGGTGAACTTTTCACTTTCTTTCACTTCTCTAGCTTAATCATTTCCACCAGCTTGCTAGCGTCAGGTTTACTGAAGGCAGCTCCCTCAGATCAACAACCTTTTTCTGACAGAGTAGAACTGAGAAAGAAACCAAGAAAGAGGCTTTCCCAGTAAGACATGTTGTCCCATCTCAAAATCTTGCTGAGCACAAGGTTTTTCCTTTTATTCTTCATTCACTTTATTCTAAGAGTTTCAGACACATAAGTTTTGGTACTCTGGTACATTAACACCTTTTGTTGAACTTTTGCTCCAAGTCAATAGGTTTTGTTTCTTTTCCAGTTTCAGACTCTATTCCTGCCTCTTTAGTTTCTATCTTAGTGAAGTTTCTATCTTAGTTTCTATCTTAGTGAAGTTTGCCTTCACTACAGCTTGTCATTGGTTTTGTTTTCCTTCTTTTTTGTCTTTTGTACAGCCTGACTCTTCATGATGGTGTCCTTTGACTTGACTCCACACTGTAGCTTCTTTCCCAGAATAGTTGTAATGCTTTGATAATTCTCTTCTCTCCCTTCATTATTCTATTCCTCAACTGGGAAAGATATATTAACACCAGAAGCTTTCCATTCTAGGTAAGAGGGCAACTTTCTCCTTGGAGACACTGTACTTTCAGCTCTACATTTTGCCTTGTTACCTATATTAAATTGACAATGAATATTGACTACTTATGGAAATTGGGGACATAATTCTCACCATAATTCTCAGTTCTCAACATTTACTGGAGTAAACTCAATCCAGCAAACAAATTGATGTATAGAAGGGGAACAATATAAAAGCTATCAACAGGGCACAAGTTTATTTTATGCAGATGTACAGTTTGCACATTATGGGACTCAACAGCACTCAAGTTACCAATAACTTATTTTTTTGCTTGACCAATTTTCTTCATTACTTATAGGTCCCTGCAGAATTCAGAGCTGTTATTACAAACATATACATTACAGAAGGAACACAGGCTGACATACATAGCTTTTTAATAAGGTTTTCATCAGCTGCTTTTACTGACATTTTTTCATTTTTCTTACACCCTGCTTTTAATGTCTCAGTCTTCATTTGATACTGTAAAACAAAAGGAGTGGAATATTACCACAGAATGTGTTCATGGCTGAATATAAAAATAATCACACAATGCACTTGAAGCATGAAGGCTCTGTAGGCAATTTCCGTTCCTGTTTGCATATGTAATCTATGCATGTAGATTGAAAAAGTTATCCTCTTTTCCTATATGAGACTAACCCCATTTAAAAAAGCATTCTCAAAGCTTAGATTCATAATTGAAGATAATCCATATTGAGCTTTAAGTCTTACATTCATAAGTAAGCATGCATATTTGTGTAAAGAATTTTGTGAAATCTTCCAAGACTTGCACTTGTGAAACTGTACACCACAAGTTGATGTTCAAAACTCACTCCATCTCAAAGGATATGAGTCAAAGTAAAGTGTCCTTTTATCACTGAGGAGTGATTGTGATGTTCTAAATTTTAATTATTTGAGGTAACAGAGTCAGCAAAAATAAAAAAAAGTTCTCTATCCTACTGCAGATGTCAATAAAGTGAGTGGATGATTGTTGTCAATTCTGGTCCACCAGGACCCGAGGCAAGTTTGTTCTGTGTCTAGGACACAGCTCTGACTCATACCAGAGAAGCATATTTCAGGTTTGTCTACATTTACTAAAGAGTGATCTGTACCAAAAAACCAAATTGTTTGTCACCATCCAAACATTTAAAGAAAAGTAAAAACCCCTGCTAATTTTCTTAACTCATATGTCAATACTAGTGGTGACATAATCAATGGGAGGTACTTAATATTGCTGTCAGCCAACCTTTCCTGACAGAAAAGAGGTTGAAAGAAGTTGTAGTGCTTTTCTAGATGTCATCTTCTTTGGTGTGGGGTATAACTTGTGTCCCCTCTTCAACATGAGATGCTTCATGATATGAAGGGGAGAAAGAGAATGAAGCTTCACACTCTGTGGTCAAAGGAGGTGAAAAGTAAGCTTGCAGCAGGATTGCATCAGTAGGCAAATACACTTCTACTCACTTTAGTGGATTTCTATCAATGGCCATTCTTACTAAACCTCTCTTTTCCTTAGCTCACAGCTTAGCTCTGATGCATGGGGTTGGCTTTGTCCCAGCTATGCTCTACCTCTGGCATTTATGATAGATGAGAGATTCAGATTCATGATCTCTTTACTTGCATTTGAAATAGGCTACAACATTCTGGGCAAATCTGTTTTATTTTTTCCATCCCCATAAATATGATCAGGCACCATGAAATCTGACCTGCATTAGCTCAGATCTGATACCCACCACTAATGCACTGCTCACTGCACTGCCAGAAGAGAGTTATGTTGAAGTGTTCTGGAGAGCTTTACAGATTGAAAATGCCAGTGCCAGCACACCCCAAAAGAATCTGAAAACTTGACTGTTGATACAATAAATCTGAAGAGGATGTATCCAACAACAGCACAGAATGAAGAAAAGCTGTGAAGGGTCGGGGGGGAAGCTGGGAGAAGAAAAAAAAAAAAAAGAGGCTAAAAAGTTTGGAGTTGGTGTTCACTATTATGAATATTGCCTAATTTTTTTGTCAAGAGCTCTCCATTCATAGATCATGCAGGATGCTTAGTCTCATATCTATAATGGTGAGGGAACACATCCAGAATTAGTCAGAGAGAGTCTGTCAACTAAAATGGTTCCCAAATGCTCTGATACCTTGCAACCTGGCAAGTAAACCTGCTGCCTACAGATATTCCTCTTAACATCTGGTGGTGTGATGATTCTGAGCATGTGCTTGTGCATTCAACTCACACAGGATATTGCCCATCCTGCTACATTCTCCAAAGCAAAAATTCAAATAATACGTTACCGAGGATAGGACTCTTGAGGAGTATGTTCACGTCACTGCAATACTTCAACAAAATTACAGCTTTACATTCCTCTTGGCACTGGCTGTACTGCACAACATTCACAAGGCAAAGGAGAAGGTGGTTGAAATTCAAAATAACTCACCTGAAAATTCAGAAGTGTTATGTTTCTTAGAGCAGTGAAGCATGCCAAAAGCTGAATGAAGTTGTCCCACTATAAAAAGAATGAGAAAGGTCTGAAAATATTCTTCCATCACTGGCAAATTCTGATTGATAAATCAGGAAAGTTAGTATACACACCCACGTATACACATACCTACTGTACTTTGGAAGTGAAATTCAGCAGCAAATCATGTGGCCTAATATTAGTGCGTAATCAGAAATTAAGTGTAGCGAGTAAAATATCCTTCTTGCAACAATCTAACTAGATTGTCACAAAGAGAGATAATTAAAAAAAAGGCACAAATTCCTACTTCACTGGTCATTTACTCACGCAAGAAGTCATCCTGTCTCTCTTTAGCCTCTGTTAATATAGATATTAACAGTTAGATCCCAAATTTTATCTGCTTGTAATGGAGCTCTCACAGTTACTAGGAGCACTTGATGAAGTTATTTGACAACACTTTGCTCATTTGTCAGAAGCGGTAATATTCTTATTATTAAATTTTATATTGCCATGGCATCTACTTAAGATTCTGCCAGCTGCAAGGTTTTGTATACTGTGCTGAGACAATTCTGTTCCCACAGTTAGGTCCAAGTCTTATTAAAATTAAATTGGTATTTTGAGTGTGTTTTAAGTCAGTTCTGATCACTTTAAGCTCTGGTTCTATCATCAAACAAAAAAAACCCCAAAACCAACCCTAAAAATAGTCAAGAAATATATATTATTTTTTAAAAAAAACTGCAGTTTACAGTGACATTTAACCCATCTTTCCTGAGCTGCAATTTGACAAGTATGTAATTACATTTGACCAGTGATAATCAGAGACAAATAAGTCACATTTAAGATGACTTTTCTTAAGTGATCTTTGCCTGCAATTAATGATCCATTGTCTGTATGTATATTATTTACAATCAAGAAAAAATTTATAATTATCTTCTATGATATCATATTTTTCTAAAAGAAAAATTATGTCATGAGTTGCTTAGTTTCTTTTATCTCAACTCAGCTGGTGTTTTGAAAAATAATATACAAACTTCAGCCTGAGTGAAAATGATAAGATTCAATATCAGAGGCATAATATTCTGCTTTATAGGAACTAAAAAAAAAAAACAAAAAAAGTGAACTCAGTTTTATCTTGTGAATGCATTTTGGCTAAAACAAAACATTGGCCTTTTCACAATTGCTATGTGATCGATTAATAAAAAACCTAAGCAACAGAAGTAGCTGACTTCAGCATAATCACAGAATCACAGAATCATTCAGGTTGGAAAAGACCCTTGGGATCACCAAGTCCAACCATCAGCCCTACTCTACAAAGTTCTCCCCTACACCATATCCCCCAACATCTCATCTAAACGACCCTTAAACACATCCAGGGATGGTGACTCCACCGCCTCCCTGGGCAGCCTATTCCACTGTCTGACCACTCTTTCTGTGAAAAAGTTTTTCCTAATGTCCAGTCTGAACCTCCCCTGTTTCAGTTTAAAGCCATTCCCTCTTGTTCTGTCACTAATTACCTGTGAGAAGAGACCAGCACCAACCTCTCTACAATGTCCTTTCAGGAAGGTGTAGAGAGTGATGAGGTCTCCCCTGAGCCTTCTCTTCCTCAAACTGAACAGTCCCAGGTCCCTCAATCGCTCCTCATAGGATTTGTTCTCCAGGCCCTTCACCAGCTTTGTTGCCCTCCTCTGCACTCGCTCCAGCACCTCAATATCTCTCTGGTATTGAGGTGCCCAAAACTGGACACAATACTCCAGGTGTGGCCTCACCAGTGCAGAGCACAGGGGGACTATCACCTCCCTACTTCTGCTGGTCACACTATTTCTAATGAATGGTAGTTTGCATACAGAAATCACATAATTTCTGGGATTAGAGCTGAGTTCTATATTCCCCATTTTCAGTTTTGATTCCTTCTGTTTGTTTTTTGGTTTGTTTTTTTTTTTTTTTTTAAATCTTGCTTCCTTTAATTTAAATTCCCTTTCTTCCTGATCTTTCTATAACAGTGGCATTATAGTGCAAGTAACATAAAAAGGACAGCAGACAGTAAGGTCTAAAGACTGCTCGTTTCCTATCATCTTCGCTTCTGCCAGGTAGCACAATTCTGACATGGTCCTCATAGGTCAGGCAGGATACTCGTGAGCATCTGAGACTGCATTTCAGATGATGACTCCCATCACTTGTGATGATAATGACAACACTAAGCTTTCCTCTTTAGCTCAATTAAAAATAATGGATGCATTTTATACCTGAAAACAGTTAAATTGTACTGATATGCAAAGAGCCACATAGAAATATCTTAGAATAGTTATTTAGGCAACCTGTGACTGAACTCATACTTATCTCCAAGAACAATTTCCACTGCTAATGAAGAAATATAACCTGCCTCCTAATTTTTCTCCACAGATCTTTGCCTTCCATCCCCATCCTTATTTTAGCAATTAATGAAGTCAGTGTAAGTCTTTCCATTGATTTCAGTGTTCTCCAGCAGAAGGCTCCAACCCTCCCTCTAGGAGCTGCTTTCAGTTCTCCTGGCTAAATGGAATTTGTTAGCTTTGCAGCATTACTTATTAATTTATACCACCATGTCTGATAGTCTACCTGGGGGGCAGAAAGGCTGTAATTTAATATTTTAAGGTATATTATGTTCATTAAATAATGTGTGTACATTAGCTGAATGTAGAAGTTAACAGAAATTAATTTTTGTATAATAGAGTACAGTATAAACTAATGAGAAATAAAGGAATGTTAGTCACCACACCATAACAAAATATTCTCACATCTACACATACCCCAGGAGAATTGTTACCTCATGCTCTGTGTGATGGATGCCTACCAACAGTGGGCTTTGTTGTCTGAGGTTACTCACCTGGAATTAGTTAATGCTTCTAAATGAAGCCAAGGAATGTTAACATTTTAAAGAGCTCAGTGATACAATAAACCCTTACACTGGCTTTACAGTATTGGCAGTATATTTAATTTTAGTATCTGTAATGTTTTTCCACTTTACATGTAGAAAAGTGGCAGAGGGGTTACAATTAAATTCCAGAACATCTCTACACTGCTATTAAAACCTCTTTTTCCTCCTCTAACTCCAAAGCTAAATGACTTTGTTTTCTGTTTTGATCTGCTGTTACCTCAGGATAAACAGATATGTATCTTTAAAATTATATTGTATAATACGCAAATTGGCACACCACATAAACAAATTATTGAAATGACACAAAAGTAAATGGAAGAACAAAAGATTCTTATAAACCATATTGCTACTCCTATTGGATATTAAACACTTGATTTTTTCATGCCATATTTATTCTGTCTTTAGTGTACATTTCTTAGGGCAAACGATTTCTTATGGTATCTGAAGGCAGCAAATTTTTTAAAAAATTGCATGCAGTAAATTTATTCAATAAACATTGGAAAAGATGGGCTGAGCCTCAAACCTATTGAAACCCAAATTAATATTTCAATTCAAGTTGCTTTGGATGAGTCCACAAATGCAAACTACCTTCTGTAAATAAACATTTTAGAATATTAAGTCATAAAATACTCCTATTTTCTTGTTCATTACAATATCTCCTTCCTTACATTCTTCACATTGCAAATTTTATATATATACACAAAGACCCTTTTCCACAAGAGGGACTTAATATATTGAGACATTATAGCTTTCTCAGTACGCTTCATACTCTTCCCTACTTTGCTATTGCCTCTAATGATCTATTCCTAACACCAGATCTTTAGAAATGCATTATAATGGACTCTCTGAAATTCATGATTCCTCTCACCTTTGGCTGAGATTCAGAGTTTTCAGTGGCACTCCATGTTCTCACATCAGAAAAAGAGATTACTCCCTCAGCGTACTTCGTGCATCAGACACAAACATCTAGCAGTCCCTTGGAAACTGTATGCTACCATACAACTATGAAATGGATTTTTCTACAACGCCAGTGGGACCTCGCATTTTTAATAGCTTTCTGCTCCAGTAGCCCTGCAGAGGAAAATGTCCAGGTATTAGCAATAAGCACTATCAATAGATATTCACTAATCATAATATTCCATGGTACGATACCTGAAGTAATACATCTTAATGTAGGCTTCAAAACCATGTGCCAAAGAAAGCATTTAACTGCCACCTGTACTTGTATATATTATTCACATGACTGAATGCATAGTACAGGAGAGTGCCAATGAAAAATTACTCAACAAGTAACTCACTAACCACTTCGATGTATAATCATTTACTTTATGGTAACTATGATGCTAATTTAAGCATGGCAGACAGCTCTCCACCACTACAAATGTATTCTCACATAAGCTTTCAAATCCCTGCATGTAGTATCTCAAGAGTCTCTGACCCTCAGAAGCTATTTTATTAGGCAGTCAGAATTTTCAGATCTTTTTCTCCTTAAAATAAAACAACAAAATCAAACGTGGTGTACTTTTTAGATCAAGAATAACAGAACAAAAAGTCACTAAAACACTAAGATTAGTGCCTAAATATAACAGAACTACTTCGTTTTTCCCTGACTTTTTTTTTTTTTTTTTTATTTGAAGAAACTTCACCTGGTGTAAAATAAAATCCATTCTTTTCAATCTGGAGTGGAACAAGAAGTTACCTAATATATAACAACTAAGAAGCCTATCCAATTAACGAGGCCTCTGTGAGGCATGTCAGGGTTTATCTGCTGGTTATCGTGGAGAGCAGTGATGCTGATGGAATGTGAGCACAGGTCCTGCCACTCTGACCGCAGCACCTTTCCAGACCTCATCCCAAATGGAAACAAAAACCAGTTGTGACCATCAGAAATCTGATTAATTGAGAGTGGCATTCTGAGCCTGGTGCTGGTGACCCAATGACTGGGAATTGCTCTGGAGGTTTAAAGTCTCATGTCCTTCCCAGGGTAGCACTCACACATATAACAAAACTGCCTAGTTAAATTACATTAGCCAACTACTGTTTACAAATTTCAAGAGCACATACGGTCTGCCCATTGTTTGGCACAGATAAACACAATCAGCCCTGGCATTTGAAGCTGCTGACAGATTGCCAGCCACTGGTGCAGATGGTGGCAGCAGAAGAGCGCTAATTACCGATGACATTAATGATGAGGTAACCTGTCCCTCTTCAGCTAATAAACAGATGGAATGTGTTTCCTATTTTTTTTCTTCTTTCAGATAACAAATTGTTTAGCTTTAATGGTAGAGAGCAACAAAACCAAATTATCTGTTCTTTGGAGAAATTTGTTTTCCGCTAATTGCTCTAAACAATCAATAAAAGAATTACAACTGGCATTATCCCACTGAGAACAGAAGCAGAGAAGTCAAAGTCAATTAGCTTCCTATAGTACGATGCACTCAAATGGAAAGAGTCATTACAACAGAGTGTAAAAGTCAAACTATAAAGTATGCAGTTTTATGAACAAAGCAGACTTGGATGGAAAATCTAACAGAGGGCTTTTACATACCTGTCAATTCTTCATATATCACTGCAGTTTCCAATTTTTCTTTAGATGCTTCCAAAAAAGGGTAGAAGACTGCTGACGCGGAAGTCCCGGACACAACTTATACGACCAATGTGATCAAGTTAATGCCACTTTATTAAAGGATACACAGTAATTTATACACTAGCATAAAGTACACGCGTTGCTATCTTATTGCTAATAGGCTAAAGCTACTTGTCCATGCGTCCTTTTGCCCTCTATGATTGGTCCAGGTGTGGTGTCCACGCACTGCTCTCCTACTAGGTAGGCATCCTGTTTTCAACAGTCCAACTTCCTTATCTCTTGGCCATGAATGTAGTTTCTAAATCTGTCTCAGCCTTGCATATGTCCTTGAACACAACTGCAGCCTGTTGTTACAGTGAGGTCACTCAGTCTGGATCGCTCATAACATGTTCATTGTTTTCCAGCCATTCCACAGAAGACAAGTAAGATGATGTCCTTGGATCTTAGAAGGCTCTGTGTCTTAAGAGGGCACTAAGGCTTTAAGTCTTCAGAAGTCATGACTGAGAAATGTCTCATCTACAGAATGAAAGAACAAATAACCAGCTCAGTCTTCTGTCAATGTTGCATTAGTACAAGTACATAAATATGGAAAAGCTGAGGATTCCACAGTGGCTGGTGAAATATTATGCAAGTGGGCAAAATAGTTGCCATAGCTGACTTCCCCTCCTTTTCTCCACCATTCTCAAGGGGGGTCAGGGGGGAAAGGAATAAAATAGGGAAACTGTTGTCGCCACATGATCAGTGCTTAATACAACAGCCATGCTTCAAGTGAGAAGACAACTTCATCGGGACGGGGAGTCCCTGCCTTGTGTAAGCACCAGATACTAGCAGTGTGCTGAATGACTGGAGTGTCCGTCCTTTCAGAGGCAAGACTTCAAGCTCTTGCTGAGTCCCTGAAAGTTCTGAGGAGAAGTTGGCTTCGTGTGTCCTGCAGGGCCACAGCTGCTGCCCCTGCCAAGCAGTGCCTCTCACCAAAGCCTGCAGCCTGTCCAGGAGGAAGCAGCCGAGAGGCAGCAGCCCCCATTCTCTCACACACTAGCCAGCTAGCAGTCTTTTGGCCCTGCATGCACAGAAACCCCTGCCATCCTGCTCCGGACAGGGCTGCTGCACAAAGAAGTTGTGATATTCTGTTTCAAAATTGAGAAGTGGTGATGTGTATTTTTGCATATATCTCCATTTCCCCCACCATGGGTTTATGATAAAACAGAAAGCATATATATATATATACACACATACATATATACACACACACATACACAAACTGCACAAACTGACTATTCAGGTTGAATATTTTAAGTAATAGCAATTGGATCAAAGCAGCAACCATGTAGCAAGGACAAGACACCTTCCCTGGAGGTATTTAAAAAAATGTGTAGATGTGGTGCTTAAGGACACTGTTCAGCAGTGGACTTGGCAGTATTAGGTTTGCAGTTGGACTGGATGATTTTAAGGATCTTTTCCAACCTAAATGATTCTATGACTCTATGACCATCCATATCAGAAGAAAATTCAAGCATATACAATACAGACATATTCTGCTAGAATAACTTCTCATTGCTGTTTTATCTGATTTTCCTCAAATGCATGGAGCTTTAGATTTACTTTTATTTTTTAAACATTATTCATGGATTATTTGTTGGTTCCAGTGCATTCAATTAAGAAAGTAACATTTTAACACACTTTGTGTTGAACATAACTCAACTTTGTGTGTTGGAAGAGTCAAGTCCACATTATTTCACAATAATTACTTGCACCCCACAATTTCTCATCAATGAAAATCTCAATAGCGTATACTTTGCCCTGGAAAATTGAAATCATAGAGCTTTACATGAACCCTTGACTGATTTAACATCTCTCTTGGGCTGAGCTCCTGACTCTTCTAGTAAGGGGTGGTTAAAGAGCCAAAGGGGTCTTGCACAGGCTACTTGAATGACAGTGTCTGTCTTCCCCAGACCATTCCATCAGGACACTTTCCTGCACTAGTTTATTTTTCTACAGCAACATCTCTAATTTTATACAAGGTAAAAATTGCTGGCCACCCAAGGTCTTAATACATTGAGCAATGTTTTCAACAGTGATGTAATGTTGTATTTGAAAACACATTATCTCCCCACTTTATGCTGTTGCATACAAAGGAGTCAACTGACTTTTTCATGCAAGCACAATTGCAAAGGCATCCAAAACTTTTGTTAAAGGCCACCTACTTTTTCCATGAGTTATCAGAAACAACACAGGCAGCCTATTTAGAAGTTAATAACAATGAATGGCTGTTCTAGGCTGGGAAAGGTTTACATACAGTCTCACAGTTCTCTTTATTCAGAGCTTGTAAATAACAACAGCATACAAGCCCTACAGCCACTAATTTAGCACCACATTGTGACTCCCTCTGTTTCTTTCCATTTGCCTCAAGCAAAGTCAAGTACTAGTGACCTTTTTTGGCCAATATATATGAAACTGATTCGTGTGACCTCAGTACTGTTTTCTACAAAGCATTAAATATCTTGTACAAAGCAAATAGTACAGTCTGCTGACCATGAAATTCCTATGACTGGTCTTAAGTTGGTTTGTCTATGCACTGCTGAATAATTAAGTGTGGGACTAAGTTTTTTTGAAAAGGAAAACAAACATTTTGTTTAGTTTTGTTGCAAAACATTGCTAATTTAGGGGCTATTCTGCTGCTAAGTAGAAAAAGGAAATCTTTAAGGAATGAAAAAAACTACAATATTTAACAGTTCTTAGTTTTTGCCCTTAGCCAGAATTCTCGTAAAATGAAGACAATATCCCTCTATGGCTATATGCATAACAACAATTAGTTAAACCACCTGTAACATGCTATATTTTCCTATGCAAAAGAGAGCATGTGGTGGTTAGAACAGATACTTGATACAGAAGGAAACATCTCTCTTATATAGACTGTTTACAAAGCCACTTAAAAAATTTTAAAAATTACTCTGAATGTCTTCCTTACTTTCCAGCAGAGATGTTTTCTTCCTGTGCTAACGCAAGACAGATTTCTACAGAACACCAGCTGAGTGCTAACATTTGTTCTTTACAACATATCCCTCTACAGATGAGACCAAATTCTGCTTTCCTTCTCATTTTGGCAACTACTGTATAAGTAACAGTTGCACAGTGTCATTCTGAATCACAAATTTTGCTTATGATCTGTAGAATGTATCTCATGTTAGACTGCTTTTCCTCCTTAATGCTGGAATCCTCATACTTTATCATCTACAGATACACAGGGTGGATATCTAACAAAGCCTAAGTCAGCTCTTACCATGCAACTTTTGTTTTCCTTTCACACACATGAGGCACTCCTGAAGTGTTTATACAAATGAAAGGAAATCTTTTATCATACTCTGTGCTCATCTGGGTCACCTGAAATACAAAGAGCAAAATTAAATTCCTACAAACAGTAAAACAGTTCATTCCTCTTTCTGCACGCTGCTACACCTCACCATGCACACAATGTGGTAATTGCTTTTGCCTGACTTGTTCAAACAGCCATTTTCATGATGTGACAGCTAGGGCACTAATATATTTATGCCCTTTGTAATCGGCCAGCACTGCTTGTAATTAGGTGCAAAGTTAATTAAGTGCAATACATCTAATAACTGCCTGCCAGTAATTGTAAAGTTTGATTTAGCACATGAACTGTCAAGGTGTCAGAATGGTGTGTTAAAAAATAAGTTGCTAACAGAAAAGCAATCCTGGCACAAGCCAGAGAAAAGCACTGTGACAGTGAGTCAGTTGAGAAACGGGAAAGATATTCAATACTCACTACTTCTGACACTGGAAAATGACCCCACCTGCATGTTTATAAGTTGTATCTTGCTTTATTGAACAACAAATTGAAATATTTTTTTAATTACCAGCCAATGTCTTCTCCTATAGACAACCCTTGCCTTTAAAAGCTATACATATGGTATAGAATTTTTTTAAGTCTGTAAATGTCAATAAGAGAACAATTTAGTTTTTTAAAAAATTAATGCATAAAGAGAGTTGTAGAAAGAACCAAGGCAGCCCACATTTCATGTTTAGTGACCTGGTTTTGTTTGTTTATTTTATTGCACGATATACAGCTTTTCTTCTACTGAATGTAAGAAAACATTATACATATCCCAAATACTTACATAAAATACTAGCATAAATAACTATGCTTTAGTTAATTTGAGGATTTCAATTCTTTACCTGGGAAAAAAACATGTTGTTCATGATTTTGCACCAGGGAAGGTTTAGACTAGATATTAGGAAGCATTTCTTTACAGAACAGGTTTTTAGGCGTTAGAATGGGCTGCCCAGGGAGGTGGTGGAGTCCCCATCCCTGGAGGTGTTTAAGAGTAGGGTCGACATAGCACTGAGGGATATGGTGTAGTTGGGAACTGTCAATGTTGGGTTGATGGTTGGACTGGATGATCTTCAAGGTCTTTTCCAACCTAGACAATTCTGTGATTCTGTGATTTTATTCACCTCATGATATCCTTTCTCCAAACCACAGCTTCAAACTATTGTTCTTAGTTTCAACTGTTCACTTGTGCTTTTATTTATCTCCTAAGTTTTCTCAAAAGCTGCTCCTCTCCTAATGATTGATCATCCCTTCTCCATGAGCACATTGAGTTTTTCAGCTCCATATTCTTTCTTAAATTCAACTTTGATTCGCTCAAATGTTCCCTTCACCTCCATTCTTGTATGGTATGAACTGTAAAATCTTCTTTTCCTTATGCTAGGCAGTCAGGGCAGGTTTGAACAAAAGCATAGCTGGTCAGTGAGGGGGAAAAAAAAAAAAGAAAAAGAACAAATTACAGAAATTCTATACATAGAATAATTTAGGACTAGCTGTACATCAATGAGAAGTTACAGTGAGCACAAATGATGAGTGACATATGTACCACAGCAGCACAAAATATGTGCATAGTTCAATAATACTTTATTAACACACTCACATATGTATGAAGCTCAGAAAATTACACCTACAAGATATCAGAAGAGAAAGCATGGACAATGCTCTGAGGCTTTTTTAGGCCAGCAGATGCAAATACGTTGATGGAATTTGTACACATATAGGATAGCTCACAAACCTTGAGAAATAACCCAAGTTCAACGACAACATTGCTACTTCCAAAGCAATCACCAGTAAAGCTTTCTTTCTAAAATGCTTCACAAAAATCAATGTCAGATAAGCTAATCTTTGTGGTTAGTTATTATGAACTGATATTTGATCAGGGAAATTATGCTCTAGATTGACATGAAATTAATAATGCTTGTTGTGTGGTGCCCAATGACAAAGGTAAATGCTAATAGCTCTGAAATCCTAATGATTGCCAAAGCACTCTTCCGAGCTTTGATTAGTGCTTGTGTTGTGCAATTATGCTTTTCTATAATTACTGTGAATTACCATCATGATATTATTATTCTCATATTTTTTTGTTCCTCTGAAATTCTCAAAATTTCCTGCAGCTAAAAATGGATTTCATTTGCATTATCACAAGCTTTGATTGTTTAATGAAAAATAATTCCATGCAGACCCTCATGTTAAATTGTCCATTTAAAATTTTCCTGTTATCTAGATTATGTTGAAGTGTCCCTTCTTTCATTTATCATTTGCCTTTATTATCACAGTCACTGCCCTTGCTTCATGTTAGATTTTGGAGAGAAGCTAAAAATGAAAGACATTTTTATTCATGTTCCTGTTTTCTGCCTGGAAGCCCTTTCCTTTAAAATTCCCCTGTTTTCCCTTTTCCTTAAAATTCCTTATTTGGAAAGCTTAAAAATGCCAGGACTTTTCAGGAAAATGTGGTAGCTATACTAAAATTATGATTTTCTTTATTTGTAGTAGGGTCTGCAGAAGGCTACCTTGGACTTGTCTAAGGTTTACAACCATGCCCTAAGCAAGTGAGAGGACGAAGGGCCATCCTTGTCTATGCCTGATGGCTGCTGGATATTTCTATCTCAATAAATACACGTAAAGGGGCAGTGCTCACTTCTTAGTAATATCCATCTCTGCCGGGGCACAGCTACATCTGCCTCACTGCTGAAATGTTTTTGGCAAGCATGGCTACTTTCATGGTTTCCATTGCCGCAGTGGCTTTAAACTTCACAAGATAGCCTAAAAATACAATCATTTTTCAAAATGAGTCTTCATTTCAGTTTGCTCAATTTGAAGAAAATTTCAAGACTGATTTTCAAGGTGTTCGCACTCCCTGTGAGCAGTATTGATCAACTTATTATTAATCAGATGGCTACTTAACAGTCTTGAGGAAAAAAAACCAAACATGAGATCACCGCACCTTCAGAAAATGAAAAATAGATAACTAAGCCATTTGTTTGCATGTTTCCCAATAATTTTTGTTTATGTGCAGGAAAATATTAGACTCAAAGTATTGATTTTTGTAGTCTTATTTTTTCCCATCTGTAGACGGTAATTGATTTTCTCTGTTTTCCTTTCTCAGTAATTTTACAGAACATCTGATGTCTTATGAAGCAATGGTGATTTAGAGGACTTCCAAAAGCCTTGCTCCATGGCAGCTTGCAAAACTAGAGTGCAACTATATTGTGGGGGAACACTCAAAACATGTACTCAACAATGCTGTAATGAAATGTAGCTTAAGCCATGCTCAAGGCTAATCTTTGAAAAACTTTTTGGGAGCAGAAAGAAAAAGCAATTGACTTCAGTAGATTTCGGGATACTATATGCATTTCAAAATGTGTATAGTACCAGAAACAGCAAAATCCATACAAAAGCCAAGTTGCAAAAATCCTGGGAAATGTGGGTTTGTAAAAGTATGCCTTTCTCAGAGGCACTGAGTTTAATAACTGTAAAAAACCACCAGATAGACAGGACCTTCAAAATTAAAAAGTATTAAAGTATCCCACAACCTAAAGAAGAGGTCATCTGATACTTGAAATATTTCCTCCTACACACATCAATTCTGTATGAAGTGCGTATATAGATGGACAAAAGGAGATAGAATCTATTCTTCAAAATTTAGTGAAATTCATTTAACTTTTTCTTGGTTTATATAGAAAGTTTTAATTTCTATTGCAAGAAAAATGGAAAAAATCTTGTGACCTTTGCACAGTTTTGATAGTCTTAAGGTCCAATTTGTACATTTCTCAGTCTAGCTAAAGTTCACCATCATTTTGCTGCCTCTACATTAAAAACCCTCAGTACAGTATTTCTACTAAAAGACTAATTCGGTTATTTTTTGAATAGATTTTTTGAGCTATTTTGTGATATATTCACAAATGCTGGACTAGAAGATGGTCTAGATAACTAAATTTATATTATGTATTTTTCTACATACACACAGAATATTATTTTGTTGTTTTGCCTCTCTCATTTCTTTCCAATCTTTTTCAACTGGTTCCATTTTCACCTCATATATGCATCTGATTTTTCTCTCACATACACACAAGTCTCCTATGCAAAGTGTTAATATAACACGTGTGGTCACAATTTCACACTTGCAATATTCAAATAGGTTCAAAGTTAGTCAGAGTAAGTTTGACCATGCCCGTATGTATACTTAAGGAGAAGAAAGTCTGGGTCAGATGAAGGAAAGCAACCATTTTTTTTTAAAAAAAGTCTTATATAAGGATATTTATCCCCTGAAGATTTTTTTTTTTCATTTTCACCATGGATAATAACAAATGGAAATACTTAATCTGTAACTTTATTATGATGTGAGGCAAATTGAGCCCACATTGAACATCTGCAGATTGCATCTTTCGAAGCAGTGCTCCACCAGTAAGATTTCATAATGATAGCTAAAGAATGTTGAGTTTCAAAGCAGCAATGTACACTCATGAAACCATGACTTCTTTTCATCTATTTGTCAGCGCTGTGAACCTGTTCTCATTGCTTCCTAGATCATTCCAGTGGGCTGTGTACATCCTGATCAGCATGTTCTACACGGCCATCTCTGACACTGCCCAAGAGATTGGTTTCGTATTTCCTAACCCAGCTACAGCTTCCAAGTGAATAACATGGCAGTGACATTGATGGTGAGATTAGCATCTTGCACACTTTCATCCCATACTGCTTCATATCAGTTCTACTTGAAGTCACACTATTTTAAGAAGGGTTGTTATTTTTAGGTACCCAAAACAACGTTACATAAACAAACAAGTGGGAGCAAGTCATGCATTGGGCGTTGACCTTGCCAGTGAGCCAACCTCCTCCAACTGGAACCAGTATAAATGTAAATTATTAGAGAAGCTCCCACCCACACTTCATGGAAACTTCCACTGTACCACCCACAGGGTCACTGCCCAGTCTTACCCCCAGATGGGAGGTCAGCACAGATCCTACTTCTTTCAAAATTTTTCTTTCATATTACAGATCAGCTTCAAGAGCCTAGGAGAGGAGCTAATCCTACACACATGTGCCTCTGGTGAGATGGCAACTGTTCCTGGCTAAGGAATTAACACTCCTTTTATAGTTATCCTCTTTATTCTGAGCTTCCAACAAACAAATCAAATCCAGCATTTAGCAACTGCATATTTCACATCACCAAAAGCCCTTTCAGATCTTGAAGCTGTACACACTGTCTGCTAGAATAACCTCAGGCATTCAGTGACAATTGAATTATAACCAGTGACACCCTCTTTCCCATCCCATTGCACTGAGTTACCTCCACTGTCTACAGAGAGGACTACACATGCTTTCATGCAGGCAGCAATGTGATGGACAACAATGGGAACATAATATTAAATATTTCTTTTATCTTCACTTACAATAGCCACAAATTTAATGAGTCCTCAAATATTTTCCATTAGAGTGTTGCAGCCACAAAGGTTCCAAGCCTTGGAGACTAACAGGGTTTTAGGTGATTATGGCTCTTCGGTCACTTTTAGCTAGCCCAACCAATCTTATCCATAAAATCTTGAAGGAAACATCCAGTCACATGCCACAGCACAAGACAAAATGTACACAATCATCTGTGTTGCTCTGTTTCCTGCTAGGCCCCTGAGATATTATAGGTTTGGCTGTTGACCTTTCACTACAGTTTGAATTTTGTTTGAGGATGTTAGAAATATTTCAGCTCCTGAGTGGTTGCCCGTGATTGCAGATACTGCAGCCAGTGAGCTGGGTGGTCCTTTCTAGTTAGAGACTTTTCTGGGCTCTCAGGAACTGACTATGCTAATCCATCACTGAACTCAAGGTGCTTGAGTAGCCATATTACTTCATTACTGCAATGTAGTGTAGTGTAGAGGGATTTCCTTTCTGTATACATGGGACTGTTATTGATTCTGGAACCTGCTAGTGAATAAATATTTATATGACTTTTTGAATTTTTGGTATTACTTTGTGCAATGCTTTACATGCATGCAGGAGGCATTGTTCTTCCTTCCCTCTGGATGTTCTGCAAAGAATGGAAGAGCAGCCTGAATGCAGAGATGTGAAGAAATCACACAGAGTGCTTTATCCAAATCCCTTCAGACAGGGAAATAGTCTGATGGGTTCATATCCATTAGCATATGGATATACTGTTTATAAATTCTTATAAATCTACCTGGTTATGGCTAGAGCAGTGACTCTAAACTGAATTGTGGGTAACTCAAGGGGATTTGAGAGAGGGAGTTCTAGTCCAGGAACCACTGCTTAGATGATACCCAGTCTTAGATTAATCACTTTCTTCCCCATGTCACTATTTCTGTTTGCAAAGTACAGAGTTATTTAAGGGTAGGAAGCTGTACATAAAAAGTCCTTATTACTATTAAAGGATACTCTACTTTTCACACTCCACTAACCTGCAGGAAGATTTAAAAGTGTGCTGCTGTAATCAGTCAAAACAGTGTTTTATTGGGCAAAGCTTGTTCTACCTGTCACAAACTAAGTCATCTTATGTAACTGTGGCCAAACTTTTAAAGTATTAACTTTTTGTAGGCAGCTACATAGACGCCTGGAGGGATGCATGAATTATCTTAGTGTGTTAGTCTGACTAGAAAGATACTAAAAATCTTTGGTAGTTGTATACACCTCTCTTAAGTCCTTACTTGGACTTTCAGGGACTATATCCAGTAATGCATACAGCTTCAATTCACTTGACCAAACAGCTGTGAAGTCAGGAGGAAGCTCTGGCTATCTGAGTACTCCTTTCAGTGGGAGTCAGATATACACAACATACAGTTGTGGCTGAATCTGGACCATGGGATAAAATCTTCTAGACAATCCAAATTATGCTGAAGATGGTTGCCATAGTTGACTGCTGTCAGAACACTGCCCAAGTCACACATTTTGTTAGTCAATTCCCAGACTGAAATTTCAATCACAATGTAGAATAAACTAGGCCAGTCACTTATTGTATTTCAAAGTGGATAACAAAAGAATGTCATCTGTCCTAGATAAAAATTGGACTGTAGCCAGCAATCCATAAATCCCTTTGTCCCATCCTGAAGGCAGTATGTAGCACCAGAATATGACAACATATTCTGAAATGATCTTTACCAAAGACATGACAGATGAGATACTGTAGAGCAAACATCACTGGACTTGGGGCTGCTACACTGAAAGAACACTTGGTAGCACAGCTGTGCTGCCAGGATGCATGAACAGGACTGAAGATGTAGCAAGTTTGAAGGTCTTCATCTGCTTGTCCTGCCTTATATTAACTCAGCCAAAATATTGGAAAGCAGAAGTTTGCAGCCTTACAGATAAAAACCAAGGTTATACAAATAAACAATCAGTAATCACAAGCATGGCAGAATGTCAACATGCTGAAGCAATGTTGCTGACCTAGCCAGCATGCTGTATTCTCTCCCTCCAAGAAGAGCCTGGCAGGTAAATGTGTGTTAAAAATGTATACACTGCTCCACAAAAGAAGTATTGACCTTCTCATGTAGAAAAAAGCCTAGGTAGCTATTTGATCTTCCCTCAATTGGTTTTACAGTTTAAAAAATCTTTTTGCCTTAGTGTAGCTATCAAACAGAATCAAACAAGTTGAAACTTGCTTTTACTGAAGCAAATGGATGATCATCATCCAGATGCAATGGCAGCAAGACAAGCTCACTGAGAAGTGTTGTATCTGTACTGCTGCATCCAAACCTGCATTCTGGTTGGGATCTTCACTCTAATACAGAGTGAGCTGGAATGCTCAGCTGTATGTTGTCTAGCGTCAAAAGCAAATAAATATCAAAAGAAATTCCAAGATTAGAGCAGAAGCAATGACAACACGTGGATAAAGAGCAGGATGTTCAGAATAGTAGACTAGATTCGTAGGAATGTTTCCAGTGAGAGCTGGGTAGAAAGCATGCCAGAGGATATCTCTGAGATATTACTCATTTTCCCTGAAAGTGAAATTTCTCACAGGTGGGTATTTATTCTTTCTAGAGGAACTGGGCCTGGCTCCAGCCTTAGGGATGCCATTTCAGGGGCTCTCAATTGGAGGCCTCATCCTGAGAACCCCAGACATCCCAAAAGCCAAGCAAAGCCAGAAGCAAGCTAACAGGTGAGATTAGAAGATCTGCCCTGAGACAGATCGGGGCAGTTCCAGAACCCACAGGGACCAGCATGTGTTGAGAAGACTGGGGGACCAGCTTAGATAAAGAAATGCCATGTTTACGTGTTTCCTACATCTTATATTGTGGGATTTCTGACAAAAACATTTTTTTTTTTTAATTTTTTGGCTTTTTTTTCCCTTAAATTAAAAAATTACAAAATTAGTTAAAGAATTTATTTTGGAAATCCACAGCAATACTTAGGGGACATGACTTTAACTATTGCTATTTATTGTTATGTTCCTATTCTCAAATCTCATATTTTCTTAAATTGAAATTTCTATCTTTCCTATTCTTTTTAAACCTGACATACTATTTTCAAAAAGCATCATTCCAAATCTCACATATTTTTGCAAATCAAGAAATAAAATATTCCATTGTTTTGCAAGTTTAATAGCTACCACGGAGTTGAGTAAAATGGTTGAGTAAAATACAAAAACCTCAGCTTTTTTTCACTGATTAGGGGACTTTCAATCTTTACCTCAATAAAGAGAGCTGCTAATCCATCTTTCCTCTTCCAAGGCAGAGAAATTTTTCAACAAACCAGGAGAAAAATGCATGAATGTTAGAAATAATAAATATTACTAGTTGCCACAAGAATACTGTGAAATGTTCAAAGCTAAGGAAGCTTTGGGAGTGTTATCCCTGTGTGATGTTTTGCAACCAGGTTCAGTTACTGTTATAATTTGTATTTCCTTCTGTATAATTTCCTTCCGTATAATTCTGTATAATTCTATAATTTGTATTTTCTTCTGTTTCCAGCAGCATGGCTGTCCCATGCAAAATCTGGAGTTATCAGGTAAAGCAGATTCACTACTAGTTTATTCCTAAATTGTGACATACCAGCTCTTTTCTTTCTAAGCTTAGCTTCTATCAAGGGTTTAAAGATGAAACCAAGTATCTTGAAATTCACCAAAAGAGCTTTAAGAGCTTTCTGACACAAAAACACTTTCTTGCATATCTATATCCACTAACAGCATTGTTATAGTATTTTGAAATTATAATTTAACACCACTGGCAAACAAAAAAATAGTCTTTCAGAGAATGAAGAGAGGTTACTTTGATTCTGGCACCATCTACTGAAAAGTCAATAAAAGTGCCTGAACTACAAGACCAAGAAAAGATATATTAACCAAGGAAATACGCCCTAATTTCTTCTTCCAGTGTGAGTATTGCTATTTTCTCATCACCAAGAAGACTTTAACTTACATCCTTGAAAAATATTTTCTTAGCTTCTCATTACTGTTGACATTCATCAGAATGCAATGATATAACGTAATAGGATCTTTCCAGTCTGTAAGATAACCAGTACAAATAAACAAAAAGTTGCCTGCACTGACTTTGCAAGCAATTCTTCACCACACAGATGCTGAGGAGGAACAAGCCATTTCAGTGTAACTGCCAGGAATGTTCTTAGCTGTGCAAAATCCATTAAAATATGAACACGAAAAAAACCTCACACGAAGGCTTAGTTTAGAAAACAGTTTTCTTATTCTTGCCCTTCTAAATATTTAATTCTCCCTTTCTAAACAGAATATACTCTCCATGCATTAACAAGCAAACCATAAATGATAAGGAACTGTATTTTGTGATTAACGTTTAAGTTGAAAATGTTTCTAAGTAAAAACTTTATAAATGGCAGCTTTTTACCTGTTTTTTATGGTTACCGAAAAGTACCCAAGTTGAGTTTCATAAATTCTTGCCACTAGGGAAAACAGAGTATTTAAACAGAGACAACATTTGTACTAAAAATATTTTTTAAAAAGTATTGAAAATGGTTCCTAAACATTTTCAAAGTATAGCAGTTAAGGGGAAATTAGGTAATATTTTGCCTCTGTCTGTATGTTTATACAGAACTTGCTTAAAAGGGGAACAGAATTTAAACTACAATCAAAATGCATAAGGACAACTAGGGGTTACAGCAAATTCAGAAGATGAAGACAGAGGTTAGTAAGTAAAAAATGCTGCAGAATAGTAAGAATTGATCACTGGTACCTCTGAGCAATGAAATGAAGACAATGAATATTGTCTTAAGCCTGCTGGACATTCAGAAGAACAGAGCCATCATGCTTGCAGGGTCTGCTGATTAATGCTTGGCTTTAGTGAAACATAAGATTTATTGCATCTTGCCTGAAGTGGGTAATTGAATAATCCCTCTAAAAAGCAATAATTTTTCCATGAAGTTCATAAAGTTAATACACTCCAAATCTCCAAGCACAGAAAAGAAACAGCTAAGCATCTACCTGTTGAAATCATTGGATGTAATTTATAATGCACATACGTCACTTCATAGAAGTCTGTTATTAAAGTGTTTTACAGAAAGGAATAAATAAATTATTTCAAATCATACCTATGTACACATATCATGATTGGTTGAATGAACAGTGATTCCTGATCTCACATCTTCTTATATCATAGTAACTCCATTGAATCACTGAATACTATTCTCACTTTATGCGGAATAAAATAAAATTGAAACTCAGAGATAGCCTGACTCAAAATCTATTTAGTTTTGTTAGTCTTTCAAGCTGTACTGGCAATATTTCCAATTGCTGGGAAATGGGAGAACAGGTTCCACATGTACTACTTAGGCTCTTGATATCAATGGGAATATGGGGAGAAGGAAATAAAATTCATATTGATTAGTGCTGTGTTTGGGGTTTATAGACCATATCCTATAAAATGCATATAAGACATAGAAAATCAGCCTGAGGTCTAGCACTGTACCATCCAGTAACCACTATGAACAGATGGAGGATATAATCTTTGTCTATGCTCCAGTGTGGAAACCACCAGAATGAAGATCCTACAGGCCACAGAAGAAAGCAAGCTGTCGTCTTCTACTGGGCTGTGCTCTTCTAGGTTGTCATATGTAAACCAGGTCAAAGGGGCTTCCAGTAATGACCATATTCCCTAGGGTTGGATTTAAATGTGTACAAAGGTGTAGGTCAGACTAACAGGCCAAAGACGTGTCACTTAATTAGTTCATGCAAAAAGGAACTGAAAAAAAAATTAAAAGCAGCATTTGGACAAAATGTGGCAATCATAAATTCTGACTCAGGCGATGATAATGTTAATAAAGAAATCAAAACAACACAAAGCAAGATGCAATATCCTCAAATCTATCAAAATCCTCATGCTTATGTACTTAAAAAGTATCACCTGCAACTGTTACCACACCTCTAAGACATTATTGTCTGGAGAAAGCATTGAATGGATTTCAGGTTTTGAGAAGAAAATATCAAGCACTCAGACTGTCACTGAGAAAGCTGTATAGAGGAAAGGTGAAAATGGTATTACTGCAGTGGCCTGTGGGCTCTTAAGATCCTGAAAGATGGTCCCAACTAGCAGAACCATTTCACTGCAGCCCAGAGTCTCCAGCAAGAGTCATTTTTTAAGCCACACATGACCAAAGCAATTCTGGGGGAAGGGATGTTCACTGTGAAACTTCCAAAAGATTTCAACTAAAACTATTAAGGATCAAGCTTGTTTTTTTAAAAGTGCCCTCAAAGATACAGTCTGACTAGAATGAATGATTTCTAACCTGTCAGAATATCAGCTCACTGCCCCATGGAGAATGTGCACCAACATGGAGAGGTCAGCCACACTTGAGGACACATGCCACAATATTCTTAATACTGAGTCCTATAACAAAGGCTGAGAAATATTTCAAGCTTCAGCTTCAACAGAAATTTTGAACTCTGAATTACTTGCATTTTCTTTATAGGCCCTAGGTAATACTACAGTTCAGAGATGCAAAATTATTAACTCTAACCCAATCGTGCCCGTAACTGTTCCAAATCACATCCAACTGTTTGGCTGGAAGTTTCCAAATCCGTAAACACCAGTATAGGACAAATTCAATCCTGGTGTTAGTGGATACAACTTGGTAAAAGCCAATGCAGTCACAAAAGATCTGACAGGTAAGCATTTCTCAGATGGTTGGAAGCTGTACACAACTGTATGGCACACGCTATCTAAACCTTGTTAGTGCCAAAAGAACAAAATTACAGTGTTTCTCCTGTGAAGCTCCCATTAATTTATTTTGAATTAGCAGATACAAAACCATAACAAAACCAAATTCCATAAAAGAATGCCTAAAGTGTAATTCAGAACGATTGACTAAAACCAGAAAAGCAATAAAGAGCAAAATAGCTCAAGGAAAAAGTCAATTCACAGGAAATCAGGTGATACACTTCAGCTTTCTAAATTGCCCTCTTGTGTGTGCCCTCATGCACTTCAGATATCCTCACACAGCCATCAAATAGCTGGACATTGCACCATGGACAGAAAGTCAAAGGATTTAAGCTGTACTGGAGAGAGACAAATGAAATCCAAAGAGGAGAAACAATGCTCTTCCGCTAATCCTACTGACTTAAACCAAAGAGCAGTGGCTCAAGCCTCTTCCCAAGGGGTCTGTGTAACACATGGAGAGACACCACCTCTTAAACCAGATCATTGTGTCTGTCATAGTTTTCATAGCTTCTCTGTATTGTGTTGTCTGAAAACACTTTCTGGATACCCATGTAGATTCAGCTCCGCAGTGAATGTAAACTAGTAAATCCTGGAGTAGAGACAGTGACTCCATATCTAGCCACAACAGATCCAGTTTTTCACATAGCTTTTCAATCTTTGTTTTTCACCTGGCCATGACAACAAAATGGCCTTTTTCCTGGGGTGTGCAACTTACACTTCCAATATTACCCTCAGTGGATTACAGAGTTGAGAAAATTGTGATTCCTTTTTCATTAATGAAATGATTCTCAGGCTGGATTGCAGTGATACAATACATTTCAGACATTCTTCTTCTCTGAATTAATGCACTTGGGACTACTAATGTAGTACTTTTGACATAAGAGATCTTTCTTGATTGTACACTTCATGTTACATAGCTTCACTAGAAACACCAATGGAAACATTAGAATTCTCTATTCATATATTTAACTTCCACTTTGAACCATCTGGTAATCTCAGGCAGGTATGAAGTAATTTACAGGCCTCCAATAAATTTTCAGGACACTGTCTACTACTTAGACTAGCTAAAACCCACATTTTAAAAATATGATATAGACATTTAAAATTTGAAAACAATGTTATCAAACCATATACAGTAAGCTAATGGAAGAAGGAGGACATATTTTTGGTACTGGTGTTTACCTAGAAAAAATTACATTTCCATCCTATAATCAGTTTTAGTATGATACTACCCTGGGCATTGTGTGCTAAGAAAAATGACAGATGGGACATATTGGTCCAATACCTCTTAGGGAATAAAGGTGTTTGAGTTTGTTCCTGTTAGTTTAATGGCATGAGAACGGCTATAAGAAACATGAGAGTTGTTGGCTGAAGAGAAGTTACTTAATCTTGAAAGCAAGCAGTGTGGGCTGCCAGTGAAGCAGTCCTTAGTGTAAGACACTGATTTCTTTTGTAATTTTATTGGTTTAAGAATTTAGAGTTCTTAACCATGTTGGTCTAAAACATGATAAACATTAAGTTGTGTTTCCATAAAAAGCCTGTTGTATTTCCAAACTCAATGGAATAATTGCTTGGATAAAGTATTATGCCATAATCTTCAGGGCTGGCAGCAAGCTAGGCTTGACTGAATGATCAATATTTGTGATGCCAAATTTGCATTCTTCATTAAGCAACCAAAATGCGTTCTTTGGGGTTGAATTTAGGAGTTGGTAACACGCTACCTCGTGTAGTTAAGTTCTGTTCCACATAGCATGGCAGATACAAATAGAAAAAAATGGAGAGGGGAAGTCCATGCCCTGTAAGCAAATTACAGTGGGGCCCAGTGGGAACCATACAATAAGAGAGGATGGAAGTTTGGAATGGCTCAAATATTTGGAGGGGAGAGGAGGGGGATTGAAAACTGGGAGTAATGTGAGATAGCAAATCTTGCCAAAATATTTATGTGTCTCTGACCTAGGCAGGTTAGATCTTCAGATGAGAATCTGTTTGTAACCAGGGGCAGCTAATAAAAAGTAAAATTTATGGCTTTCTCGTCGTAAATGCTGTCCCAGATGTTCAACCACAAAGTACATAGGTTCACCACCTAACCAAATGCAAGGAAGAAGATCAATAAAACAACATGAGGGTATCCTTTTACCAGTAAAGGCAGAATATTTGACTGAAGAGCAAACAGTACATGATATCTCAAGTGACTCCTTAAAACTCTTGCCATAAAATTATTGAGGATGTTAAAATGAGAATTGCAATATGAAGACCAAAGACCATATTTTTTATTCTTTCTCTTTACAAGAGAGAAACAGAGCAGGTCTCAAAACCTAGACAGGACTGATACTGTCCCCAATAGGTTATGAGAAGTTCATATAATAAGATAAAACCCCCAAACCATGAAACACAGAATCATACTGTCCTTTTATTTGATCAGATGTAATTTCACATGGACTTTGATCTATGCTTTAGCAATAATCCATTTTCTGAATTTCTACACCGAGAATAACATTGAAATTACTGTACCCGTGACCCCAGTGCTATACAACCATGAAGTACTCTATCGCAATCCTTCACTTCACCCATCAGCTGGTTCCAAGGCAGTCATTGTTGTTTTATGTGTAAATCTGATTAATCACTGTGCACCCTTCATATACTATAGCCAAGAGCATCCAGAGCTATAACTGTTGAAATGCAAGATTTCCCTTGTTGTTTCCTGAGTAAGTCCAAAAGCCTCAGTCTTAGCTCAAAATGCCTGTTGTCAATTGCAAATAAGCTTTCTGCTATTATTCATAAATTTTAGGACTAGATGTATGATTATGCTAATCCTCATGATAAAACAGCAATAAACTAGCAACCAGTAAAGGTGAATGGACCCTGCAAATAATGGAAGACTAGAATAGATTTGTGAATATTTATGTGGACCAAACATTCAGTCTTTTTCAATATTTGCCAGCCGATAGTTTTCTGTTTGTCTTTTTCTGTGAGACTTAGGAGCTCTTCACTACATTTTTACATAAAATTTAACCTTCCCTGCTATTGCTTATTATGTGCATTAGAGAATTTTTGCTATTGGATTTTCAGAGATGATTGATGATCTACAGATTGAGTATACCTTGCCTCTAGTAAGTTTGTGAGGACACCATATGCCTGCTTCTCCTAAATTGTCTTAGTGTTTTTAGCTGACAATGTAATAAGAATGAAAGATGACTTCTTATTCCACGTGAGACACCTTAAGAGAGTATCTGTGGGGGAAACAGCTTTAGAAGCACATAAGTGTTGCAATTTTGGGTTCTGCTTTGCTAAGGAGAGAAATAAAAGTACTCGCCATTTGCTGAAAAGCTAGAAATAGGCAGACTGAGAAGAATTCGAAGAGTTGTCTAAAATTTCTCAAAGCCAAGTTAGAAGAGCAAATGATTTAGAAGGTTGACCAAGGTGTGCAGGGAGGAGTGGAGGAGCAATGGATTAATTATTTATTTAACTTTGGTTTCTTGGTTTGACTTTCTCATGAACATAGCACAACTAGCTATTCTAATCAGTAATATGCATCTCAGCTACTTTTTCCCATCCGTACCTGATGATGTGGTATGACAGGGCTCAGGTAGCGCTAGCCCAGTGTTTCTGGTTATTCAGGCCTTGATTTTGGGAATTCAACTTTCAAGGTCTACAGATACATGGATGCAAAATGTGTTAATGTGGTTCTTGGATTTCAAGAATGGATTATACAGTCTCTTTGTAGACATACAAAGCTGATGAGTATTATTTCTGTAAAAGGATTGCACTGGAGCAAGGAAAACTTGGAAAGTGTAAAATAGTCCATATTCTTTTAGACCATCTTTGCACCTAATGCCAGGTACAGTTTTAATGTCACTTTCTGGCTATTTTCTTTTCATCACCTATGCCCCAGCATAGAAAGAATTGTTATAGTTTCCCACTTACGTGTCAATGATTTTACCTTTATTCTTTGTCATTGTGTAATTTTTCATGGAAAGAAAAATTCACATCATTGTTTGAAATATGTTCTGCAGCATTGTGCGGCAGTGATGTAAGGCCCCATCTTTTTCACTGTTTCTGACATTACATTCCAGGATTATATTATCAACATTTCAGTCGCTAACATTCAGTCCTATGAGTGTTCACATGCATGATGTGTCTTTCATCAGTTGTATCTCACAGTGCTTTTGTTACCCATAAAAAGGAATGCCAAAAATTTAAGATCGGAAGCCTGATTAATTGTTTCATCCCTGCTGCTTTCCTACTATCTACTGCCGCTCAATACATAAGAAAATCATCTCTAGTCAGACCAAAGGTCCAGCTAGCAGAGTAGCAGATCCTTAGGAAAACAAGGTATTTGGAGATTTATCCCTCCCTTGAGATGCCCTCTCAGGTCCTGGAGTTGAGTCGCTCAGGAACCACTTGGCATCAGGTGCCTCTTTTCTCTTAGTGAAACAAGTAGATTCAAGGTGGAGTTTAGTTTTCTGTGATACTATGCTGAGATTTGTGAAGTCTGTCAGTCTTCAAGCTACATCCTCTTCATTAAGTGTAACAGCCTGATACAAAATGCTCCTGACTGCTGACCAGTTCTGTTTCCACACATAAGACTGATCTGTTGTGGGATTTGGGGCAGGACACTTTTTCTTAACCATTTCTTAATCAGTGAAAATAATGACGAACATGGAACTTGGCCCCTTATTTCTCCACAGTAAGCATCTGCATCTTCTTCCATTGCTCTTTTCCACCTTGCCAAAACTTTCTTTACCCTATTTCTTCTTTTTGCCCTATGTCTGCTGGTGTTGGAGGTAGATACAGAATCACCTAGGTTGGAAAGGACCTTGAAGATCATCTAGTCCAACCGTTAACCTAGCACTGACAGATCCCAGCTACACCATATCCCTCAGCGTTATGTCAACCCTACTCTTAAACACCTCCAGGGATGGGGACTCCACCACCTCCCTGGGCAGCCCATTCCAACGCCTAACAACCCGTTCTGTAAAGAAATGCTTCCTAATATCTAGTCTAAATCTTCCCTGGCGCAACTTGAGGCCATTACCTCTTGTCCTATCGCTTATTACTTGGTTAAAGAGACTCATCCCCAGCTCTCTGCAACCTCCTTTCAGGTAGTTGTAGAGGGTGATGAGGTCTCCCCTCAGCCTCCTCTTCTCCAGACTAAACAACCCCAGTTCCCTCAGCCGCTCCTCGTACGACATGTGCTCCAGACGCTTCACCAGCTTCGTTGCCCTTCTCTGGACACGCTCGAGTAATTCAATGTCCTTTTTGTAGTGAGGGGCCCAAAACCGAACACAGGAATCGAGGTGCGGCCTCGCCAGTGCCAAGTACAGGGGTAAGATCCCTTCCCTGTCTCTGTTGGCCACACTATTTCTGATACAAGCCAGGATGCCATTGGCCTTCTTGGCCACCTGCCAAAGGCTACATTTTCTGAGGTAAAAGTCGTTTTCTGAGATTTTGGTAGCAGATCTTTGCTTCTGGAATAAAGTAATTTTATTATCATTATCCCTTTATAAAAGAGAGGATGGGACAAAAGGGATTTAAAGACAGCTAAAGCCTACAAAGAAGCTGAGAAGAGCCTACCTTGTGTTAAGGGTTATATATAGTAGGAACCCAGTAGTCCACCACACTGGATTTACTTGTAAAATGCTTTTTTCATTTAGTTACAGTTTCAGCCTGTCCTTTAAACATCCACTGCTGTGCCTGTCTTCAATAGCCCATGTTTCTGGAACAAAACTTACTTTTCTTCCTTGAAGAATACTGCTCTTTATTATGTCATTTGTAACAACAGAGCTGTTAGGTTAACGTAAATTTAGTCCAAATTTCACTTCCTTTCACATTCCATTTTTGCTGAAATGAAGTAGATGAGAAAAATACAGCAACTTCAGTGGGAATAATCTTGTGCAGATGGAGGAAACCCAGATGCATTTAGTAGAGCAGCTCTTTGTCAGTCAAAGGAGTCCAAAGGACAGATGTGTTGTTTGTTAATCATTCAGAAAACCCTTGTGATTAGGAACTCCTAGATCTTGAAAAGGCCAGCCAACTAGAAAAGATACACTGTGCTCCAGCACTCATAGTACTCCATTTGGGAGAATGAGAGGATTCCTTGGCCAGAAGTAAGTAAGAACAATGTAAATAAGGTTATTATATGTAAAAATCAAAGTGCAAGCCCTGGAGGATGGAGAGATTTCAATTCTATAAATCAGCTAGAAAGATCTGGCAAAGTTCATTGTCCAACTGGCTTACAAATTTAACAAGACGACTAGTGCAGACATTTCTTTAAGAGGCTTAAGGAAAAACAGAGGTAGATTCAAGCCAATTAATTAAAACACTATGAAAGGCAAGTGAAAGCCATTAGTAAAGAACCTGAAAGCAATACACTGTGACCCCCAGAGAGTATCTCCCAACTGTACAGAGTATAAGGGTGGAGGAAAAGCAGAGAGTATCCAATGAGAGCTAACAAATAAAAGTGTAAAGTCATGTGGAATATAGAAAGAGTTCAGCACATACTGAATTTTTGTATGGATGGATGAAAATAAATGTCTCTATTTTATATAATTCATGCGATACTCTAGGATGTGTAACTCCTGATGCATCTCATTAATTAAAAAACATTTTTATTATTAATAATTATTTGTATTACTTAGGACATGGTCCAAAATCAGGGACTCCAGTTGCTAAACAAACAAATATGATGTATACAGCTGCTGCCCCCAAATATGGACAAATAGATAATAATACCAAAAAAAAAGAAACTAAGAATAATCAACAGTATGATCAATCATTTAATCACATCATCTGCAGACTTGCTTTCAATATTTCTGTAGACCTCATGACAAAGTAGAAATACCAGACCCTGAAGAACAGTTTTGAAGTGGCCTTGCTAACTCATGGGGAGATCCTTCTAAACATGAAGGACAACTTAGAATAAAGCACAAGATGCTTGTTTGGAAATCTGTGTTACAGGGGAAGATGCTTTCATGAGAAAATCGATCTGGTAGAAGTAGCAAGGCAGTGCTAGAGCAGTGAGGCTCATACAGTAACTCCAGCAGAGGAAAGGAACTGAGCTGTTGAGTCAAGCTGATGGTAAAGCATGCAAGAATGGAAGCTAATGGAGAATGACAACAATTTCATTCTGGACTAAAGGAGACAACTGACCATCCTTGTTGAGAGATTATCCAAAGTTAAGCTGTAGAAGAAAAAGAGGAGGAAATCAGAGGCACAAAACCCCCACAGAAAAGGAGGAGGGGATTGGAGAGGATCTGCTTGTAAAATGTGCTTAGGGAATAAATAAGGAGGTAGAAGAGAAATTGGGAGAAGACAGAGGTACAGCAGCCAGACCAGACATAAGCTCAAGCAAAAAAGAGCAGTTGGATGGGTCGAAGGGGATGAGCAGGGACACTTAGAGATGCTGTTAACTCTGGATAGAGCTTCAGTCATGCTGAGTTATGAGGCAGCTGCAACAGCCATTAACAAAGGCTTGACTCAAAGAAGCACCATATTTAAGTATTGAGATTCACTGGAACAGAATGGTACTGCACAGCAAAATCATCTTTTTCTTGTTATTCTTAGGTGTAAGGACTGAGTACTGAAGAGCTTTATGGTTCATCTGTGGGAGAACATAGCAATCAAAATTATACATGAACAGTAGGACCCTAGTTTGCAAAAAATACATGGGTTAAAAAAGTCTTTGTACACAGTTTAGTAAATTTTTTCATTCCAGCTAAGCACTGAGGCCTGGAAATAAACAGGTGAACACACCACTGATTGTGCCATAGGTAAATCCATGGGCAAGCTAGGCATCATTTTCTTCTACCCTCTTCTACAGATCAGAGTTAACTATTTACTACAGGTCTTATTTGTCATGTGCACTTTTCATGTCATAGCCTAAAATATTTCTTTAGTCTCTTAATCAGTTTGCCTCCTTACTGGTTGCTGCCAGTCCTTTTAGAAATTTCTGTACATATCTCGTTTGTAAAAAACAATAAAAGAGAACAGTTAACAGTAACAGAAAAGAAGCAATTGAGAAGTTTCCTCCTTTCTAAAAGTACTACAGTGAGAATAAGCTTATGAGAATGCTCATTGTAGCATTGCATCTGAGGGATAAAAGTAGTTCTATAGGTCTGATCAACCAGAATTTGCAGTCTTAGCCATTTATAACATCAAATTCATCCATATCTGAAGAGATTAGAAAGATGTTACAACATTTTATAATTGATAATACTAATGTTCTCTCATTATGCATACTAAATATCCTGCATGATTATATATTCAGTACATTATTTTCTTGTTTTGATTCTTTAGGGTAAGCAAGATTAAAATCTCACTGTCTAGTATGTTCCACTGCTCTATACTCATCATCTTCCTATCTCATTAATGTTGAGCTGAGTTACTGAACAAAGAGTAAGGAGATAAAGAAATTCAAATTCTGTTGTTTTCTACTCACAAACAATAAAAAAAAAAATCCACTTCCACATCAAACACCTTCACTCACACTAGGTCCAAGGGTAGTTTTGTCATTTACAGCAGCAGTGTTTGCACACTCAAGCATGCTCATGAAAAATGTATATATTTTTTTTGTGTTGATTTTTCCATAAACAGATGAGTGTGTTGGACAGAATAACATTTACAACAGTAGTGTAACACCAAAAAAACCCCACTGTGTTGATAGTTACACAATTACATCATAATATATCACCTGGTTATCCTTTATCATTTTTGAAAATGCAAAAGAGATTTGAAGAGCCACAAGCTACATAACAGATTCAAGTTTGCATCTCACGCTTAGCAAATCTGAGACTAGGTTTTGATCCAAGAAAAATTGGGATTTCACACATAAATATTTGCCCAGAACAAATAAGTGACTTGCCCACAATCAGGTCTGATGTGGGAGGCCCTCTCCAGATAACATCATGAATAAACCCAAAACAAACAGAAATATTTTTCTGTTTACTTACCCACATTCTGACCCTGAGTTTTTATCTAACAAATAATTCAAGTGCAGATGAAATTATAAGAAAGGAAGAATTATAGAAGAATGCAAAATTTTTTGATCATGGCATTAATTTCTTGCTAACTCATTTCAACATTTAGGTCCTCATCATTTCAGGTGTAGCCTATATTAATAGTACATGTTTAAGAAAGAAACTCATGCTAGGTAAGGATCATCTACCATGAACATACATTTTTTTATATTCTTGAGTATGAAAAGAAACATTAGATTTCCATGAATTCACTGTTATGTTCTAACAGCTGTGGTGGACAGCAAGTAATAACAGAGACAGGGCAGCACAACAGTAAAATATGTGGACACATCAATTTATATAAACCAGAACTTGGTTATTGCTGTTGGTTTTGAGGAGCAATGTTGCCAGCTGTCATGAAATGCATAAACAGTTCATAATCTGCAATAGTTTCTTAGACAGCCGCAAGACCATAAGGAACTAACTTTTCTTCCTCAAAAGCTTTCATGAAACATTTTATTTAGTTCCAAAATGGACAGCTATTTCAGAAACCATACACCAAAAAAACAGAGGAAAAAGTAAATTTCTCTATTAAATTAAATGGTTTTGCAGAGTAGCCCAGACAGTTAATTCTGGGCATCATGTCCTAAAAGGAAGCAACTGTTATAAGATACATAGGCCTAGTATAAATTAAGTAGATAAGTTTACTTTAGCAGTTTAATTTGTGAAATTAAACTAGGCCAGCTGAGTTCACCAAATGAGTGTCTAGTTCTGAGCCCCTTCACAACTTGACATTCTTACTAAACAGAAGATTAATTCAAAGTGAGCAAAGTTGTACCAGTTAGGCAAAGTCTACTGCTCCATAAGGGCTGAAAGTTTAGACTTGGATAACATCTGAGCAACAGTGAACAAACTTAAATCTTCATATCCTTCATGCCACAGTTTCTTGTTGCCAAAGGACAGATTTCACCTTCCTCTACTACATTACTTCAGAAGCCATACAGTTATAACAGTTCGTAAGCATAAAGCACGATTTATGCCAGATGGAGAAAATGGCTTACAGACAAGCAGAGTCCAGGAGAAGACAAAAGGAATCAAGGCTCTGTGTGGCACAAACATACTTAACAGCAGAAATGGATCAGAACTGAAATTCATCAGGAAGTGCAGAAACAAGACAGGTTTCAACCTATACAATCTACAGAAGAATATAAGGACTGCCCTACTGACCCAGAACAAAGGGCCCATACTGTCCAGTATGCTAACCTGAACAGTCACTAAAAGACAGCAGGTAAACCTGGCCAGTTTTTGTGGCCCACACAGGATAACAAACAAATGGCTGAGGTTGAAAGGGACTTCTTGAGATTATCCTGTCCAACCCCTCAAGCAGGGCCACCTAGAGCAGGATGCCCAGGATCATATCCAGACAGCTTTTCAATATCTCCAAGGAAGGAGACTCCACAACACCCTAGGCAACTTATTCCAGTTTGACCACCCTCACAGTAAAAAAAAAAGTGTTTCTTGTGTTCAGATGGAACCTTATGTGTTTTAATTTGTGCCCATTGCCTCTGGTCCTGTCAGTAGGCACTACTGAGAAAAGTCTGGCTCCATCATCTTCATTTCCTCCCATCAGGTATTTATACACATTTGTAAGACCCCTGATTCTTCTCTTCCCCAGGCTAAACAGTTGCAGCTCTCCTATCTGCTCTCTGCATACAAGAAATGCTCCAGTCCCTTAATCATCTTTGCAGCCCTTCACCAGACTTGCTCCAGTGAATCCATGTAGAGACAAGGACTGGGGAGCCCAGAACGGGACCCAGCAATCCAGATGTGTCTCACCAGTGCTGAGTAGAAGGGACCTCATGCTGAGTAGAAGGGACCTCACCTGCTGAAAATACTCTGCCTAATGCAGCGCAGGAGCGTCACATTGCTGGCTCACGTTCATCTTATTGTCTACCAGAATGCCCAGGTCCTTCTCTGCAGACCCACTCTCCAATGAGTTGGCCTGCAGTTTATACTGGTGTCTGGGGCTAGTCCTCCCCTGGTGCAGTACTTTGCACTTCCCTTTGTTGAACTCCATGAGGTTTCCCTCTGAATGGCAGCAAACCCATCTGACACACCAGCTGTGTGATTACCTGTGTACTTTGTGTGAAGATGTGGGCCCATCGAGGTTTTGTACAGTAGCATAATGACACCTTTTCTCTTGTTATCAATATCCTCTCAGGGATGTCCAACATGTTGTTGACTGTTTAGGCTGCCATGGCACATTAAGTCAATGGTTTTGTGGAACTGCCAACGATGGCAAGATCTCCCTTTCCTGAGTTATAACCTCCAGTTCTGAGACCAGGATTAAGTAAACACAGTTTACTTCTTCCTAGATGCATAATCTTCCAGTAATTTACACTGACACTTTTCTGTCACTTTTTGCCAATTCATTTAGTTTTGTGAGGTCCCTATGTATAGCTGCAATGCCAGCGTGGCATTTTGCTACCTAAGCAGCTTAGTAGCAGTTGCAAATTTGAAAATGTCACTGTTCCTGACTCTTCTGCACGGTGTCCATGAAGACATGGAATAAATGTTTTGTCGTCACTTTTAATGGTCATAGTAATCACTAAATCCTATTCTATGCTTTCTACCTTTTCACCAGCTTTCAGTCCATAAGGGGACTTTTTCTGCAATCACATGGTGACTTATGTGTCTTTAATAAACCTTGGTATGAAAGGTGGCCAAAAGCTTATTTAAAATCCAGTATAAAAATCCAATATGTCCACTAGATCCACTTCAACCATGTGCTTTTTTACAGCCTTGGAGAACTCCAACAAGCTAATAAGTCAGGATTTCCCTTTAAAGATGCCATGCTAACCTTAGCCAAACAGACTGCTTTCCATGCATTCAGAAATCTCTTTTTTATTACAGTCTCCCATCTTGACAGGGAAGAGAGTCAGACACAGTGGTCTATAATTCCCAGGATCCCATATAGCACACTTCTCCAGGCAGGATTTGCAGCAGCAATCCACAGTCCCCTGGCAGTTATTCTTTACTATGTAGCAAGGTTGTAAAACTTCACCACCAACTCTGTAATTTCACATTATCTATTGGTCATGCACTGAATTTCTAATGTTAAATCTAGGACACAAGAATACAGTTCATCTTTTTTCATATCCTGTATTTTTCCCTCCAGTTTGCCACTACGTCAGAATTAAAGCATCAGCACAAATATGTTTCTTTAGGGACCCACACCACATCAGTGCTACCTGTATAGTACCTGTGCACTGACTATTGATACTATTTGTGTGGTAACTCCTTGTTACTACATAAGGATCAAAAAAAGACCACATACTCAATACCATATATTATGCAAGCTAAAATGCTCACTTCTCTGATTCATGCTGCTGTGCTTGTTTAGCATTATAGTTTTAAAAGTTTAAAAGTGGTTTAGAGAAGCTCAGTTTTATGGTGTCTTACTTCAAACACGTTAAGAAAAATAATTTTCAGAAGTGCTGGGTACTTTTGCTCTGAAAATCAAGATTTTTTTAAACAAGCTTTGGGTTTCCAACCAGATAAAACTCAAAATGCTTATTATCACTCACAAGGTCATGGCTGAAGGAAAAACTACTTTCCAGAACCCCTCCAGTTTCCTGTCTTCTCATAACTATATTACAGAGCAAGAGAAGGCCCCTAACAGTCATGGCATGAAAAAAATAGCAAACACAGGGAGATCATAAAAGTATTCAGACTATGCAACAGAGCTGTTCAGAGTTGGTGGTTTTCCTTTGCAAGAGCTTGTACAAACATTCTGTTCAATTTCATATCTGTGGGAGTTTGCATCCCCCACATCTATTTTTCAAAAACAAACCCACACAAACCCTTATTCCCATAATAAACATCCACAGCTACATCTCACTTAAATTTTCCATGGTGCTGAGTTTAATAAAAGCTGGATTTAGCACCGTTATTTGGACAAGACTTGTTAAAAGGTTTCTGATAAAGAATCCTTTTTTTCATCTGCACTAAGAGAGGCATAGAATTTGGTGTCTTATGACACTTTGAGTGACAACAGTTCTAAAAAAAGGTACCATGAAGATTAGCTTAGTGATCCCAGCATATAAACCCATCCTTTTGCAAGGGAGAAAAAAACCACTGTTCACACTAATGCCTTCTATGTGTAGTACCAAATGGAATAGTTATGGTAAAATACAACACAATGTTCAAAAATGTTTGTTTCCCTGACCAAATTCTAGTTTCTGAACAATATACATCAAAACAAATTTCTCTGAAATGTCCACCCATTGGTACTGTGCCACATTTGACAATTTTTCTTACAGAAGTAGTTATTCTTCAAATACTTGAATAAAGCCAAAGTTTATAGGTGCTAACATTCAATTTTCAAATAATTATAACTGTACTGAAGCTTAGAGTTTAGCATTTTTACTTGATAACAACATGCTATCACACTTATAATCCAACCAAAGTAATCAATTACCAAAGTAATTCTGAGAACTGAGTAGCTTGCTCTTTCAAAACTATACTTAATATGGTGTAGTGCAGGGGAAAAAAAAAAAAAAAGGCTGAAAAGTTTTCTAGTATTATTATGAAATTGATAGGTCCTTTTCCTTTGTTACAAGTGCTTTAGAAGAGCTTATTTATGCAAGTATGCACATCACAGAAAACAGTGTTTCATGCCAAGTATCACTGAAGACTTGGTTTACTCACGTTTGAACAATGTGTTCTCTCTGGAGCTATAGCTCCTAGTTTTTCAGCCTTCTAAGTACAGTAGAAAACAATATATTGTATCTCTTTCACCAGAGACTTTGATAATGGAGCTCTGTCATGCTTCCCTGGTGAAGTTTGCATTGCCTTAGGCTGATTTGGAAGGCCATCTGGAAATTACAACTAATTAATTAGCTGTGAGCCTATGATGTGAAGAGGGCAGATGGAAGAACACAGTACTTCATTGCTCCTTTCCCTGCAAGAGCTACCAGTCCAATACCCGATCCACATCAAGGTCCCAGTCTCTTTCCAGGAAGATTTAGAAAGATTTGAATAAGTCTGCCACAGTAATTGTCTTTCCTCAGCTGCTTTTTCTCCCATCTCTGTTCACTGGAGATACCAATGCTGACAAAGATGATGTCTAAAAACCACAAGGGAAGGGAGCTGACAACAGAGTGTTTTCAGCAGAACTCCTGCCTTGCAATCCACAGAATTTAGGCAAAACCAGCTTGGTTTTACATTTATCACTCCTAGATGTATTCCCAAATGGAAAAGCTGTGGTATTATAAACCTAAATTTTGTCTAATAGAAAAAAGGAATTTGAGAATCCTCCTGCCCCCTGTACGTATACACCAGATTCACTTGCCCACATCACACATACACTCATATTTACTGCCCATGATTTTCCGGCCAGAGGTGTGGAAGCCCTTTACCAATATCCTGGTGTTGTAAGTATGATAAGTACTAAGAAGCAGTTTTAGACAGAGAAGGAGGGGAAAGCTATTCAGCTGTATCTCCCCATTGAGCCTTCCACTTGCCCTCTCTACACTCTAAGTGGGAAGGACAAGAAATGAATATCAAGTTATTCTTCAGTATTTCTGAGAAGACTTCCTCTCTAACACTTTGGATTGCTATCCTTGTGGTTAGCTTGAGTTTACAAAGTCAAGAGAGCTAGCTGATCCCTTTGGCCTAACAACTGTGTGAATAATGTTAATAAAAATAATATCAGAAAGATTCGAGACTAGTAAAAAAACCCTCTATTTTTCATTCTCCAGTTTAGGAATTGAGAAGGTCTGAAGATTAATGACCACATTGAAGATTGAAGAGCACATGATAGAAATGGTAAGGAGATTATTGCTCTTGATAAGGTAATTACATTTTGGAGCTCCAGCTATGAACCACCACATTATACAAAGTCTTTTGCAATCACAGAGGAATATCTCATACAAGAACTACAGCAAAGTAAGAGAGACAGGGATTATTTATTCCATTTAGAGTTATAGCTATGCATGAACTACAAGTAATCAAGTAGTTCTTCATTTCTTACTGCATGCAATACAACATTGTTATAGATATCCTAATGAAGTTGAAGTTAGCTTACAAAGCACATTTATGCATAAAGCAAATTATTCTGTCATTCTTTCCTTACTGTTTTGTCAGCTACTTTTACTTGAAAATTAAGACAGATAAGCAAAAAGGTATCATCTTTGACAAATAGCTTTTTTTGCACAAATGGTATCATAGCATACCAGCTTAAATTTAAGTCTCACTTCTATCAAATTTATCACTGATGAAATATATATATATATAAGCATCACTGAAAACTGCACTTTCATAGGTTTTCAAAAAAACCTGGTCATAACCAATGATTTAAGATTAATTTAAGATCAACAGATCAAATTCTTGCCAGAAGATGGGTGGTAAGAGACAGAGGTAAAATTATAGCACATTTACAATTAATGTTGAGACAAAATTTAAGACATAAGTTCTTCAATAAACATTTTTACAAATATTTTATTGTACTTTAATTAAAATTATATTTTGGCCCAGATTAAAATACAAGGCTTGGTATTTGTTCATCACATCCTTTTTCTCTCTTTAATTTACTTAAGAGCCCACGTTTTGAAACACAAAACTCCTAACTAAAGATGGAGAAAAGCAACCTGATGTCCATTCCAAAAAATCCTTCCTTCCACACTGAAATCTGAAAACAGAGCCAACCTCTCCCTATTTAATCTGTCATACCTGCTGACATCAACCTTGACATTTTCAACTTGTCAAACAGCCCACTGACTAGCTATTTTAAACTAATAAACTAAATATTCTGGGAGCAGCCCAAAAGAAGGAAAAAACCAGTATATCTAGTTTGCAAAACCTTTCCAGCTCATTCTTTTCCATGTGGATAAGTCTGAAGGTCTTCACTTTTTTCCCCAGTAGGCTGACATATGGACCCAAATGTGACTCCACACATTAAAGCGCTTCAGCTCTTTGCTTGTCCATAACAAGGTGAGAAGTTCAAGCCTCCTGTTATTAGCTAACAGTATATAAATGTATGCAAAATCTTGTTTACCTTTCCCTCCTATTCTTCTTTCCTCTTCTTCCTTCTCTAAACCATTTCAGTGCCCATGTCTTGACATATTGAACTCTGCAGGTTAGGCTGCTTTTGATTTGTGAGGAGAGTTACAATAGTTAATTACAGAGCACCGTCTTCTGTGACTCAAACATTTTGCATTTATAGGCTCTTGATATAGTCCAGAGCAAGAGGCTAACCCATATTTAATTTGTCCAACACGTTTCTGGTTAAAGTTCCATCAAATGGGTGACTGGAATCCCTCCGATTCAGCTGGAAAAGTCACTTTGAAGGAGGCGTTTATTAGCAACATTTGCCTCAGCCACAACAGGAGGCCCTGAGGGCCTGGGGAAAATCAGTGGTTGCTTATAATAGTCAAAACCAGCTATTCCCCATAGGATAAAGTGTCAATAATAGGTTAGATATTATTATTTGGAATTGATTTTACAGCAGGTATAAAATTAAAGAAAATGAGGCCGTTTCTTTAGGCAGCAAAGTTCTGTGCTTTGAAATACCCTCTAGCCTGACCCCCACAGCCACAGCCGCAGGCAGCCCGGGGGAGGCTGCAGCAGGCCTTGCCTCCCAGCCAGCGTGCCCAGCACTGCACAGCTGCTCCACATAGAGCATGATTAACATAGCTGAAGGCCCACAGCACTTAGCACAATTAAATCAACAGGCTGTAGCTCATTCCTCCAGCGTGACAGGAAAAAGGCACAAACCCCAGATGCCTTTGCTTTCTTCTATCTTTATGTTTGCTGGAGCGATTTTTGTGAGTGTTTAATCCTTTCTGCGGTCCCACATTCACACAACAATTTAATGTGCATGTGGTTTTGACTGAACAAGTCCCAAGCTAGAGTATCATTAGCTCACAGTCTTTTCAAGTGATATATTCAGTAGTTAATTCTGAGGGGGTTCTACATTAAAATGAGAAACATTTTCAGCAGCATTATGAAGGAATGTGCTGGGCAGCCTCTTAACGATGAATATTTCTCTTTTCTTGCAAATGGACACTCTGGAACACCTCTAGACAGACAGCCACAAACTCCTTTAGTGGGAGGAGCACTGTCGGATTGCTTCATCTTGAGGAAATGATATTCTGTAGTCTTTTACATTATGTTACTCATGAGGTCCTTTACAGTGTTTTACTCTCTGTACTGTCCTGACTGAGGAGACAGCTTAGTAAGAGAGTCCTGCTGTATCAGACAGACTGTATTGCTATTGTAAATGTGATAAAATTATTCTCTGCAGAACACAGCAAAGACCATCCTTAAAAATCTGTGGAATATGAATGACCTTACTGAATAGCTGCATTAAACAAAAATGTGGATACATTTGCTCCCTTTAGTGTCCCAGCCAGGCATGGTAATCAAAAGTTCCTCTTGTTCAAGCCAACAATTATTATCCTTTCCTGCCTATTTCACTGTCCCTACAAAATTTAATGGATGCTGTTCTCAAAAGCATTAACAGTCAAATGTTTCATGGAACTTATGCTCCTCATTGACAAACACCTCTAAAATTTAGCCTAGGCTTAAGTCTTGAAATGCTACAGGCACTTCGGAGCAAAAGTCTCAGTGAAACCCTGATACTCACAACTCCTTTCTGAAAACAGACTAGCTCATAAATCACTGAACATTTTGTCAAAAAAAAAGGTACATGTTTTCTCTGTTGTAATTGGGCACAAATCCACTAGTCCAATAGGACTTATTCCCAGCAATATCAGGTCTAAGTTTCACCAACGCTATGTAAAGTCTTGAATGTATAAAACTTATTTTCTATCCTGTCTTTTTCTTTTTCTTTTGAGGTAGTTGTCTGGATTGTCTTTTTTTTTTTAATTTTATTTTATTTTTTATTTTACATCTTTATTCCCTTCTTTCTTTGCCTCCTTTATACTGTCTTTTTACATTCTTCTCTTTTGTCAGTGTTTCTATCTCCATTCAGTGCTTCTTCATTGCCTATTTTTCATAAGACTTCAAAACTTATTTTTAAACATGTTAAAACCAGGAAAGTAGGACTGAGTATCATGATGAACATAGTCTTTTGAAAGAAACCAGGCTGTATCCAGAAAAGGTTACAGGTGATTTTTTTTTTTTTTTTTTTAAAGAAAAGGTTTACTGCTTTACCAGTCTCAAAAGGTCCTCTGGGTCTGAAGGTGGAGACCATAGTGCTCTTGATGGAGAAGGTATCAAGTAAATGGCCCCAGCGAAGAATAAGATGATAGAATATTTGTTCTGTCTACACCAAAATGCATTAACCACTAAAATTTCTTCTGAACCTGTCAATGCATTGCCTTTTTCTCAAGGGAACCAAAGAAACATTTGCATACAGGAAGTGTTTAAACAGATGTTAACAGATCACAATACTGATAGGGCCTGTGAGCACCACATCCCAGTGCAATGTTCTTGATGTTTGACAGCCCTGCATCAGCCCATCACCCAGCTCTGTCCTGAGCTTTCACACAAGAGGTGGTTGGATCCAGCCAAGAGTGGAGGAAAAGCTGAGAACTCTCTTTTCATGCATATTTGGAAGTCCCAGGGATAAGAACGCTAATATAAAGTCTGTCATCCATCACTATTTCACAGACCTTGACGTGGCCTTTCTTGTACTATGCTTGTGTAAGGAAAAAATTGTGTCCTGTACTTTCTCTACTTGTGAGTTGCAAACTAATTGTTAAATCTTTGTGGCAAATATGTTCTTATTGAGTAGCGGGGACTGTTCTCAGTCTGTTGATATCTTACATACATCTTATATTCACCTTTATTCTCTTCCCTAAACTGCCATCGGACTGTGAATCTCAGAGCTGGGGGGACCTTGGTAAATCTTCCTTACTGTCAGAGTTAGGCAAACATTGAGAAACAAGTGCTGGTGTAAATACATATCTGATTTCAATGCTACAATGCTCAGCTGGGATGAGAGCTAGAAGTAAAAAATGGCTAGTTTCACAATTACGATACAAGTATCCTTATACCATGCACAGAAAGCAACAAAAAAACTGTCACAACTTGCTCCCTTGCTCCCCATTATCAGTGCATGTCCTCTACATTACAGAATAAGAAACTGCACTTATGGGACCATGATTTGATTTACATCATCACATAATCAATACATTAGATAGTTATTGGAGGTGATTTCTGCCATGTCCTTGGTGCAATGCTTTCTGATGAAGTGAGCACAAAACACACAGCTGGTCTCTCAAGCTATGGAAATGTTGTGTGAACCATATGGTAAGGGCTGATGAAAAAAGAGACCAGTGAAATCTTCAAACCTAAATATGTTTGCCAGAGTTGGGGGGTCTGATTCTGGTAATAGCCAGTACCAAGCTGGATAACGTAATTAAAAATGTGTGATGTTACATGGGTCCAAACATATCAGGAGATTCCAGTGTGAAACCTAACGTGTCACATGAAATACTGAACTTCATTAGGTGAAGCTTCTAACAATCATATGACACTTCTAAAAAACTAACTTACCAATACAACCCATGACAGAGTGAAACTCTGCAAGTTTCCATGTCTCTTTTCACAAAAGTACCAATTTAAACAGATTTTGCCACTCTTGTGAAAATAAGCTGCTAGACTTCTACCTGGGATTAGGATGTCTGACTAACAAATCTTTAAAAATACATTTTATTTTCATAGATATCTTTGAAGTATAGCTTTGTAGCTGATTTTACACTTAAGTATCTCTAAATATGATATGAATCATTTTTCAAGCAAGTTACTAATCTAGCTAGTTATACTGAAATAGTTTGGAGTATTTTGGCTGTTTGAATTTGTGCTGAAGAAGATAAACTAATAAAAACTTTTGATTATGTAAAATCAGTGTCTTCAGGTGGCTTCAAAACTGTTAATTTAGGTTATCAATGCCAAGACTCAGGCACACCTTTTTAAGTTTTCAGTTTGATTTCATACATATGATTATTTTATTTTCATTTTTTAAAACAGGAGCAGGTAGCAGTGCTGGGTTCTGGTATTAATTACACATGGAAACAGAAAACCTGAAGTAAACCTGGTAGCATTTTAAGAATCCAGCTATTGTGAATTCATCTGGAGTTCATTGGGCTACCCCTGGCTGTAATAAATTCATGCTGTATTAGTAGTAACATCACATGTACACTAATAGATGTTCTACTGAGATCAGTATTATTTGACTCAAAGGATTAGTTTAAGATCAATTTTCTTTTAACTATATTTTTAACATAGCTTTCTACTGAAGCACAGCTTCCCACAAGACAAAAAGAAGACATCAGAAGAAAAAAAAATAAGAAAATACACAAAATCTGACATTTTTGTCTCCTTAGGAAAGATACAAAAAGCATTAGAATTATATAGTATATTCCCCCATGTAAACAAATACATTGTGTTTATTTATAAAATAATTTTCTCTGTGGGAAACAAAACATTGAACTCTACAAAAGTGAACATATGCAGATTCAAGAGAGGTATTAAGATGCATCTAAGTAAAAATAATGTATCATACTTAAACTGAAAAAAAAATGATACAAGCAATCTGTTTGTAAAGAAGTACTGAGCAGTATCATCTGCACATTTCTGCTTTCACAGAATCACAGAATCGTCTAGCTTGAAAAAGACCTTGAAGATCATCCAGTCCAACCATCAACCCAACATTAACAGTTCCCAGCTACACCATATCCCTCAGCGCTAAGTCGACCCTACTCTTAAACACCTCCAGGGATGGGGACTCCACCACCTCCCTGGGCAGCCCATTCCAACGCCTAACAACCCGTTCTGTAAAGAAATGCTTCCTAATATCCAGTCTAAACCTTCCCTGGCACAACTTGAGGCCATTCCCTCTTGTCCTATTGCTTATTACTTGGTTAAAGAGACTCATCCCCAGTTCTCTGCAACTTCCTTTCAGGTAGTTGTAGAGGGTGATGAGGTCTCCCCTCAGCCTCCTCTTCTTTGTCAGGCATGCTAAAATACAGAAGACAAATAACATGAAGAAGACTTCACTGGTACCAGTTTATGACTGGGATATGGTAAGTAATGGAAAAACAATAGCTTGGCTACTTTGGGTTGGAAAGGGAAGATGTTCTTAACCATTTTACTATGTCTTGTGAACTGTACCAGAAACACCAATGTGGCTAGTGTTACCCTTTTGCAACTTAGGTCCTGTTCACCAAGAAGTTTGTATTTCCTTCCTGAGTTAGCTAGCTAAGATGAACAAGCTGGTCAGACATCAAAGCTCAAATCCATTTAATATAATCAATCAGCGCTTCTAAGACTGATGAGAAAAAAACAGGTCTTCCTGAGTCTACTGGTTCTGCATCACTGCATAAAGTATAAAAATGAAAAACGAAGAACTGGTAAACTCACTGCATTTTTATGCCAACCTCAGTAACGTCGTGAGTCAATGTTATGCCAAAGGAACAGTGAAATGCAACCACAGACAAGGAAACAACCATGTCTAAAAAGAGGCCTTGTCTCCTAACCACCAACAGCCAACTGACTGAATGTGCAGGTACACAGTTAAAAGCATATGACTGAAAATCTTCTTGAAAAAATCTTGCAATTCCAACTCATATTTCTACCTACTCTCCTCCTCTAGAGATCCTGGAGGAAAAAAAAGAAAGCATCTCTGTTTTCCCTGTACTTTGAAGATAGCCTGGCTTTCTTCATTTTTTCTTTAAAGAAAGAAACAACTGCAGAGAAGTGGGAAAAAAAGAGATATAAATAGGGGATACCTGGTTTGGACAATTCTGCTTTTCTCAGATAGTATATTTCACCTGTGGACAGCAAGCCTTAGAAATCATCAGTATTCCTTATGTAAAACACCTGCACTTTCTTATCCTTTTATTTCAGATTATCTTCCTCCCTGATTCTATCAATCAGTAGCAGAAACAGTTCTTAGCAGACTTTAGGGCTGTGATCATAAAATAAATAGTCTGAAGACCTAAACCAGAATTTAGAAGAGTTGCTTTCTTAGGAAGCAAGATTTACATATTCATGTATCATGTGTGTATTCATCTGTCTGAGCCATCCCTCTCAATAACTTTAAAGCTCTGCCAGGCCCCTTCAAACAGATTTACCAGAACAGTAGAGGCCTCAAAAGATGTTAAATTTCTACAGTTTGCAGGAATGGGGAGAAAACTTACTAATGCCTAAGTGGGAAAGGAATGATGTCTCTCAGTCATTAGCAGACATCAGATAATTCACACAGGAGGGTATTATGAATGTCCTAAATGCAGAAAAAGGTTGAAGGAGGTTTGCAGCTTAGCAGACCTCAGTGAATCCATTTGGATTTTCTAGAATCCTCTTCAATTCCAACTCTCATTTCTCTTTCATTTTCTCTGTTCAGATTATCTGGCAATGTTTCCAAGGATGCAGTTCTTACTACTTCAGTATCATCTCTTTCACAGTGACTTTAATTTTAATAATCATAATGTATAGCAACATACAGCAACTTAAAACTTCCCACTGTCGAAATTCAACAACAGGTTTTGTTCCTCACTGTTCTATTGCTCTCAAGTTACGCTTGTGTGGACCCTTTAATCAACTTCAAAACTCAAACTCACCATATTCAGGCAATCTGTGCCTACAGGATGTGGCCTACCCGAAGCTCTGAAGAACAGTACTGAAAGTGAAACAGAAATGGGACAAACAGGAGGAAACACACACAGACAGTAGGAAGGAGGAGAAGAACATGTGAACCCAGGCTTGCCTCTGTCCTCTTCAGAGATAAACCAGCAGAAAACCTTTTCCGTTGTTGTTGTTTTCAAAATTAGTTATCTGATGGAGGCAATACTCTGTACTAATCGATTTTTCACTTGCAGTTACTTCAAATGCTGAGGCATTGGCATACCTCAATAAATATTCACAACTATCCTTCTGTTCTGGTCCAAACTGTACTCTGGATTTCAGTGCATGGCCAAGGAGTTCCACTCCCTTGGTGGCATCGTTATGAAAACACTTGCATTTAAGGGAAGTATCACAGCAACAAATAGTGTGGCTTTACACTAATCATCTACTACATTTCTGCATACAGGAATCTGCAAAAAAGCTCAACAGGGAGGTCTGCCAAGTGTCCCCTGGGATAGCCTTTGTGTAAAAAGGGGTAATTTGGAAGTAAATTAGAGACAATCTGGTTTTTATACTGAGTTTTAAAAGGCCAATTAGAGTTAATGGGAATTCAAATGATTCTCATTCAGATTTGTTTGATATGGTTACTATTATAATTCAGATTTTCATAGCAAAACAGCAAAATGGACATTAGGAGTGACTGAATGGTGAAAGAATCCCAACTTGCTGGAATTCAATTTTCTTCCCTTGTGTGAGAGTTGTGAAGGCACTGGGGATTAATTAAACAGCGTAAGAAAGATATACTGAACATATGGACACAACAGAACTACAGAACTTGCTAACATTTACCAAACAAATCAGTCACACAGGGAAAGGAGACCTCTTTTGTGGAGCATGCTGCCTCATAGCATGTGTGAAAAAGACTCTTGTTACAGTGACTCAAGTACACCCAACAGCAAGGGAACAGCAACAGTCTCCCTTTGAAGACAAAGACACACAGTCAGGAACACTTAACTGAACAACTGAACTACAGCACTTTGATCACAAGAGAAGGGCTACGCTGCGCAGCAGAGAGCAGTGGAGATCCTTGAACCAAGTTGAACACACTCCTGTGCTTCAACAAAGGGTCATGCAGTACTATTACCTCTGAACCCCAGCTGCAACTGGATCCAGAACAGATCAAGTCTATTTTAGGACAGGTATCTGCTTTTGTTTGTAAACCAGCTATTGGCATGCAAGGAAAAGAGTCCATGCATACTGGGGGCAGCTAGGATGGGTCTAGGAATCAGACTTGAGGAACACTGGCAGGAAGTGGGACTCTGTGGCAGGAGGTTAGTGCTGAGCTGGGACCACCTGGCACTACAGACACCTTGCACTTGACAGACCGCTTTACTTACCCCACTTTGGCAGGGGCTTAGCACCACACTATGATAGTCATAGGCTCTGCAAAGGCAGCACAGATCCCAAACTAATTTGGGCACTGAACAATAAGATGAATCAAAAGTTTCCTCTCTTTTTGCCCCTCTTCAGTAAAGCTATTTTTGCCCAAAGTGTGCATGGATGAGAGTTTTCATGAGTAACATTGTATTTTTTTTTAATTAAAAGAAAAGACATCAACCACTAGAATTTATTTTATTATGGGGTTTTCTCCACCTTCCTCCCATTAAAATCACTATTTAAAATGTTCTGATGAGGTTCAATTTAACATCATGTTTTTTTCTTTTAAAAAGTGCCTTATAAAGGTAAAATAAAATTTAAGACAAGAGTAATGAAAAACTACCAGTTTACAATTACATATTTTTTTCTAAACTGCAGCAAGAAACCAAACAGTCTGGAAGTTATGTGAAATTCTGGACAGAAAGTATGCCATTCTAAGATGTTTCTGTTCTTGTGCTAATAGTCACTTGTGTGCTTTAATTTAACTTCATGTAGATCAGAAGTTATAACTGTTAAGTAGAACTTCCTACAGCACACAAATATTGGTTTTATTCTGATTAGCATGCCTAGATAAATCCAGACATTTGTACAGATTTTTGTATTAGATGTTCATAATCTTCTGATTCTCCCCACTCCCTCCTTGATGAAGTACTTCCTGATAGACAAAATTTCCTGTAACTGTTCACAGGACATTTAAGAAGGAACTCAGACTATTCGTTATGTCTGTGAATTATAATATTGTACTTTCCTTTGACTTCACTCTTGAGCCAGAATCATACACTTCAATTGTATGACCTCTGTTTTAATAATACCAACACCACACACTCCCTATGGGGTTCTAGAAATACCTGCCTCAGAGCATTTACTAGGCAGTGCCGACCTCCCCCACACACTCATGGAATGACTCTCATTTTATAACTGTTGGTTGTAACTATTTCTATCAAATGCAGACCCAAAATACTGCTAATCATGACTTAACTTTCAACTTCAGTCTTCAGTTAGCAATGGCAAGACCAGCTGGTGCTCTAATAAAAGCAGCACACGATGTCATCTATCACATTCCAATGTGCAAATAAGTGCTCAGTGGATATAAACTTTCGTAATTTTAGGGAAACACGTAAGAATATTTTCCATGAAACTGTCACTTCAGAAGTCCTAATTTCATGTAAACATGGATTAAAAAAATTAAATTTAGCAACTTGGAGTTTATGGAATATCCAGCAATCAAATGAAAGCTGTGGCCTGCTTGTATAGGGGAAGAGTCAAGTCTCAAAGATATTAAATATGGGACATCACTCAGAATAGCACAAGAAACATTGTTTTTTCACAAAACAGTGTTTGCACTGCACCAAAATATTTTTGAAAGTGAATTTAAAAACCAAACAGTAACTCACGAAAAATTAAACAATTAGACTCTTATCCTTGTGCATGTAGGTAACTACATTAACATTCACTATGGCAAGGGATGTTGCAGTCTCAACACTTACTCTGTAAGACTGCTCTACATTAATAAAATCTAAGCTTGAGGCTCTTCCTATCTGAATGCCTCCATTCCTGTTCCCCCTCTCAGCATTAACAGCCACGCAGATTTACCAATGAGCTGATCTCCTCTAGGGTAAAATACATTGAGACAAGCTGAACATAAAGGGGGAAGAAAAAACTCTTCTCTGCAGGAGACATAATGCAGATTTTATAGCATTCACTGTAAACAAGCAGGTCAGTGTGCTAGGCTTGTTTACGGAGAAAAAGCTGCTGTTTCAATCATTTGTAAACAGAAACTATATGAGCACCAGAATAATTCATTGAAAAATAAATACATTTACTAAAGCATCCAGTTTGGATAACTTATCGAAAAGTAAGAGAAGTATCATGTTACAAATATCCTCTATTCTTGTTGCTTCTTGTGAGTTACTGAGAGACATCTGGCTTCATAGGTATTGTGCCAAAGCCTGTTCCCATTTACATGAATGTAAACGTGGTGTAACTATACCGGTTTCATTGTTTAACTGAGCTTGCCTTGCTGAACATTCCCATAGGGGAAAAAATGAGATATTAAGCATCATTCCTGAAGGTATTCTGATGTGGGTTTTGTCATGTTATGACTAGGACTGAAGACTTTCACTCCTTAATAATCACATGCATGTTATATTGGCTGTGTTAACTTACCCAAGTGTTCAGTAGAAAGGAGAGACTTGGAGAAAGAAGATGGTCAAGCCCAATACCCGACTATCAGACACCCAGTCACATACTCCATTATACAACCAGTTAGGATTCTTGACACTACTGAGACAGCAGAAAGGTGAGGAGTTCTGTTTGGTGTTTTGTTTTCTTGGACAGAGCAACCAAAGATGTCTTCACTTTACAAAGATGACAAACTTTGCTGCTGACCTTCCCATCACCGGGTGCTGAAAGCAGCAGAACCACTGTGCTGTCACTGACAGAGAAGAGGTCACTGAGCCTATCTCTGCAGAAAAAAATAAAACAGATGCATCTGGCAGGCTTAACTATTCTGCGAGTCCCTGAGGTTTCCCGTTCTGCCAAATTTCATGAGAAAATGAAGAGACTCCAAGTCTTTCTATGGTGTGTAGGAGATGGCTGGGGCTATGAACTCTTCAATACTGACAAGAGACAAAGGAGATTGCTCAGTCCCAGAGCCTTTGTGCCCAAAGCCTCTAAGATGCCTATGGTGCACAACACCCAAAGAAAGAAACTGCAGTGCTTGTAGAGAAGAGGATTTACTAGGATTTTGAGGCTTCCTTCTTAGAGAAAAAACTCTTTATCCAGAGCTTTATCCAGAGCTTTACTGTAATGTTTTCATTAATGGTCTGTATGATGAGGCAGGGTGTACCCTCAACAAGTTTGCTGATGATACAAAACCAGGAGGAGTGGCTGATACACCAGAGGGCCATGCTGCCATCCGGAGGGACCTCGACAGGCTGGAGAACTGGGCTGATAGGAACCTCAAGAAGTTCAACAAGGGAGGTGCAAAGTCCTGAACTTGTGGAAGAATAAAATAACCCCCATGCACCAGGGCATGCTGGGGACCAAGCTAGAAAGCAGCTTTGCAGAAAAGGATCTGGACACCAGGTTAAACATAAGGGAGCAATGTGCCCTTGCCACAAAGAAGGCTAACAGTAGCCTGGGCTGCACTAGGAGTGTTGGAGCAAGTTGAGGGAGATGATCCTTCACCTCTACTCAGCACTGGTGAGGCCACACCTGGAGTGCTGTGTCCAGTTCTGAGCTCCTCAGTACAATAGAGATATGGAGCTATGAGGAAATAGTCCAGTGAGGGGTCACTGAGATGATTAAGGGACTGAGATGATTAAAGGAGATCTCTCCTAAGAGGAAAGGCTGACAGAGCTGGGACTGTTCAGCCCTGAGAAGATCTCCATCCTTGGAGATATTCAAAAGCCATCTAGACATGGTCCTGGGAAGTGGGCTCTAGGTGACCCTGCCTGAGCAGGGAAGTTGGACAAGATGACTTCCAGAGGTCCCTTCAAAACTCAACCATTCTGTGGTTCTGTATCTCCTTCAAAGTGCTAGAAATAAGATGTGTTATTACTAAGTACATGTTGAATTAAATCTGTAACATTTTCACTTCTATTACCTAAAAAAAGCATCACAAAAAAAGGAAACCAAATCCACCAGAGCAAGTATATATATATTTTTATATATAAACACACGTCTGAGATAGAATAATAGAAAAGCATATAACAGTAAATACAAATGAGGAATATTTGAAAGTTGACTTACTTGTGACTATTTCACTGCCACACACCATGTAAATTTACAGCTTTCCTGGTTCCTTACGTTATTCAGAACTTTGTTTTTCATGTTCCTCAGATATAGACAGATTCAGATGATTTATAAAATCTGCCAGCAGGCTGTGGCCAATTTTAGTATATACGTGATTTAGACCTGTTTTTAATTTAATTGACATTTTGCTTATTTAAAACACCAAAATTGGCCACTGAGGAAAAAACACTCACTTTTAACAGGATCACGGAAATATTAGCAACAGCAGTCCATAAATCACTAAAAATAATTTTTAGATTCCTGGATTCCCAGAGAATGAACAGTCAGTGTGTCAAATAGAATGGAGATTTGATGGGGAAGGAACATGTTTTTCTGGGAACAATTATTTTGCTTCGCAAAAACAAGTCCGGTTATAAAGGGCAATCCTATTCTAACATAAGCATGGTTTCTAGTGTTCCACTTAATAATACAGTAAACTGAATATAAGAAAATTCATTCTCAAGCATATAAATAACAGCACCTTTACCAAATACAAGAAAAGACTGGCTCCATAAAATCTCACCTTAATGCTGTTAAAGATACTGATAATGTCATGCTACAAATCTCAAGAGGAAATAAGGGAGACATGCAGTTCTAATGCCACACTCCCAGACCACATCCTTCTCCTCCACTCAAAGACAATGAGAATAGGGGTGCAACCAGAAAAAGAAAGGGGGAAAAAAGGGTCATGACAGGGTTGAGTAGGGACTGACACTGCCTGTTTTAAAGAACACCAAGAGTTATTTAACACAGTAGAAATATTCTGTATAAAGAAAAGCAGAGGTAGCACTAGATAGGTCAGTATTTTGTTTCAGACAAATACACGCTAGCTTTTATCCAAATCTGGCCATAGTAACTTGTGGGCATTATTCATTAATACATGGGTCAGGTGCTGTTTGTGAAATAGAAATTAATCGAGTTTCCCAAAATGCTTTTAAAATCACATCAATAATTGAATTGCGAAGGTGAAAAGTGTGTCACTGTTTTCTGAGAAGGTTTGCAAAAGCAAGTATTGTCATCTGCACACAAACACAAGTTACTCCCTTGTCACAGCAGCTCAGACATAAGCTGCTATGTATCTAGTAAAGTACGGACAGTTGATTTTTATGAGCTTTTAACATACTGAAAGTTGGCTAAATCATGCTTAATCACAATTCATCATCTCAAGAAACGGGGCCCTTCTTTTAGAAACTAAATTGGTTGCCTAAATCTTCAGGAAGTCTCAAAATACTGTGCAGCCAGTAGTGTCTCATTTATGATTTCTCCATGCAAATTTAAAGTCAATCATTTTCCAGTTCTAGTTGTGCTCAGTGGCTGTAAAATTCAGTTTACACTAACTACACATACCAGAACAACTCTCAAAACAGAGGTGGCTGATGAGCAGTGCCCAGACAAACAACACAGAATCTTTTATGGTACCATGACTACTGCAACCCCATCCTGTAGTAGGTGGAATTGAAGAACGGGGTCAGGGGTAAAAAAGAGGTAACATGACACAGCGAGTCATGGGTAAATGAGAATGTGAGAGTAAACCCTGTGCTTCCTGAGCTCTAGTTTCTTGCCTACTCCTAAGAATGCACCCATATGGAGGTCATCTCTGTCAAACTATTTTTGTTACTGAATGTTTTAAGGTGTTATACAAAGCTTTTGTTTAAAATGCTTACCCACCATTAGATCGTGTCCTTTGGCTCTACAGCATCCCGTTCAATATTGGAGAATATCAATGTAACATGTCTGCTACTGCTCCTTTCCTCCGGGTTCTAGGTCCATTTTTGTTACTATCAGTGTTTTTTCATATTTTTCATGAAATATCACCACAGCTGTCACTGGAGATGGAGTAATCATGTGCATGTCCTCTACTGTCTGCAGAGAACTTAGGTAGATTCTTTTGCCCTCTTTATGAATAATGGTGCCATTTGCTCGGTAAATACGATGCAAAATTGGCAAGGGTAATATGTAAAAACCTGCAGGTCAGCACAGATTATTACGAGTTCTAAATTTGTGTGCAACCTGTTTGGCCAAAATGTGCCCAAGGACAGAGCAAGGTTAAGGCTGCTACAGAGATGAAATCTGAACATCATCAGTATAATGCAAAACGCGTGTGTGGCGGTAACTGGAGACAGCCATTCACAGTGAGATAAAGCTTTTGGCAGAGAGAGTTCAGCAATCTGGTCATGCTGTTGAGTGGCAAGAGCTGCATGCAACTTTGGGATATTGAAGAGAACACAAAAGGATGCAGCGCATTCTACCTATCAAATTAGCACAGGGAGCAAGCAGATATGGTGAATCATCCTGCCGCATTTTAGGAGATTATTTAGGTAATAACAACAGGAGACATGTACCCCTAAAGTTTACTATGATCACTAGGGCAGCATGTCTTTATTATCATTTCCTACTAATATTGTTTTGTTGTTTTTTAACATTGTTTACAATGAAAATGTCATATAAACAAATGCATTGGTCATTAAAAATAAATATTAGAAGAGATTTTCTGTGATGAGTTTAATTTAGAGCCAGAGGTCTCAATAAGTTTAGATCCTACCAGTACTGAAAAGCTTATGCAAAGTGAAATTATATGGAAAATCAAGTATGTGAAACACAAAATAACTTGGCAGCTGGACTGTGGTCCTGGACTCTCTTTGCCAGGTCCGACCATTACAACTCAATCTCTTCTTTTTCCCTTCTGTCTCCAAATGGATTTTCAATGGACTCCCTCTTGTTTTGTGGCACAGTTTCAACAGATGGTATAAAGAATGTTGCCCATCCAAACTAGCCTAAAGCTTGATGACAAGGACACTTCTCTGGGCATGGGAGATGAGGGTTTGGATATCTTCTGGATGCAAAAGCTATTGAACCTCAATCTTCTCAATGTCAGATGTCTGTTCTGATATCACAGTATTAAATAAGTGAGTGTGGGTATCATCACTGTCACATCTCTCAGAAAAACCAGTACAACCTCTCTGTTCTTTAAAATAAAAGGCTGACAGTAAGCAAGGCATCTCCAAGGCAGAAGTTGCAGAAATGCAGTGTACTTAAGCTTTCAGGACTTGTAAATTCTTTGTTGGAAACTTAGATCTGAACTGATTAGCCCATGTTCATGCAAAGTCCCCGGCAAGCAAGGATGGAAGCGAAACAGAGTGCTGACTCTCAACTGCAGTAGCCAGAAGGGACAGTGTCACCTTGCAAACCATCATACAGTCACACTGCATAGTCCTTGCAGAGAGCTTGTGACAAAAACCCTGGGCCAATAGATAGCTTAAGCAAAGAGCACAGCAAAGCAATGATGCCACCCCTCAATGTAACGGTATCTGTTATTACCCAGTGATTTCTTCTCATCAAGCATAACCTTTCTCTCCTGTTTTAACAGATTATATTGCATTTCTGCAAAAATTGCAGTAACACTGCATTTAATAAAAAGTATTTATTTATATTGATTATATTTTTTCGCTCTCTCTGACAAATACTAGATCATTGCTTAGGTTGCTGCTTCATTACATGTAAGTCCACATCCATGGACTTCTTCATTAACATCTTTAAAGACTTAAAGAAACTTCTCAGATGAAAGATGTGGCAAACCTTTCAGCTAACACAAAAAAAGTACAACTTTGCTTTAGCTCAGTGAATTTTCCTTGGTAGCAATAGTGACCTGAACCTTAGAGTTCTACCTGTCCACTAACTGCCGATTACAACCAAGGAATAGCTTACCTTGAGCAATAATGCCATGTTTTCACTCAAATCAGATTTCAAGGAGGGGAGACTGTAAGGAACAATTAGCATCAAACTGCTACTCACATTACCAAGCCATCTGGTTTCCATTTTTACACTCCTAGCAATGTCAGATTGTGAGGTTTGGAGGAGGCTATCCATTGTGAAGGAGACACAGATAACTAGCGTGAACTTTCAAATACTGTTCCACTCTTCTCTAGCTTTTTTCCTTAAAATTTTGCCAGTGCTGGCTAACACAACAAGCAGTGAATGGCATGTCCTTCTGGGCTCATTAATGACTTACTTAGAAAATAAAGTGATTTTATTCAAATTGTACTACCAAATCCTTTCTTCATTTGTTTTCCTAGCTGCTTTATAAATGATCCCACTGCCTGCCCTTAAGTGATTTTTTAAGGGCAAATAGAATCCAAAATAGTCTTCCCTGGTTTCTTAAGTGGCTGCCAGACTGAAAATAAATCAATGACTCAACTCTAAGAAACACTTACGTACTTACTTATTACTTGATGAGTGTCATTAAAAATAATTAAGAAGTAGGACATTTCACCTTCCGTGTGATCTATGTGATGAACTGAGAGGAGTTTCTTTACACTTAAAACAGAATTGTATAAGCTTTGTTTTGTACCTGATACTTCCCACACCTAGCTCAATGCTGCTCTTGTGCAAAGACATCATCTTTAATCGCTTTTAAACTATCAATGTTAGTAAACAAATATTGCCCTGATTTTCACAGAAAGGTTTTTTTAACAATCCATGTCACTCCTAGACTGCTCATGTTTCTCTACTATTAACCAGCAGAGCAGATGAGTTCTGATGAAGACATTATCAGAAAGTTTAGGAGTCAGGCATTTGTCTCCATGCTATAGGATTAGACTTCCCAAGGTAGCAGTGTGCAGTGAGAGGCGCAGTTAGTGAGGTGGAGATGAACGGCTTGGGGTATAGTCCCAGCACATATAGCCTTGGTGCCTCCTAAAATGTTTTAACTCATCTCACTGTCATGACATATTGATGGCCATTTGTTCTTTCAATTTTTTAAAGAAAGGTATGCATAAATCTCTCAAAACACATGAAAAACAATGTTTTTCTTGGAATAAATTACATTCTTTAAAGCATTCCTCCCTCCATACAGGAACAGATATCTTATTAAAAAGTCAACCTTTACCATCTTCTTAAGCTGTCCAATACTTCGGAGAAAGAATTTGAATATTTTCCGTATGCCTATTTTCAGTAATGATTACTGTTCTGACAACAGGGCACCTAATTTGCCTGGGAATCTAACTGCAGGAAAAAATGCCTAAACATTCTAATTTTCAAGAGGAAATTAAGGAATTAATCATATTTTTGCTTCAAATATTTCTAACGCTAATAATATGCTTTTCATAATATATTTACCTCTTCAGTCATCATAATTCTTAGGCATCATGTAAGCTCTATTGTATTCTTTGCAACACAATTAATTGAACAAGTCCATCACGGTTACACATCAGAAGTGACACAATTAGAAAGCCATCACAAAATAACAATTGTCAACTAACATGGTGTAATCATACAACAGGATCCTATAAAAAGTCCTTATAGGTAAATATACCTATCAAGGTTTATTTACTATGCTACCAATCTTCTGGACTCTTTTGCTCCTCAGTATCTGATGACCCATTGACAGTCTAAATCTCTGCTGATAAATCTGTTCTAGTGTTCTTTAGAAGACCTGTTTTGAATTTAAAGCTTAACTGTGGTATACTGACTTAGTAAATCTAAACTACCCGAGAATTTCTTAGTTTTCCATTAATCTATTAATATGAAAACTTCAGATGTGACAGGAGCTAACACGAAATGGATTAACGTTCACCTTTCAAATTATCAACCTTCAAATTGGGGATTAAGTAGTAAAGGGGATTAAGTCATAAAGAGCTGGATTCAGTGGATTTCACATTACCTGCTACTACTGTAACATGACATCATCAACCACTATGGAGTTTTCAAGGCACAAAAAGCTCATTCAAGTTCTGCTCTTTCTGGTTCTAAAACAGGATTCCTGTCTTCACTTGAAACCTTTAAAAATAATTGTTCATCAGTTAAATTGTCTTTAGTGCAACAGCAACCAAAGCTAACATCAAAGGTAACATCAAAACTGGGCATCAAGATAAGTATTTGCTTCGTTCTGGAACAATGTTTTTAAAACTAGCAAAAGAAATGCATCTAAAACTTGTCTAAGGTACGTAACAGTAAAATGAACTCGGCATAGTTCAAGACTAAACTGAAAGGGTGAAGGTAATATATGTGCCTGGTGCCATCTCCTGGTAGTTTAGAGGCAAAACCATCTCAAATATCTTGCTAAATTTTTTCCTGTGTAGCCTTTAGAAAAATGTCAGGTCTTCGGGGGGAGGAGTGGGGGGTAAGGAAAAGAGAGAAAGAAAGAGAGAATTAAATGTTGTTCTACAGAAGTAGCTTTCAAAACTCTCAAAATCCACAAACAGTTATTTCATTGTGCAAGGCGGCCACTATCTGGATGTAGTTACTTTCAAGCAAAATGGTGTTCTTACATTGGTTTAAATAAGGAAACAACAAATTTCTTTCATTTTATAGAAGAAATAAGCAGTCACCTGAGTAAGTCTAATTTCAAAATACATTCAGTATCACCAATAACATTTAAAATGAAAATTAATTTTAAAAATGCCTACATGGTGCTCAAAACCAAAATAAGGAAGTCCCTTTGAGAAGTCTACTCATCATATTAGAAGTTATAGTGCAGCTTATTAGCCCATACTGACTTATATTTAAATACAAGACAGTCTTTCCCAGTTGCACCACTCTTTCATTGCTGTTGTTGAAAGAATACAGTATTGCTATTTGTAATAATATTCCATGGTTTATGTTTTAAAAAATAGCATTAGCCAACTTGAAAAGAAACATTATAGTTATTCTGACAGCTGACACAAGGTACCTGTACTTATCCTGCAAACTTTAATGTTACAAAGACTGTTGAAAACAAACTTGACCAACAACAACAATAACAACAACAACAAAACCAACAAAATGAGCTTGGTAATAAAATGCCTGTAAAAAAGTGCAGTATTTTACATTAATTCTAGAGTTCATTCCAGATAATAATAAATCATCAAAGGAATCCTGGATGAGAGCTGTGAAGACGCAGTGAAAGGCAGTAAAGAAGCTCACACGCAGCAAAGTGATTTAAAGACAGCCAAGTGATTTAAAGATTTAGAAGGTTTAAAAATAACTCCTACATAAAGGAACAGTGATGGTACTTGGCTGTGCTGGTGGCCTACCCTAGGTCCAGGAAAAGCTTTTCCTGGGAACCACCTGAATGTCACACCCTTCTATAGCACAGAAACTAGACAGTTGATAAAAGTAACAGTTTCACCAAAAATCATGGAAGCTCAGACAACTAAGAACACCCTCACCCAGCATGTGACCTACAAATACCACAAACCGGGCTGAGGAAGGGAGGGAGCAAAATGTCTAACCTGCAAAAAAAGAATGAGCTCAACACCTGCCGTGAAGTTTGAGTGCTGGCAACTACAAGGATGGACAGCATTCTAAACCCCTGAGAATCAAAGCAATGCACAGAAAATCAGAGGGGAGAAGGCAAAAGGGCTAGATGTTTCTATGGGCTCGTAAGTACAGAATCTCTTCTGAAAGTGTGGGAAGAAATTACTCAAAAGAGCTTGATATCTACCAGAAAAGGCAAAGCACTAAGGCTCTGTTGGCCAGGGTAAGGCTTCCTTTCTCTGCACAGGAAAAACTGGTTTTACTGAGGCTTAATATGACAATTTGTTAATGTGATATGAAGACTTTTATAGCAAACAGAACTTTTATTTTATAGAGTATTTTGCTATGCTGGAAGGAGAAACCTGTCCACATCATCCTGATGGTAAAAAAAAAAAAAAAAAATTGGGAATGAACTTTACAAGTGGATTATATCTTCTCGTCTGCTGAATGACTATGGGAATGTGACCTGGGTTGTCTTAAAAAAAGTGAAGGCGTACCCGTGATTTGGATTGTCCCAGGTTCATTGCCAATTGCCATGGGGAAGTAATCATTAAATGTTGCAGAAAAGCCAAGCTAAATAGGGGACATTTCCTTCCACAGAAAGAGAACAAAAAAAAATCCTGTCATAACATCAAGCTGTAATTGAGAAACAGAGCAACAACTAAAGAATCGTAAGAGACCTAAATTAAATACAACTGGGATTTCACATTCCTTATGAAAATTAAGGTTTTAGCATGAGATAATTAAAGCAAGATTAGCCAGCTCCTGGTGTGCCAGAAGATATAACTCAGCCTGTCATCTTCTTTCCTGAGAGTCCCTCAGAGTTGGTCAGGAAGCAGGCTGTCAGCCACACAAATCATTCACTAACCCACGGCAGTCTCCCTGCTGTTCTCCCTTGCAAGAGCCCCCCAGCCTTCCTCCTGTTATGTAGCTGGACATGCCCTAAACACAAACTGTAGGCATCATCATGGCATGGAGCATGCCCGTTCAGCAACATGACAATAGGACTTATGTACGTCCATCACACTTGACCAGGCTATGGTCTAGTGGTGACTGTGGATGAGTTACATGACAGATAAGCACATGTTCCCTGGGTCGACATAGACCTAAAAGAAGTGAAGAAAATGAAGGCAAGTGTTGTGGAGCTTAGGACTTGTAACAAAAGTTACAAAAGAGAAGCAAAGTTAAGCTAACCAGAATGTGAAGGGAAAAGCAGCAAACACACACTGTGAAATAACTAAACCTTCATGCAAGTGAATTATTGACGGGGGGAAGGAGAGGAATATCTTGATGACATGAGAAGAAAAAGAGAGATGAAGATGAAGAACGTTCTAGTACAAGAAATACAAAGGTTAAGGAAACGAAAGACACTACTTCATGGACTTAAAAGACTGAACATTTCAAGACTAATGAATTGACCACAGAAAAATAATGTGTTAAAAGACAAAGGGAAATATTAGGAGCTTAGGAGGAAGGAGAAGTATTGAAAATATGCAGCTCTTACCATTAAATTACATTGCAGCATATATAAGAAATGTAAAGAAAAGTAGTAACACATTGTTAAAGGGAAATGTATTTCCCAAAGAGAGAAAAAAATTAAAATTCCAAAATGCAAAGGTGTTGTTTATTTGGGGTTGGGGTTGGGGTTGGGGGGGGGGGGGGGGGGGGGGGCACATCAGGGCAGAAACCAGTGTTAATGGCAATACAGAACTGGGGATAGAGAAGTGATCCAAAACTCTGTCAAGTACCATGTGCCAGGTTCACTGAAGGAAGCTTAGAGCTTTATCAGAGGTACTGGGGATCACCACCACTTCTCAATACCTGCCAGATGAATCTTGGGAGAAATAAAGAAGATGCAGCTAAGTCTGTTGTTGATTAGCGTATCTGTCTGGTCATATCAACAACAGATCTTCAAGACATCTACACTGAAATACAGTGAAATGAATTTGTGGTAAACCAAGAAACATTTGGATTTTTTTCTTCCATTTGGTTGTAACAGTAACAAAACAGTGGAGGAGAAATGTGTAAATATTAATCATAAGCTCTACTATTCTTGCCTGGCTTCATGCAACAGGGCTTTCAAGCTCTTATATTTATCAAAAAAATGAGCAGCTCTCCAAAAACCTCAGAGGAAGCAGAACAGATGAAAAGCCAAGTGAGGAAAAAAAAAGGCGGTTGAGACCATTTTGGGACAGATGAATAAAAGCATGATAGTACATAAGGTCTGAATCAAAACAGCTGATATTCATGGCTATCTAACTTCTAAAAGCTGGGCTTCGGATGAAAAATGCTTCCATTACCATAGGCTTTGAAATACACTTACTCAGAAAATATTTTTTTCAGAACACTAATGTGTAATACAATCACTAGTGATCAAGACCCAGAATAAATTTCTCTAGGTTAATAACTAAATTATTCAGACCCTTTCAGAATTTCAGCATGTGATTTCAGGACAATACTATTTGTTTTAATCACAGCAGCATGAACCCTGAAGCAATCTCTACTTCCTCTTAGAGCAAAAATTGGAACCAACAGAAAGTTTTAGCTTTTGAGAAAAAGTATTTTGACAAAATAAGCAATCATGTCATTGATTCATTTTTAGCAGGTGTCCTACTGCACTGTGTAATGACCATATGATTTTTATACTAGGTTTAAAATACTTGCATTTTGAACATCACTTCATTTTAAGGCTGTTCTGATGGGTTTCTTTCAAGGTCAATAAGGGCATCTAATACAGGTATGTCTTAGGCAATAACGTCTATTCATTCAAGGCACTTCAGAAAAATCACATTCAGGGAAGGATTTAATTTGCAGTTCTTCTATGCCCAACACATCCATTCACTTTGCACTTACTTGCCTGTTGATTGATTTATCAGCTGACTAGCTGGCCACCTAGTTACTATCCCAGCAGACTGTGGTCTTCCCTGTTCATGATATTAAGTATTTCAACACTTAACATGTACTTGCTGTATCACTCACTCACTCTCACCTGTTAACCTCTGCCAGTTTCCTCTGTTTGATAGTCACTGCTACTTGCAGTGGTGTCCCTGTAATGACAGGACTGAAGTGCTTTGACCACCTAGCAATTGCCCTTCACTGTGACAGCCTGACAGCAGGGGTGGGTATGGCCAGAGCAGTGAGCTCGTGGGTTCCCCACCTTTCTTGATGCCTCTTAAACCCTTTCTGTGTTACCACTATCCTATGGATTTAAGGAAAAAGCATGTTTCATCCTGTTTTCCCAGGTTCTGCCTGCCTGCCTTTTAACAGTGCTTGCAGAATAGGCTGCTTTTATTTTAGATAGCTACCATGTGATTTACATAGTGAATGCTACCAAAAATCACCCATAAATGCGGTACTTCCTTCATTTCATTTGTACCTGGAAAGTATAATTTTTAAGTTTAGAAGTGCCTTCATACAGATGAATGCATCTGAACAAAAAATTGACCTGCTGGAGGGAGTCCAGAGGAGGCCACGAAGATGATCAGGGGCTGGAGCACCTCGCTTATGAGGACAGGCGGAGAGAGTTGGGGTTGTTCAGCCTGGAGAAGAGAAGGCTCCGGGAAGACCTTATAGCGGCCTTCCAGGACTTAAAGGGGGCTACAGGAAAGCTGGGGAGGGACTCTTTATCAGGGGGTGTAGGGATAGGATGAGGGGTAACAGTTTTAAACTGAAAGAGGGTAGATTTAGATTAAAGGAAGAAATTCTCCCCTGTGAGGGTGGTGAGACACTGGCACAGGTTGCCCAGAGAAGCTGTGGCTGCCCCCTCCCTGGCAGTGTTCCAGGCCAGGTTGGACGGGGCTTTGAGCAACTTGGTCTAGTGGAAGGTGCCCCCGCCCGTGGCAGGGGGGTTGGGACTGGATGATCTTTAAGGTCCCTTCCAACCCAAACCACTCTATGATACTCTGAAACCGAACTCCCAACAGCATTTCCACGGCGAGGACTCGCTCCACCCCCAGCCCGTGCTTCCCTCAGCCCACCACAGGTGACGGCTCGGCCCCGCGCAAGGGCACCGAGAGCCGGTGGAAAAGTTTAATGCGGAGAAGACCTTTAATTCCTAACAGGTAGCCGCCGAACCTGCACCCAACAGCCTTTTCTATCGATGACAGCGCCGGGGCCGGGCGGGACGGGGTACCGCGCTGCGCCCTGCCCTGCCCTGCCCTGCCCTGCCCTGCCCTGCCCTCCCCTCCCCTCCCCTCCCCTCCCCTCGGCCGCCGGGGCCGCCGCGGTGCCGCGCCCCCGGCCCGCCTGCGCACCGACACCAACGGCCCGCGCAGTCGGGCGGGGGCGTGACCTCGCTGGCGCGCATGCGCGGCGGGGGCTGCCGGGCCGGGAAGGGGCGTGGCGGCGGGGCGGGGCCCCATTTGAACCGGGCGGCGGGGAAGCGGCGGGCGCGTAGCCTCCATGGCTAAGCAGCTCGGCCGCGACCAACAGGGTATCACCCTGCGGGGCAGTGCTGACATCGTCGCCGAGTTTTTCTGTAAGGGTGGGCCGCGGGGAGACCTTGGGGACCGGTGTGGGAGGGAGGGAGGGGGGCGGTGGGCGGCTGGTAGGCCTCCTGCGGGGCGACATGGCCGCCTCACGCGCACACATTCCACCCCGCCCCCCCCCCCCCCCCCCCCCCCCTTTCCCTTCCCTTCCGCGCGTTGCAGCCTATGGAATCAACAGCATCCTCTACCAGCGGGGCATCTACCCCCCCGAGACCTTCACCCGCGTCCAGAAGTACGGGCTCACCCTCCTCGTCACCACCGACTCCGAGCTGAAGAACTACCTCAACAACGTAGTGGAGCAGATGAAAGGTGGGGAGCTGAGGGGGCTTCCTCAGACTGCCAAGCTCCTGCCGCCGGCGGGAGGCTGCTGTGCCCTCCGGGCTGTGTCTCTGCTGGTGCTTCTTGTCTTTCTCACACTGCAAGTAACTGCTGTGGCTTCTTTCAGAGTGGATGTACAAGTGCATTGTGCAGCGCCTGGTGGTGGTCATCTCGAGTATCGAAAACAATGAGGTTCTGGAGCGGTGGCAGTTTGACATAGAGTGTGATAAAACCGCGAAGGATGAGAGGTGAGTAACGGTGTGCCTTTATGCCTGCTCTTCCCTGCACCTGGTAGCTGCGCAGGCACGAGATAAACGCCATATGCATCAGCTCTGTTTTGGTTCCTCAGAGCAGCTGAGATAGCCTTTTCTCAGTATCAGCATGGAAGATGTTCCCTCAAACCTTACCAAACCTGCAGCTTCTGTTTGCCTATAAATCATTACACAATTAAAGCATATATAATCCTCAGGTGTTGATTTTTTTTAAAATTATTTTTTTAAAGCATCAAATCAAAACTTGATTTTTAATCTTCAACAAAGTATATAAAATCCTGTATCGGGTATATGCCCCGAAGAACTGCTTTCCTGTTGTTATGCGAAAATGTTCTCATCCAATCCAGACTGAGAGTAAATGTAACGTTCCTTCCAAGTACTGTGAAGCTTCTCAAATAATAAAGGTAAACAACTATCACTTTTTAAGCCTAACTAGCTAGGGCTTAAAAAAGCGTCACTACTATAAAAAATCCTATAGCAAACAGACCAACAGAGTTCAATAGGACCATATCTAAAGAAAACTCTCAGTACAGCAGAACCTTGCTTTCTTAACAGAGGCTTCCTATTTTTCCAGTGCACCACGAGAAAAATCTCAGAAAGCTATTCAGGATGAAATTCGATCTGTTATCAGACAAATAACTGCCACAGTAACTTTTCTGCCACTGTTGGAAACTGTCTGTGAGTATTCCAAACTTCACTACTTTTTTTTTTAAATCTTAACTTTTTCACTTTAGAAAATATTTTCTGCTGATTTTTCTGAGGCTTTTTAATTATTAAATGTCATATACCATCACTTTGTTAGATTGAGATCATGTCTCTTGTACAGTACAACTGTGTACAGTATGGAAAACAGTATGTTGGATCAGATACTTTTAAAGAATTATTCTATAGTGTTTCTTGCACAACAGCCAGCAAAAATAACTGCAAATGTAAATACTGTGCACCACCTCTCATTAAAGAAGGCTAGTGGTACTTTCTCCCCAAAATACTTACAAGCTTTGTCAAAAGGACAGAACTCAGCATGGCTTAACTAACTAAACTACTATGTGTATTCTGAGGAATGTAAGTTTTCATAAATAATGAGTTGTGACTCTAGCTGTGGACAGGCTTGTATAAATAACCACTGTGTTCATATGAAGTGTTACATAGAGCTCTGCTCCACAGCACTTGTAACATTTTTAAAAAAAATTCACACTTGCTTGAGAACTAAAATGGCTACACATAAATATAACTAGGAGTTTTCATGTTTTAACTACTATTTCTTTTCATAGAACTAGTATCAGTGTAACTTCTGAGAACCTTGGTGCACTTCTAGAAGATGCACTTTACCTTCAAACGTGCCACCTTATGTCTGCAGTACTGTTAATTTGTTCCCACTTGCTTACAGGTGCCTTTGACTTGCTGATATACACAGATAAAGATTTGGCAGTGCCAGAGAAGTGGGAAGAGTCAGGACCACAATTCATAGCCAATTCAGAAGAGGTTCGTCTTCGTTCCTTCACTACTACAATCCACAAAGTGAATAGTATGGTGGCTTACAAAAAGGATTCCTTCCCCTAAGACATGGAGGGTTTTGTATATATTGTCACCTTGTATAGTTTCTGTTTGTAGTGCAGCTAAGTCATGAACACATCATTACTGTTGCTCTTGCTCAAGTATGACACAGACAAAAGGCAACGGGTCTGTCTATGATAATGTGATGTAACACTAGACTAATCTGGCATTGTTTTTAAAGAGGTCTAAATAAGGTATTCATGATAGTTCACCTCTATGAGCTAAACTAATGGTGTGTTCAATTACTGCATTCTCTAGAAAAACTGCCTAACTCTAGGATTAATTGCTAGAACTGTGTTCAGATACTGCAATTTAGTAGTTTATAATAAACTGCATTCTTTTAGCAGGCTTAAATTCTCTCTGGAACTAAAAATAATCTGTCTTGACATGCCCGTTCATGTTAAAAGCTTGGGCTGTTTTATTACCAGAAACAATTCTAAAAATGAATCAGTAGAACAGTTACTTGTACCTCCTTATAATGAAAGCTGTTTATCAGGAAAATCTTAAATATACGAAGCCTTGTACAGTAATGACTGCTGGACTCTAGTTCTGGGGGATGGTGTTGTTCTAAGTTGGTGTATGTCTCCTAGTGTCTGTCAAGCATTTTCTATGTTTGTATTCTTGTTTTACAGAATAAAGCTTCACATTGTATAGTGTTCTCTAATTCAGTCTGGAGTAATTCATATTTTAGATGGTTTTATGAATGATACATCTTAGTTTATAGCTGTCATAGAACTAATACCCTAAAGCCATCACTACTTTTAACTGTTCCCTCTGAGTCTCAAAACAGGGGCTGTGGTGAAATGCATTCATGGATTCATAGTTTGCCCCCACTTATATCTTCAAGGAACAGTATAAAGTCACACTGACCTAATGATTAAACACAGTGCCTTCCCTATTGGTTAAACAGCATAGGACTCTACCTGCATTCTTCATGTCTGGTTGTTCTGAAAAAATTAGGGATTTAAAACTAAGCATTAACATAACTTTCAGGCTCTGCCGTGGTTTTGTTCATTTTCTTCACCAAGTTCACTTCAGCCAGAATAACTTTTCCCACTCTAGTTCCAGAGTTATAGACAAGTCTTCCTGTTTTAACAATGTAATTTCAAAAGTTTATTTTAAAAACACTGATTACATGTATTCCACCACTGTATTACAAAGTTTCTGGGCTTTCCTACCAAGGAATAGTTCTCTCCAGCAGTCCTAACCTAGCAGAATTGAAGAGGCAGCCTTTTGCAAAACAGTAGCATAAAATCGTGGTTTTTAAAAATAAATACAATCTAGGTACTTTAAAAAAGAATGTTACATTACTCACTACTAGGGCTTGCACTGCAGTAACAGAGGATTACTGAGTGTTTTCTTCTGCTTGTCAGCAATATTCTTAAAGCAGGTGACTACACTACCCCTTTACACCTAGGAGGAGGTGCACTTCAAGCAGTGCACCTTCCAGCACCTCCCCCAGGGAGGACTGCATCAAAGCAGCAAGTGCAAGTCAACTATAACAAATTTAGATCAGGAACTGACCACCACTGCTTTACAGCAAAGATGAGGGCAGGAGGTGACAGAGCCAGCAGTAATGAGCATAAAAGACTTGTTTTACAGAGATGCAAAGTTAGATTGCTTGTGGAAGTTCAAGTCACTTCTTTCTTGTACCAAATACAATTTTATCTTCTTTAAGAAGGACCAGCACAAAGTCCATCACCATCATCTGTATATTTTTTCTTTTTTTCATAGAGGCACCATCAAGGGATATAGTATATCCCTGCATAGTGTCCATGAAAACTACATGTGAGCAGGAATGAGTTATAAATCCTGAAGTTTTCACAATGACCCTGCAGAACAGGAAAGAAAAAAAACACAGTCACATTAATGCAATCTCCCCAAAGTCAGGCCTTTAGAGAGGTGTCCAAGAGGATCTGCTGATAAGATACCTAATGGGACCCACACTCTCCATTAAGTTTCCCCTACCCTGACGGTCACTTCCGTAGAGTCAAGAATCAAGACCAAAGGAGACCCCTCCCCTCTGATGGCAGTACAGTTATTCTTACCAGATAAAGGATAAGATTAAGAAGTCCCATAACTGGTATTCCTCACCTGACTAGTTCAGCTGACGTATAAGCTGGTTGATTGCTTCTCCTCTGCAGCCAGGCTTACCCATTTCCTTGAGGAAACCCACTTTGTTACGTGAAGCATGGCGAGCCACAGACAGGTGGAATGGCCACAGAAAGTTTGTGACTCTTCTGAAATACTTCCCAGCTGAGTAAATTTCATGAATAAGGTCTTCTAAGCAAATAATACCACAGTCCCCTACAGGACAAAAAAAAAAAAAAATAAAGAACCCCCAAGAAAACAACGAAAATCCCCCACAAGCAACATATATGTGAGCTGCCCAACTGTATCTTTCCTCACACTACTCCAGAATTGCCAGTCCTCCATACACAAGTCTTGCAAGATTTTTCTCCCCCCCCACCCCTCTTAGGTCAGACTGCAAACTCTCGACATCTGCCTCTTTCCTTGATTCCGTTTGTTTTCTCATCCTCTTCCTCACCTAAATGTTCCTCTATCAGCATATTGTCTGTCAGAGGCATCCTCTTTCTCTTAATCTTGGCTTGGCCCCGCTTCAGGATGAGCTCTCGTACAGACTTCAGGTTAGGGTGTCTGCGAAAACAAAAATCAGATTATGTTAACGGAAAGACACAATACAGCGAAGAGTCCCATCCTACTTCCCTGCACAGAGGTGGGAAAGCAACCGAGTTACAATAACAAGTTTTAGATATAAAATTGACAAAATTTCAACTGTTACTGGAAAAGCCAGCTATGGATTTGTGATACCAGATGGGAAAAATCAAAAAGCTATTATATTTACATACAAACTGCTATCAAGTCACAGGACTGGCACTTACCCCCATGCCACGTAAGGTTCCACAATCCGCAGCATCTTCAGCGATAAAGGAGTCAGTTTAACAAATGTCCCAGTGAAATTTTTTGTCAGCCGCAGCAACTCAATCACTCTTTTTACCCTCCTACTCACTCCCTTAATACTGAGTCAGAAAAAAAATACTATTAGTAACCATGTTTCTCTAATACAGCAACAAAAGGCCTCAGATTACCTGCAAGGAGATATGCTTGGGTTGATCACCCTTCCATTGCTTAGAAATTATGACAGCTACAAATGGGAGCAATACTAAAGGTAAGGAGGAACAAAAGTTTCTTACTCTACAATCCGCACAACAAAGGCTAGTTTGTGCTCCTGAGGTACAGCTGTCTGTCCAGGTCTCTGCTCCATGCGTCTCAGCCGGGTGTCATCTCGGTGTTTGCGCCATGAATCTTGGACAAAAGCCTCAAGGCGTTTAAACTGGATTTGTTTCCCCTTCTGGTTCTAAAGACAAAATGATAAGAAATTATCACCCTTCCCAACAGTCTTAGAGGTTTGCGTCTCAAAGGCCAAATGAAATTCAAAACTTCATGAACTATGCTCTTTCAGTTTTGGAGGTAGTAAGAAAATAAATTTGATAATTTAGGTCCAAGAAACACAGAACTGAGGAGCAATATATGAATTTATAAGCAGCTAGCTATAATTCATGAACAGTGAACAAAGAGTTTTTCCCCAGAAAAAAAAATAGGAAAAACAGAGCAAGACCCAGGATACTTCTAGGCGTAGGAGAAATCAAACAGAAGCATTTGCAACCACAGACAGATCTTCACAACTACATACACAGCTCAGCCAATCACTGGAAAAGACAGAAACATACATATCTGAGTAAAACACATGCTACAGCAATACCCTAGTGCGACTCAACAGCCAACAGAAAATAACCTGGTTTAAAGCATTGAAATTGGTTAGAATTTTCAAAGCAGGTATACCGAATCAGAGTCTCGTCACTAGGGTCATTTTTCTAATGGGAATCTTAAGAGGTGGCTATTTAACATTACCGCTTATGCTTGTGCTTCCCCCTTGGAAATACAGCAAGCCATTTAAAAACATAAATGCAGTATCTAAGAAAAATGGCAGGAGTTTCACACATAATCCAACCGACTCCACAGAAACAGATTATCTGGGAAAGCTTTAAGCCACTCCCAAAACAGGTACCTGCTATGTTAGGTGAGATCCAGCAGAGCAGGCCTCACATTCTGGAACAGAATGTGCACACAATGTGTCTCTGCATTAGCAACGTGTACCCCTACACGCAAAAAAAAGGCTTCACAATGACTTGTCTACCCTCTATCAGATTTACCTAGCTAATGATAGCTAGCTAACTCTAAATGCACTCTCTGAAAAGCACACTGTCTCCATGAAGGTTTACAACGTAAAGCTGAACTGGTTTCAGACAACATAATCGCATGGTAGCACAAACAACAGCATTACATTTTGCCCCGTGCGGCTTACACACAGGCACCGTAGTAATCACTGATCTAAGAGAAACAACTCTGAGTCTTCAACAGATCTGTGTCTCAGTATAACAAGCCAAAAAGTTCTGTCCTCTTTACAGGGCTCAGAAACACACGGGGAAGATGCTCAACAACTGAAAGGATGAACTCAAGCTTCCCCTCAGATACAACCCTGAGGGCCATCGCAGTACCCACACAGACACCAGCAGCTCGCTGCCTCCCTCCTCTTCCCACCGGCATCCCCCTTCACCGCGAAAACTGATCACTCACACCATTTGTACGACTGCACGCACTCACGGTTCCCTCCCCCGAAACACAAGGACGGGCAGCTCCAACAGCACCGCAGATCCACCCCGAGCTTCACTCCATTACGACCGGGCTCTCCCAGACGGCCGCCACCCGCACGCTGCCGGACAAGGCCGCCTCCTCCGCCCCGTCAGCACCCCCCTGGGCCGGGGGGGATCCCCCCGAGGCCAGTCCCTACCTTCCTCTTGTTGAGGAGCGCCTGCTTGGCCTGGGTGGCCTTGATGGCCTGATAGGCCTTCCTCTTCTTCAGCAAGTTCTCCGGCACCAGCGGGATCCGCCGCCTCGGCCTGCGGGGCGGGAGAAGCCGGTCACATCCAGCAGCACCGCACCCCGACCCCCCGCCGCCCCCTGCCCCGCGACCGCGCAGTCCCCACGGATGGCGGCAGATTCCCGCCCCGCAGCCCCACCGCACTCACTCCTCTACGGCCGCCTCCATGTCTCCGGGGGTGCCGCTGCCGCGCATGCGCCGCGGCGGGGCGGTGTCATGGCGGCCCAGCCTGCGCCGCGGCTCCTCCTCCTCTTTAACTCTCCTTCGCCTGTGAACCTGACGCGGGCGGAGGCGTTTGTGCGGGGAGGGGAAGGACGACTCGTTGTTGTTCAGGCCATGCTCTGTGTGCAGGAAGGGATACGGACGAGAGGGTTCTGTCAAACCTTAAAAGATTAACGGGAAATCATGGGAAGCAAGCCCGCACCCCCGGCCCGGACTGCTTTGAAACCAGGCGCCTGAAGAATGCTGGAGGGGAAAAAATAATAGTAATAATAATAATAATAATAATAATAATAATAAAAAAAGCAAAGATGGTGTCCATAAGTCCCCTCAGCTCTTCCAGCCCGGGTGGCAGCAGGGAGGCAGCCACCCAGGTGGCCAGGCTGGAGATTTTGCCTCAGGCTCAGGCCTGCTGCAGTTTTGTGGGAGAACACGGGAGGATCCACGTTTGACAACACTGCAGGGCCTGAGCACCTTCACTCTCTACTGTCACCCCACTCAAAAGATACCAAGGCTGGAGTTATCCCTGTTGCAAGCGCTGAGGAATGGAAATAACGGGCTTGCAGGTCTGTGGCACCTGGATCTAACTGCTGCCCCCAGCAGCTTGTGCAGCCATGTCCAGAAGACACTCTCAGCTGTGAGATGTCCCTCTCCCCAATCTCCTGGTGTGAGAGAGATGTCTAACCACACCAGAGGCCCCAGCGGAAAAAAAGCCTTTCAGAAAGACCTTGTCTTGCAGACCCTCACCTTAATGCCTTGGGAAGCTTCACCAGGAGAAACAGGCCATCTTCTCTCCCTCCCTGGTGGCTTCCAGGCGCAGCGTTCCTGCCCCCAAACAGCAGGTCCTGGCTGAAGGACCGAGCAGGCCCAAGCAAGGGCTCGTGGGGGGGCAGCTGGTCACAGCCACTTCTGAGGAAAGGATCTCAAACGTGGCCAGGGTCCTGTAGAGCAGGAAGAGAAATGACCTCACCTCTCGGGCAGCAGAGGCGGTGTGAGAATGCAGCACACCATGTCCAGCTGCACTGGAGAGCGGGGTGGTGATGGAGCAAGGGACTGGGGATGGGAAGCTGCCATGCAGAACTGTTAGCCTTGGAGAGGAGGGGAGGCTGGGACAAGTGGTTTGGACGGCAGTCTCACCCGTAGATGGTGCCATAGCCTCACACTAAGGGGATGTTGCATCTGCTGAGGTTGTATTCATGTTCTGCCTCCTCTTTGCCATGTAGTGTAGAAGAGCGATGTGTTCCTATACACTGCACTTGTTACTTTCATTGTGTCTCTAATCAATTTGATTTACACCAACCATAGTTTCCTCTTCAACTTAACGGTTGAGAGCTTGCTCACCACAGTGAAGCTGCAAACCTTTACAACACTGTAAATTAGGCCATTTCTATTTTGACACCTAATACTTCAATATCTGTATTTAGAAACGTGATCCCACATTCCAGTACCTGCTCAGCTGTATGCTCAGCAAAGAACACACCCCTTGGTGAGCAAACCCAGCTCCCTATCAGCTATTCTCTGATGCAACCTTTTGGATTATGAGACAGAAACCAACGAGCTTATGAAATAAATCATATGAAACTTCCACTGAAGAAACTAGAAACAAATCTATTACTACATAATTTTCAGTCTGACATTAGGGTAAGCTGCTCAATATAAAAGTAGATGAAATCTCTGGTAGCTCACGACAGAAATGTGGCCCATTTAAATCTACAAATGAATGTGCTTTGTTTAACAGAAGGGAAATGCAAACAGGATCTCAGGTATTTCATTATTAATGGTAAGGAAACAATAAGTAAATAAAGCGCTGTTGCTATGAAATGTCACACAGCATAGCAGCATACTTAAGCTAACTTGTTAAACTTTAACTAATAGTTATATTAATGAATGACTATTCAAATGCAGGGTTAGTCAAGAAAAATACCCTCGCTTTCCTAGGTAGTAAGCTGTGCAAACTGACCTTCAGCACTCTGAACTCCTATTGTCTCCTTTTTGTCTTGACAAGACCTTACATTTTCTGAGATTTCCATGAGCTGTTACAGACAAATCCAATGACTGTGTGCTTACGATAGTCACCACCCATCCGTGACGGATTAAATGATCTCTCTAGTTTATAGGTCATTCAGAGTGACAGGTAAAATCCTTTTAAAAATCTGGATATCTAGTCATGCCCCTTTCAGTCACTGCCATTCAATAACTTCACAAACCAGCTACTGGCTTCCTATCAGTAATTTTGATGAAGCTCCATTATGAGTGTGTTTTCTCCTTTCTTTACCAACACATCTCTGATAAGGCCACCCAAGGAAACTGTTTTTGAAAACAAGGTTTTATATAATTTGAAAAGGCCTGTTGGTTTGGTGACGGTGAGAAGGGAAGGCAGAGGTCATCTTTAAGGACCAAAATTGAATGTGTTGTATCAGAAATAAATCATCCATAAAAGAAGCCAGGAAAATGTGTATCTTTTCATCAGCAGAATACAATATAGCCCTTTTTTTCCTGCACTGCATGGAGGTTTTTTGCACTTTCATTTCAAAATTAAAAAAAAAAACCAAAACAGAATGTATTATTTAGCAAAGCATGTTACCTTTTGATACTAGCTGCGGCAGGTCTTCTGTGCTGTTTTGAGGAGATAGTGTTTGAAAGGTTGAATAGAGAGATCAAAATCCAAATGCTGCAGATATTTTTCCAGAATGGGCAGGTTTTTTTCTCCACCCTGGAAGGGAAGAATTTTTTAAAAAAAGTATCTCTCAGAGAGCTAGGTCCTGCTTTATCTGAGCTGCTTGTTCTTATAAATAAAACTTGGAATATTTTAGAGATGACAAAGTGACCCTGCTGTAATCACACCCGTCCATATTGGAGTGCTGCTGCAGCACACTCACAAATCACTTCCACAGTTTCTGCCTGCCTTGGCTTGAAAGTCTTCACAGAGCTGACCAAAAGCAGGTCCCTTCATTATGCTTGGGACTTTGTTAGAACATTAGAGTAAATGAAAGCCAACAAAGACAGATCTCCTCCCTTTTGTTCCCCTGCAGGCCTTACATGACTCATGTTCTCTACCTTGTGTCTTGCCAGCTTTCATTTTATTGTGACTGGTATTTTGTGTCATGTATTTTAACGTTTATTTTTATTACCTTATTCACGGATACAAATGCAAAGACATTAGAAAATACAAAAATAGCAGACTTGTGCTGATGGGTGTAAATCTCACAAAAGGAGATGCTGTTGCTTTGTTTCATTGTTGTATCGGTGTAGTCCTCTTTGACAAAGTGACCACAGCTCTTGTTTGGGTTACTATTTTCTCACTGCAGTAGGAATAAATAGTGCGGACTTTAGCCACAGCTTAAATCTTCATTTTCATTATGCCAAAGGCCTAGCTTTCTGAAAGTGTCTGAATGTCCCTCTCTTTCCATCAACTGAGATGTTTGCTACTTGGTGTACAGACTGTTGGTTTTGGTGGTGAACCGTACACAGATATGGAAGGACTAAGCTGTATGCAAAGGTCTAGTCATCTACATTGCCAGGCTGTTTCTACAGTCGTGCAGTGATGGCAATCACGGACTCTTAAATTCCTGAAGTTTTTAATTCTAGACAACAGTTTATGTCCTCAGAAGAATCTGTTATGACATGCCTACTGAGATAGAAATTTCCAACCCTTTCTTTATACTTACTATGCTTCTGTTTAGATACTGCCCATTATGGTTCTTATGTTACAGCTTTTCTTAATATTTCTATAATGAGGGGATAGTTAATAGTAATATGATGTGTTGCACTGCCATAGTTCTATAACTGTATCTAAGCCATATACCTCTATAAATATAAAGCAAGACAGCATGTCTGTGAAGCTGTCACAGTATTCAGGCTGGTATTTGATCTGCAGTTTGCAAGTGCCACATACGCAACTTGAAAAAGTAACAAAACCAACGTTGCTAGTTGAGCACACAAATGTATATAAAACATATAAAATGCATATATGTGAATTTGTATAAACAAATGTAAACATAATAAAATGTAAATATAGTTAAGAGTATGTTAAGAACTGACTCACTTTTGCACGCAAACTTTTAGGGCTCCTGTGATGCAATCTGTAGTGCAGAGTAAGAGGAGGGATGATGCTGACCTGACTGCAGAATCAGTGTCTGCATTTCAGAGAGAACGGCTGGGTGAGAAAAAAAAAAAAAGGTGGATAACAACATGGGTACAATTCCAAAAGCTAAGTCAGGAGGTGAGATGGGATGTCAGAAGCATCTCGTCCATGAAACTTCCTGCCTTATTTTATCATCTCACTTTAAGAGTATAAAAACCCATTAATTTCAAATCCCACAGAATCTCTACTGACACTGTGTGCAGTTTCAAAACAGCAAGAGAGACATACTTGAAGTCTATCACTCTCGCCAGTGAACCATGCCTCAATCTGAAATCTGTCTGTAATGAATTCCCTATGAAAAGAGCCAAAGAATTAAATTCTGTTTATTTTGCCAAACCATGATCTAATCTTGGGAACATTTTAATGGGGAAAATACCTTGTGATCTTAAATTATGCCCATTTTCAAATCTTTTAAGGAAAAAGTTTATATGATTTGGAAAGAGGCCCAGAAACTACTCCATACACACACTCAAACCAATGTTTAACAGAGAAAAACGCTGGGTGGTCCAAGACTTTCTTTCACGAAAATAAGACTCTCATGGAGATAGACTAATATTTAATAAAAATATTTTTGTGAAAAGCTGTGGATAGATGCATTTTTTTTCTTTAAAAAATAAGGTTCCTTAACATCGGCATTTTTGTCGGAAATCCTGCAGATCCATTTCATGCCTCAAAAGGAGTAATCTGGGTATAATGAAGAGACATGGATGAGACTAATGTAGGTGTATACCCTCAGCTAATGGCCACCTAATACGTAAAATTGAAAGGGCTAAAAAAGTTAAGTTTTTGGCTTTGTGTCTTCCTGGAAAAAATGAGTGGGGAAAACCAATTCATTTAAAAAGAAACCTTTAACATTTTAGATTTCTGCCCTTGTCTTTTCACAGAAGGGATTTGCTTTATTCAGCTTTATTCAGACTTTACAAGTAACCTCTTTGTGACCTTACAATTCTTTGAAAAACTACAACTAACTGCATCACTATACTGAGCTGCAGGTACCTCTGTGAAACAATACTAGTGACTGAGTCCATCTCAGCCATGGGATATACACCTCCTGGATATAGCTTATGTGTAATGCGGTTTACTACGCATCCATGGTGAGTCCAGCCTGCTGGGCATAACCAAGGTACAGTCATAAGACTTTTCAGGATTTGACCCTAGATACAGCCTCCTAATACATGAGCATAAATTTGACCCAAAACCAGGCTATATAATTAGGGTTTTTTTTTAAAAAAAAAAAACACCAAAACTTGTCAGAATAACTTAGCATTATTCTTACATTTTCACTGAATTCAAAGAAAGCAGAATCAGCCAGAACCCAGTATCATTTAAAACACTACTTTCTAAATATTGTGCCATAAACATCTTATAAATAGATTCAAGTAAGTACATAAATAAAATAACTCTTCATCGACTATGGCAGGGTGATAATCAATAACACACCCATTGCAGTGAGATCATGTTGCTTGCCTCCTTCTTTGTGGTATAACTGATGACCCCAGTTTGCAAGCAACTCTTTCAGTGAGAAATCCCCCTGGTTTCCATGGCCCCATAGACAACTCTGAACCTCTCCCACTCTGGGATATTTGCCAGGCTGGGCCAAAACTGCCTATCTGTGGGAGATAGGAATGCTGACTCTCTGAAGAGGCACGCAGTCCTACTTGGTAGGACTGAACATCAAATTATTGCTCAGTGTGCTAGTTTATTTATGACTTCATTGTCTTCTTCAAGCTACCTCCTGTGTGAGAAGCAAAGACTTGGCAGCTATAAAATCCTTTTTAATGTGGGGAGTTTCCCGTGGACACAAGACCAAGTCCTCTAGCACTGCCCCCATGGAGAGGCTGGCCAAATTTCTTCAGCAAATTCTACTGCTATTCTTTCTTTTCTTTCTTTAGTGCAATTAATTTACAAGCATTAATAGAAAATATTTATTTTTGAAAGCTCAATTTTACAATAACATTGCATATACTTCACTAGAAGAAAAGCAGACTACTAATAAACCCCTCACTATTCACAATGATTGTTCTTGGAAAATATATCTGGAGTTTTAAGTGCTTTTGTGTTATGAATATTAAATTACAGGTTTACATATGTTAAAATGTTCAGACATTTTCTAAAAGAGTGGTGGTACCTATTTACAAGTTTCCAAAGTGAAACATCTGTAAGAAATAAAGTTTAAATTCATTTCATTTTATCACCTGTAAAGTACTTGGAAAGGCTTAATTGATGTACCTGAAATAGAAAAATTAATATTTTTCAATTACAATAAACAACGATGAAGAATGTTTCTTTGTCTTGTCTATAAGACAGAGTGTACAGCGTCTACAATTTGAGTGTACTACAAATTTAATTGTATCTTTAAAGAAAAGTGGAGGTAAAAATAGACGTCATTATATATGGTCTCCACAGGACTCTATGACCTCTCGTCCTCCACAGGGATGAAAAGGTACATTTTATTTGGGAAAAAAACCCGACTGAATCATGTCTGAGATGAAAAACAGCGAGAACAGAATAGGTGTCTTTCCCACACTCAGTAATTGTGAATTCTACCTCCTACTAGATTACTTTTTAATTGAACCTTCGAGATATAAATGCAACTAATTATGCCATTTGGGTTGCGGAAGCATATTAATAAGTACACCACAGCATGAACTATTCATAAAAATACTACAGACTGGGGAGCCATAAAAAGAGATGGAATGGAATAACCTAATTAGGAAGTTTATCATTTCAATGTAGACAACTTAATAGGAAATGCTTTGTATACCCGGATGTACTTTCTGTCCTAAATGTCAGTGGTTCTGATGCAATGGTGGTGGGTGGTAGACAAGGAGTTTTATCTTTTAAAAAAAGAAATTATTTAATTATTCTTCCTTCATGGCTCTGGTTACTGTCACAACTACGTAAAATCCTTTAACAAGTTCAGTTTTGGAGACTAGGGGAGGAAACTGTTGTTTCAAGCAGAAATAGCAATCAAAAGAGGATTAAAACACCGTTAGTAGGAAGTTATCTGCAATAATTTATGTAAAATCACAGCAGAATAGTTTTACTGGTTTGTAGATTACACTCTAAACGAAGCTGTGGTTCTGAGTGCTGTAACGGTGCATAGCAATAGGACTATAAAGATCCTCTCACTTTTTTTCTGTGTTAATTTATGCAGGGAAAGTTTGGTTGGAACATTTGATTTTGCCTACAATTATTTGTGACAACTGCCTAGTCAAGATAAAGATACAGAGCATTTGTATTTGGCCAGGAAATGTCGGACAGGGAAACACAGAGCCTGAAGGATGTAAGTGGTCGCCCCTAGCTTTAACCCAAGAAAGGGGCTGTGTCCCAGTTACTCTGAGCTGCCTGTGCATGGCAGGAGCAAGGGAAGGGAGGAGGTAGTTTCAGGATTCTCCTCATGGCACAGCAGATGATCTTATGAGGCTGAGTGCTAAGGCAATAAGATGGCAGACAAAAATCAGTAAATAAAAATGCAGCAGTGAGTCACAAATTTATATATGAAATGATGTCCTCTCGGCTAATTAATAAGTTTGGGAGTAGGATTTTGAAATTACTATAGATAAATAAAAATATCAGCTCTATGCTTAGGACAACAAAGAGAACAGTAATTGAAAATCATTACAGAAGGGATAAAGAACAGAGACCATCATTACATACTGTAGCCCCGTACACCCACATTTTGAATGCTACAGCTTTGGTCAGTCCTCTTTCTTCTGTAAGTCCATCCCATACCTCCACCCACCTCCCCCAAGATAGACTTGGGAAAGGTTCAAAGAAAGAAGATCAAAGATATGGAATAGTTTCCATCTGTGGAGCAGTTAAATATACTGGACCCTCAGGCTGGAAGAAAGGTGTCTGAGGGAAGATAAAACAGTCTGTAAATTCATAAATGGTGTGATAGTTGCTCTGTCTTTCTTCCAGCACAAGAGGTAAGGAACCTCAGATAAAGGTAGCAGGAGGCAGGTTCGCAACAAATAACGATTTCTTCCAGCACATGAACTTGTAGTTAAGACACAGACCTCCTAGCCACCAGCTTCTGAAAAAGGTCAGGTGAATCAAAAATTAGGAGAGGAACTTGACCCTGTCATAATCTCCTGAGTCCTAGAAGAGCATTGATGTGGCACAGCCATTTATATATTATGAAGATGAAAGTTTACATGCCATTTTCTGTGAAGATACTTTCCCTGCAAAAGACTGGAGATCTATTTGCAATATTGATTTGGGCCTGCAGATACAGCACTAAATAGTTAGACTCTGAGATACTGATAGTACCTTCTTTGGTCCTCTTGGCAAAATACCTTTCCAGTGGGCACCTTTCAGATGAATGCAAAACATCATTTGAAAATACCACCTAACATGCAATATCTAAGTGCCTTACATGACCTACAGCGTTCATGACCTAAGTTTTGTAGCAATTTTGACTGCCTTTATACCTACCTTTTCTTTATATATTTGGGCTATTATCATGAAATTTATCCAGTTCAATTCCTGAACAGGTTAACTTTGGCAGTATTCTTTCTATCTCTACAGGCAGCAAGACTCCCAACTATTCTTCCATTTCTCATAATAGGCATATGCTCCATTTTTTCCTACAAAGGGTGCAGATGTTTCTTTCACAACACTCACTTCATTTTCATCCTAAACCTTTCACACACTGATCCTAATACAGATAAGCCAGTAAAGAAGGTTGCTGAAAATAAACAAATTAAAGCCCTGGGGATGAACCAGAAATAAGAAAAATATCAATGCTATGCCCAAAACCCTATTCTCCAACAATGTACAGAGAAGGAAAACCAAACTGAACAAAATCAGTGTTGTCACAGAGGGGCCAAATGATCCTGCATTCTTCTCCAGTATTTTAAATATTTATATTTGCGTGGAGATAAGAAAAGACATACAGTTGTAGGCCCAGGTATTGTTTAAAAAAAACCTGTCAATCTTTTCATTGTACTGCTACCTGAATTTTCCCTGATATATTGATTTAGGATATTAAAAGAACATCAGTATTTGTATGTACACCTCAGGTTTGGTTGTATTTTATATCAGGTCTCAAGCCCTGCTGATAATCCCATTGCATAAACTGTGCCATCCTGTCGTTCTAATCTCATAGCAAGATCTGTAACACTCTAAATAAAATTGAGGCAGTACTCTTCCAGGCTTTCTGCCTACTTACTCTTGGTATGGCAGAGAAAATCCTGATGGCTGCTCCTGTTTCCTAACATACTGCATTTTTATTTTGTCCTTGCAGCAGACTGGGATTCTGTGCTGAGCTACACATTTTTTGCAACAATGCTTGCTTTTGCAACTGAAACATTTTTCATTGCATCCAAAGCATATGGTAGGTTAGATATCTGCTGCAGAAGCATTCAGTCTCAGCATTGGTAAGTTACACATTCCAGCCATGCATTCCCATCTACCTTCCTTTCCCAGTGGATCTGGCCTTTCTACTAGCTCAGCTCTAAACTTTCCATTTTAACTGAGATCTCTCCCATTTTATATTCCCCCTTGCTATTACAGCAAAACATTTGAAAAGGCAAACAGAAATCAGTTTCTTTGCTTCCATGTAGAAGAAGGGCTAATTTAATCTGACTGCATGTCCTTCTCCCCTGTTCACCTGCACCGCGTCCCTTTTTCCTGCCTTTGAAGTGTATCCTTTTCAGATCTTTAAACAGCCTTGGATAAACGAATCCGTTCTTGCAATGATCTGTTATCACTGGTGTCTGAAAGCTAAAAAGATGAGAGAATCTGCTAAAGACCTGAGAGCGGATGGAATTAGTGAGAAAGGGATCAATGAGCTAGTTAGCTCCAGGTACCGCTGTCCGGACCACAGCTGTGGAGAGCACTTGCAGCAAGCGATGCCCAATTGCTTGGTTCCAGCATCTTGGAGCATCATCCTTCCAGTTGTAACATTCATCAACCAGCTGACAGACTGAGATTGGAGGGGTACTCATTCATCTTGAAAGAAAACAGCTTTCTCATTGCTCAGCGTAGTGGTATGGGGATATAAGATGAGGGGCATGCCTCAGCAGGAGTAAAGCACAAGAATTCAAAGCAACTGTTCTCCTTCTCTGTGCTGCGCTCGGCGAGACTTACTTCTTCCCTGATAGTTTCCACAACCCCCAGCAGCATCAAGGGCTTTCTATATCAGACACTGTGTTCTCATATCTAAGAGGGAATTTTTGACTCAAGAGACTATACTGAGGAAGAGCTAATAAAGAAAAACTGGGTCCCATTTCTAAACCAGTCAGCAGGATAACAAGCGTGTCTTGCTAGATTCAAATTTCTCCACGCATATACTAATTATACTGTAAATTATTTTGGTATGTTATATAGACAAAGGAGAAGATTCACCATAATTTTTTCCTATTTTTCAATAGTAAGAATAAGCTTCTTCCTGTCAGTATACAACCTCAGCAGTGAAAGAAATTGTTCAGGTGCAAATGTGCTTCAAACAAACGTTTGTTCTCAAAACAGTATCTTCCTCCTCGGCATCTGACACACTGCAGTTGTATCTGAAAAATGCACATACAGACATACACACACACGCACTTTTTTTTAAACCAGTTTTGTCAAGTCACTGCCTAATGTAAGAGTTACTGCTAAGTGAAGAGACAAAGCTAATTAGCCAGGTAGATTTTATCAAGGAAGAGAAGGCTCTTAAATTTGCAGGAGAGGGTAGAATCTGACCTACTTTATGTATATACTGGTGCTTTCATTTTAGGTGTTTTCACAGCCTTCCTAAAGGCAGTGGCCAAATTCCTTATATATAGGAAGGCTTTGTGTATTTTCATACTGCTTAAATGAAGTGGTTCAACTTAGGTTTCCCTATCTCCCTCTCAGAGAAAAATCATTCCTCACAGCCTTTTAGACAGGTGACAGAAAATGGAAATAAATACCTTCAAACTCACACCTTTCTAAAATCTTCAAATGAAGAAAGAATCGGGAATAGTGGCTTCCCCATCTATCATTCTCTTCAAATCCAGACTGGCTACCTTTCTGGAAGATAAACTTGAATGAAAAACATGTTATCTGCAGGATTCAGCACAGAGATAACAAGGTGAAATGTAATGGATTATCAAAATGCGCTGCTCTGATGTGATCTTACTTCTTGTGTCGAAAGGAATGTGGGTCAGGGAAGAGGTGCCCGTTCTGAGGCTGGGGCTGAGGCTGGGGCTCCCCAGCTCCAGGGGCACACTGCAGCTGTGCCTGACTCCCACCAGAGCAAGCCCTGGTCCTCTCCCCTCCTTCCCTTTGTACCCTGGCTTCTATGTGAGAAAAAGTGCACATGAAGGTCAGGAAAGAGCCACAAAACATTCTTGCCACGTCCTAGTGAGGCCAAAGGGCCGCAGACTACATTGCAGCATATACCTGTACAGCCCAGGTATGTGCTGTAGCCCCTGTATTTCATTTTGATCCAGATAAGGACTTAATTTGAAGAGCTCACTTCTTTGTAGATACTTCAAAACCTGGAAGACACTACTGGAATGCAACCTGTTATCTGTTTGTAATGATCTGAACAGACACCTGGATTTAGTGTTGTTTTATTATCATTATTATGGATGACCCACCATATGGTTTAAATAAAAACACTTCAGATGATGAATAGCTCATGAATTCTTCATGTCACTTTAGCGGTTTGCTTTTCTGAATTTGCATTGCGCAAGTGGTCCCTTGTGCATGTTTTGTATTGCTGATTCTCTTCTCCAGTTTACAAACCACCAAATCTACAAGCTGCTTTCAGAATAATCACATCTACCTGCAGTGTATGAATACTTCTGCCAGTACACATGGGCATTTCCACTGCTTTTTCATTCCACAAACTGAAATTCACTGGAAAGTTAATGTAAGGCTTTCCATATGAAGCCAAGAGGGAAATATGGAGGTTTTAGTGGAACAAATGGAATATTTTTTTTCCTTAATTCATCTCTAATTAAAATTAATACCACTTTGGCTCATACTAACACCACTAACTGTAAGGAAAGTTGTGGTTCAAACTTCCAGCTCGCTGAGCTTAGACACTGCTGCACATATGGTATGTGTGATCACTGACTGTTCCCGATGAAAGGCACATATGGGCTACAACAACTATGCAACAAAGACAGTGATGCTTTAGCCTCACTTGTTGTTATTAACTTGTTTCTCAGTTTCACTCTACTTTTAACTATGAGATATTTGCTGTCTATTGTCTATTTTCCTCTTATCCATAGTCTCTTCTCACAGTCATCACAGCTCCTCTGGTAACCACCGCTCAGGTCATTTTACCTTTATAATCTAGATTCACACCGCTGTCAGCAACACTCCCCTTCCACTGTGCTGGCAAGCCTGCAGGTTGGCAGTACAGAGGTATTTTCTTTTACATTCGGTTGCAATGAACATAAATTTAAAACTTCATTCTGAAAAGGTACAAAACCTGACTGCTAAACAGCATCCAGCAGAGGCATGAGCTGCCATCAGACCCAGATCTAGCTGTGGCAGTGGTGCCCTCTGGGCTGCCGGCATGAGCTGTAGGAGGGAAGCAGCCGGGATGAGCCAGGAGCTGGGGTACAGTGCTGGAGAGATGCCTGCAGGCATAGGGAATGCAATATTGCTCAACATACTGTGTTCAGTTTCGGTCCCCGCTGTACAAAAAGGATGTGGGCAGGCTGGAGAGGGTCCAGAGAAGGGCCACAAAGATGATCAAAGGACTGGGAAGCCTGCCATGTGAGGAAAGGCTGAGAGAACTAGTTTTGTTCAGCCTTGAGAGGAGAAGGCTTAGGGGAGACATTATCACCATGTTCCAGTATTTAAAGTGTGGCTACAGAGAAGATGAAGACTCCCTTTTTACAAGGAGTCACATGGAAAAGACGAGAGGTCATGGGTACAAATTACTGCTAAGGAGATTCCAGTTGGACACAAGAGGAAAATTTTTCACAGCGAGAACAATCAGCCACTGGAATAATCTCCCCAGGGAAGTGGTGGATTCCCCAACATGGGACACTTAAGATTCAGCTGGACAGGGTGCTCAGCCATCTTGTCTAGACCACGCTTTTGCCAGGAAAGGTTGGAGCAGATGATCCTCGAGGTCTCTTCCCACCTGGTATTCTATGATTCATGAACATACTGTGTCTGAAGTCAAAACACCCTTCTGACTGAGCACGGGATGTATTATCTGAGCTCAGCAAAGAATTCCAGAAGAACAGATCATATCCAGCCTTGGTTTGGGGAATAGCAAAGGGAAGATCTGTGTCTGTGTTGTGGTGCAGGTTTGGTGAGATGCCTGGCATGTGAGCATGTACATACAGGCACACACAAGTGTGGATCTCCAAAATGGAGACAAGACACCATGCCACACGGACCATGGGGCTGAGCCAGCACGACTTGTAGCAGTGTGTCTTCTGGGCAGCGACTGAGGGGGGCAGCTAGGGAAGACCTGCAGCTCCTGGCAACAGGAGCCAGCAGCCCTGGGCCACCAGCTTGCCCAGAAGCAAACACTGCTGTCACTCTTCAGTGTTTATGAGCGTCCCTTCCTTGCTGCATTGATTGCAAATGCAAACACCAAGCCATTGTTGCAAAATTCAATCCAAATGCACAAAACACGGTTCCCTGACTTGTGCTTTTCTTATCAGCTCCTTCAGATCAGGTGTCATTCATCAGCCCTTTCTTGCAGCCCTCTTTTAATGACAGAAGTTGTCTTATACAAAAGCAGCATGGCCAAGAACCATGCATCTTTACCAGTCTTCTCCAAATATATCATATTCTTACTACAGCAGTGGCATTAATAACCATTGTCATACCATGCAGCCCTTCGGGAAACTGTGCTACCTGCCAATAAGGAAATAATGTGAAGAAAAGTTTCTAAGTGGTCATTAAGAATCTTTCACAAAAATACATACAACAGGAAACATTCTTCCTGTTCTTTAACTTGATTTCGAATAGAAGTGTCTTTTTTGTTGTTTGCTTGATAGGTTCTATGGCTGATGCTCATAATGTGTGAAATATTCCCTTCCATCACTTCCAAATTATTTCAAAAATCTGGTGCTTAAGTTACCCCCCTTCCCCTGAGATTAACCCATTTTAATAAGTTTTAGATGCTTATTTTCTTTCTATCATTTATCTCATTCATCTCATAAATATCTTTCCTTGCTTTAGCATACCCTTTGGAAGACACATGCCCAGAATACATTAACAGTAATAATTACCACTGGTACAAATATAACAGTTTAAGGCATTAAATTGGAACTAGTGAGTTTCTGAAAGGCAAAGCACATACCAATGCCAATTCACTTGCTGGAGAAGATAAGGTATGGGTACAAAACTGAGAGTGTTGCTTCAGTAGCCATCCATTTTATTCCTGCAGTTTTTCTGCAGGTGTCTGGCAGAAATTAAACACGCTATCTGTAGTGGAAGGCTTATACATGAGAAACATGAGAGCATCAGTGTATTGTGAGCCAGCACATTTTTGTACCTAAAAAGTATCAGTGAATGCCTATTAGCAGAGTAAGCTTGTCCATGTGTTAAGTCATAAGGATGTTTAAACAGACAACTGCGTGACTTAATAGGCTGCTATTAATAAAGCAAGAGTCAGTGTACTGTTCTCTGACCAAAATGAGCAGGATTATTCCCAAATATTTTACAGCTTATGCAAACTTGTGACCGAAATATTTGGCTGTGCATCATTTAAGACTTCTTTGGATGCATCCCCAAGTGTCTAACAAAGTGGTGGTCGTTCTTCTTTCTCAGTCTCGACAGCTGAGCGGGAAGATGGTCATGACCTCTGTCTCTACCATGGCCTCTTTCCCACAGGGCTCTAGCACCTCTTGGAGGCATTTCCTCTCAGACCCTTGTGTTCAAGCTAAGTTCAAGATTTGTCCTCTCTCCAAGTCTGATCTGGTAGAATTACAAAACATTTCTCATTCAGAGGGGTCTGGTGATTGTTGGGCTTTTTATATTTTTGTATGGCTTTTACGCTGGTGGTATCTGAGCACCTCAGAGATTTCATATTTCGTTCTCCTGATGGGGCTACTGAATCAGAAACTCCAACTCTAGAGCTGTCTTTACTTTCACAAATGCACTTTAAGATGAAAAAGAAGATTTGGCCACATATTCTGACAGCTTGTATTTTGTTACTTCCTGTCCTCAAGAGCTGTATCTTTATTATACTGACTGTAAAAAGAGATAAAAAAATAGAACTACGCTAAAGCTTAGTTTATGTAACACTAATTTAATAGGGAGCTATTAAAGGACAGCTAAAATAGAAACATGCCCTTTAGCCCAAAACTTAATTTCAGCTGAACTTGTGCTCTTTCCAACATAATGGGAGGCCTGTGCTAATTCTGTAAAAATGAACTTTTTAAGTTACACTCACTTATTAGTAGTATTTTCATTGTGACTGACAAAAGAAAAGTGAAGTTTTAAGCTTAAGTCTTTGAGCAAAAATGATTCCCACAGATATATGACTGCAATTAGTCTTGCCTTGAAAATTATTCACTCTTAAAAAGCTATTACTTATTAGGATAGTCATAATTCTTTGTGTTTTTTTTTTTTTTTAATTTTGTTCAATACCTGTTACTTTTGCAGAAACTTAGTCTCTTGATTTTACTAAAATTTGAGTTAAGCAGTATCTTGGGAGAGAATTTACAACTTAAAAGTTGCTCTAGCTTGTGATAAATTAAGTGTAAATAACAGAGGTGATCTCATGATGAACATGACATGCAAAAATCCCATCATCACCTACAAGATTTTTGATAGCATCTTCCTTATGAAAGAAATTCTGTACTTGAAAATGCAGCTTAAAAGGCCACCTTTGGCACATTACAACATAAATATAAACTGAAAATATCTTTTTTTTTGTTTTTCACAAAAAAAATTCTACATGAGAGTGTTAACAGAAGCGAGAAAATTAAACAGGGTAATCTACAATAAAAAAGGCCTTTATAAACATAAAGGAAACAGAAAAGAAAATGCATATAGATAGATATTTATCTATAAATTTAACACATGTAACTATATTCAGTACTAGCATAAAATCCAGAAAGGTTCAAAAAGAAAGCCAAATGCTGTACAGTATTCTTACTGGAATTTTAAGAGACATTTGATCTAAAAAGCAAGATGGCACATCTGGCCGTGGGGGAAAGAATACTCTGTGAAACGCTTTTAAGGGGCTAGCAAAAGATGCAGCATAGACAAGGATAAGGTCCCGTTCTTGGTGGTGAACCTTCTGCATTCTTACTGGCACGCACAACCTCGCAAGTCATAGCTTGTGAAAGACCAGAGATGCCATGTAGCAGCACTGCAGATGTAAAATCAGAAGATTGGAAGGGGCCTCAGGAAATAAATTTAAGTCCATTTCCTTATGATAAAGGAGGATCCTTTCTTCTGTGTTATTCCAGGCTCCACTGCCTGCCCATGTAATCTATTGCAGGACTTTGCTATGCTCATCATTATAAAGTCTTCAGTGTAAAACCTTCCAAACTCATTATTTTTAAATCAACTGTAGAATTTTCTTTTATTAGATCTATTGAGCAGAGGGAAATTGGTAAGGGATAAGTCCAGGCAGTTAATGCAGATGTTTTCTAACTCTTCTCCAGTTACCTTATTTGTGCATGGCTGAATGGGACCTTGTCCTTATTACAGGGGTTTACAGGGCCGTGGCCTCACTATCTGCATGGATGAGAATTTTCTGCTGCGAGTAGTTCAAAAGCCAGCCTCAAAGCCATCTTCCCAGGACCACATTGCACAGAGCAGGGCTGGCTTGGGAGCAGAGGTGACATGCTAGAGACATCTCATGGTGTCCTGAAGACACTCAAGGAAGCATTGAGGCTGCATGGTGCTTACAATGGAGAAACAGATATTTTTAAGACTCAGCTCCTTAATGCTCTGAACTACAGCAGCTGTCTTGCAGCTCACAGGGGTGCAGGAGAGAAACCCCATGATAACCAGCTCTTGGCAGGAACCATGACCACAGCACTGGCATCCGTGAACTCAGTGGGGCTCAATGCTTTCAACACAGACAGAATTTCTCTTTGTGTTTCCATGAACTAAATATCTTGTTTTTCTAATGTTTAGTAAATGCAGTTACACTTATCTAGGGCTCTTACCTTCCACAAAGGTGTCTCTACTGACAGCTAAGCTATGGGACTGTGCTGTTTTGTAAACTGCCTATTTCTTCTCCCTTTCTGTTGTGAGCAGCCAGCAGTGGAATCCCAGCCTGTTATGAGCAAATTTATTGCAAGCAGAAGGTAAATATTTGTTGTACCAAGTCTCATAGTTGCTCCTCTATTAATTTTTTCACAATCGTATTAAAACTGGATTATGGTTTAATACTGCTTTTGTTATCTCCACATTGCCTACACAATAGCACAGCTAGCCTGTTACTTAACATTTTGAAACGTTTTCACACTCACAGAGCTGAAATGACATTTTGTTTGGTAGAGACCCTAAATGCATGCAGAGGGAGAACAGGAGAAGGAATAGATGCCCACAGAAACCTGGCAAGGATGCCGAGCCAGCATCTCAGCTGATGAAAATAATCCCCTGGCTTCTGCGGTGGAATCAGGTATATCTGTAACAAACAGGCATGGGCTGTAAACTGTAACATGCTTTAACTGTTCCAAATTCTCATACAATTATTTCATATTTGTAGAGCTACTATACAGTTTGTTTCAGAAAAATAGCTAAGAGTTATTGTTCTGCCAGTTAAGAGTAAGTAGTATGTGACAGTTTAAAAATCAAAAAGGGACCAAGAAAACGCGGAAGAAGCAGCCCTAGAAATGGATCTTCACTTCCCAAATGTTACTGTAACGTGAAAAACTCTTTGCAACAAAATAATCACTGGCAAAGAGCTCCATTTCCCCAGAAAAGGTCTCTACTTCTCTGAATGAGTCAGGGGTCACTTGAAACTGAGGAAAAACCTGCCACAGGGACCAGTTCTGTGCACTTTATCACAAGCTGTAGGAATTTCCCATAATTATGCTTTGCAAGTAAATTACCATCAACATAACACACACATCCAGACTTTAAACGTGAACAAAGATATTTCTGGGAGAAAATGTAACTCTAATGTTTCTCAGAAGATAGCCATAAAAGAACTTCCTGTTTGAAAGGATTTTGCCCACATCTCCTACCAAGAATAATACTAAACAATAACAATAATTGAGATTTCTACAGGGCCTTTGACCCAAGGAGCTTACAGAACAAAAGGGGAATTCCTTCCTAGTTACCCAGGTTTTTGTTTTGTTTTGTTTTATAATCAGAAACTCAAGGGCAACGCTCCAATTTCAAGCTGTGCCTCTTGGTGGGGGACGGTGCTGATGTTCACGACACCCATTGGGGATGCTGGAAAGACTGTGCCTGACACAGACAAAATGCTCGTGGTCATCCACCCGCTGTGATATCAAAACTCCTTGGGGCCAGTGCAGGGAGACCCGCTTCACCTTATGCACTTTTCTTAGAGGAGTAACAAGGGCAGTCCTCATACTTCTCAAACAGAAGTGCTGGAGCTGTTGCCATTGCAAACACAGGCACAAGCTGGTTTAAGAGTAACTTAGCAGTTTCTAAACACATCTATTTTTCCTGTTATTTAACATGCTAACTTGGTATGTGTCTAAATTTAACTACAGTTACTATTATTTGGAGCTGATGACTCCTTAGCAACCTAACAGCTAATAAAATATACATTTGTCTACTTTTAAATAGCTTCCGTGCAGATGTGGAGCTAATGCCTGTGCTAACAACACCTTGCATTTTACTGAAGGGCAGTTTCTCTAGTCCACTGCTCTTAACTTGCAACAATCACAATTTTTAAGGACTGAATTGCATGCTTTGAAACTAATAAATAAACAGAACAAAACAATATATAGGTAGATGTCCAATTTGAAAGATTTGAAACAGATGGGGAGGGCCGAACATGCTCAGCCTGCCTGGAGTTAAAGGGCATAAGAGTAGGACCCAGCTCCTTCCTCCGTCTCTTCCCAGTAGCCAAATTTCAAGTCTGAGCACACTTATGTGGACTGTTGCCTCTGCTTAAGAGCAAATTAATTACAGGCATATCATAAATGTGAACAAATCAAAACCCTCTTGTTTTATGTATTTGTGTCCTCTGGTTTGAATTTCCTGAGAGAAAATAGCCAATTAAAACTAGACGGTTTGCGACACAGAATTTCCCAGCAACTGTTAGTAGCCATGCTAGAGCCGACACATGGCTGTGAGAAGGCATCATCCAACCAGGCAGCCAGAAGCTTGTAAAAGAATAATTGAAAGGATTAACAGGGAGTACCATATGCTCACAATTTGGATCTGGCCACAGGCAGTACAGAGTATGCAGATATTTCTAGCACAGTGCAAGGCCAGAAAAGGTCATGGGTGCCAATATCTCTAGAAGTCAAGAGAATAAATCTCAAATAAAAAAAAAAAAGTAGCTATATATAGGACATGGATGCTACTTGATGAAGGATCTGGACAGATGACTCCTAGAGGATTTTGCTGCATCTGTCCAAGACATATATGCAAATCCAGCTGTGAGTGGCTGGGGACAGATCAGGAATTGTTCCTCTGCCTCAGCCACCACTGTCTGCAGCCTAGTTTTTAAGCTAAAACACTCTACCTCTGTGGATTTTGTGCTAAAACAAGGACTTTTAACTGGAGTGTCAACAGTGAAGACACATATCCTGCTCTGATTCTGTTGCAGCAGAGCCAGGAGTGCTGGGCCGCTCCGCTGTGGCAGCACTGGCAGGAGCTCTTGCTGGCTCAGCTTTTAGGGTCCCATGGGAGATGGAAGGATGGTCTTGTTAGGGCAGCATTGCTGGCTTACCACATGCTTGTTGTGTGACAGTAAGTGCCTGCTGTATCACTATACCCTGAGCACACGAGTAGTCATGGGAGAGAAAACTTCTTCCAGGTCCTGCCCAGACACACCAGGGCTGTTCAAAGCCTGGCCTGGAAGGGGAGATTAGAGCTGCTTCTCACAGGCTTGCATTTTCTTTTATCTTATCATATATCTAGAAACAACACACCTGAAGAAATAAACTCAATAAAAAACAGAGATAGGGCATTTACTGTCAGTATGTCCTTTTACTCAGAGATAAAAGATTAAACTCTTCCCAAAATATCTGAACACCAAATACAAAGCTGCTTTTGTGACAGAAAGTTCAGTAAAGATGTGGGACTCAACTCTTCTGCATACAGAACTCTCTTCTCCGAGCTCACAGCCAAGAGCAGGGCACACTGGGAGAGCCTAAACACTGGCAGTACAGCAGAGGTAAAGCAGTACTTGCCTGCTATATAAGGAATAGATCTTCAGGCTTGCAATCTCAGCAAAAGGAGAAAGACGTACTAATAAAGTACTATAAATACAGAACTGTTTATAGGATATGTTATATAACATTTCTCCTCAAGCTTTGTGCCTTCCCCTTCGCTGACAAACACCATAAAATGTTTTATCTTACTGCCTCTTTATATTAAAAAGGAATCTAATTTTAAAGACAGAAACTGGGCCAATATCTCATGATTTAAAACTACAAATTAGCATTTACATGAGCAAAGAGTTTGCTTTTCATTGTGTTCTATTTGCTGTTTCTACAATACCTTTTTTCCCAAAAAATAATTTGCATTTTTTTCTGTTTGCAGAAACAGAAACACTAAAAGGCTCAAGTAATTTTAAAGATAGGCGGGATAATAGATAGCATCTGTTGTTCTTTGCAAATAAATGTCAAGTAACAAGCCTACAAGTTTAAAATAAAAGATGTGAACAGCTGCTAAACAAAGAGGCCAGAAGTTACAGCAGAATAAAGTCTTAAGCCTTTTCTTAATATATTGTAAGGAAGACAGCCTGGGTTTGCCTGATTAACATGAGTAGATGATAGCTAGATCCCCATATAATCCTGAAGCTGAAAGAAAATGCAAATAAAGTGACACTTCATCCCAACCCATCCGAAAGAGTGAATACAGTAACTACATTGCTGTCTCCAATAGGTCTAACTGCCATGCTAAATATAAGGCAATAGCACGTATGTTTTGAACGTAATAAAGCTTTTGCCATTTTCTCCAGAAAGATGCAGGTTATGATAAATAGATTTGCTACCTCTGGTCTTTAAGGACAGTTTTTCTAAACAGTTTGATTTATAATTGCTCAGTCCTGTGCCGGAAAGAAAGAGAAGGCCAGCCACGTAGGAAATAGCCGACAAAAAGCCCATGCTGCGGGAGTGCATCCCTGGAGTACACGCATGGGAGGGAGCCAGCTTTGTAGCACTGCAAGAGGTTCAGCTGGCAGCACACCAGGAACATTTTGCTCCCAACTCGGAGTGAGTATGGGAAGAGGTTGGAAAATACAGCACCTTCACAATATGTCATTTCTCATTGTAACTAAAAGCTGTCGTGGCTTGAGGGAAGAATGTAGGAAAAAAGGAGAAGGAAAGAAAGCATATGGAAAACACAGGAGGAAAAGAGAGTGTGTGAAATACGGAAGAAAAAAAGTAAGGAAAAAGGGGGAATAGAGTGGGTGGACGAATTAAGAGAATATAAATAGGAGAAAAGAAAAAGGAATAGGAAAGGAGAAAAAGTTCAAAGACCAGACTGTTTTTTCCTAGCACTAAGCTAGAAAGCAAGCCAGTATGACTAGGTCTGGGGCCCAGCAGGGCTGCTCTTGGGAACAAGTCTAAATCTAGTCAAATCAAATCCCTGCTCAAGGCTCCTTTTCACCCACCCATGCCTTATGTTGGGTTTTAGTGACCACATGCATCAGTGTCTCCATACAAAAAGGCCAATGAGTTAGAACGTGTCAGGGGCTGGGTCTCAGCAAGGAGGTGACACCCAGTGATTTGTACCTGAGGAGAGCATGCTTTACAGATGATTTCCATTGTGAATGATACAGTCTTGTCCTTTTACAGATATTATTAGCACTGCTAATTTGCCTTGCTACTCTCAATTCACTCTGACATTGGTTTCCCTCTTTTCCACAGGACTGTCATCTTTCCCATTTCTTCAGCAGATACTTCTTCTGCACTTTCCTTTTCCTTACCATCCCTCTTTCATAGCCTGAAAAACTCACAGTTAAAGGTGTAAGAGTTGCTCCTTGATTTCTGCTAGAAGCATAAGAAAAGCTCTCTTCCCTTTCCTCCCAGCAGTGCAGGGAGCACTGCTGCCCAGCACTGCCCCTGCCCCGTGGCTGCTGAGTGAAGGACATGATGGGCAGGGAAACCTCAGCTGGGGGCAGCAGAAATACTTGGCATCAGGCTGAAGTGCAGAGCTGGCCAGGAAGCAAATCCATCTTGTGATTGCATTCAAGGTTTCAATGAGGAATTAAAACAAACCCTTTCAAGCATTTCTATGAAACAAAATTGTGCTGAAACATCTGTTTTGTAGCTGAAGATGTTTGTTACTCTCTCTGTTAGGATACGACCAGGGAGTCTGTCCTAGATTCTTCCAATTAAATATTTTTTTAATATCTCCATTAAATATTTCAGCTACACCAAAATAGCATAATTTGTGCATTGATGACAAAAGTATAATAGATAAGGGGGGGTGGGGGGGAAGTGTTGAAGTGTTTAAGCCCTCAGTCTGCTAATGAGCAGGAAGAGCAGCTGCAGCCTTCAAGAGAAGAATAAGGGATCACATCCAGAAGCCTTTGACCTCTCTACAGTCAGTACTGGCCATCTCATCCCTTTGTCCCCCCATCATTCTTCATTAACTCTGTCACTTGCATTTGCCATAAACTAATCTAGCATGGCCACCAACATGGGAGCAAGTTTGGACTGCACCTTGTCTTTCCTAAATAGATCTGCTTCCTCAGTTATTAAAAAAGAGAACTAAATAATGCATTTGTCTTCCAAAACACAGGAACTCACTGGCATTAGCATATCAACACATTGGATGATTGCAGTAAATGCAACCTTTGTCTGAGGTCTTGGGGTGAGACCTGAGCCTGTTGTCTTCTGAGCTGCTGAAAACATTCCATGTGAGAAAGAAATACTAGGTATTGGGGTTCCAACCAGCACCAAAAATATGAAAAATGGAGGTTCAATGGAGGTACAAAAATATGTTTCACGCTAAATATTTTTCCACTTAAGTTTCATCTATAGAAGTAATTTGGCTTTGTAAAAAGTTTTTCAAGGGGTCTGTTTAGACATTCACTGTTAAAACCAGGAATATGAACCTGTTTTAATTCAAGTAAAATCAAATCAAATAAATAATTGTGGTATTTCAGTTTTGTAAGCTACCCAAATGGGATATTACATTATGATGAAAGTTATTTCGAAATATTTTTTTTTTAATGTTGCTAAAGATTAAGAATCTGCTAAGTAGTGAACTGAAGACTTGTTTTTTGCTATTGAGGAGTGTGAACGTTAAATTTCCATGGTTGTTTTTCCTATCCCCTCAGCTGTAGAAGTCTTTGGAGTCCAGTAAGGATTCTGAGGATAAATACACTGAACATTTTGTCTTCAGTATTTCCTCAGAAGCAGAGAACATAATGTTAGAGAAAGCGTTACTCACTTCTGTGATCTGTCAGCTCATCCTAGCATAAGGAATAATATTAAACATTTCCCAGAGAAAAACAGATTTCAAGTCCATTAATATGGACAAACTGTCATTGTGTCTTCTTGATGTCAAATCTGGTATATGTGCTTGATTTCAGGAATGGTCTTTTGTGGATCCTGCTCAAAGAGTTGAAATTTGAGCTGGACAGAAGGAAAATCTCTAAAGCCTTTTCCAGTATGTAAATATATTTGTTTAGCCCGTTTCCAAACACTGATTCATACAGCTCTTGTTGATGCTTCACAGCCAAGCCACGTTCACACAGTGCTGGGCAGTTCCTCCTTACCCTCTGGAAGAAGCATGGAGCCAACAGAAAGGAGAGGGGAAAATCATCAGTAAAATAAAATGCCGTGCTTTCTTCTTCCCCTCCCCTAAATGGACAATTTACAACATACAAGTACTTTTTAATTACCTCTACACATACACCATCCCTGTTGCTTCACCTGGGAAGTGAAGGGTGGGAAATGTCACAGCAGCAAACAGGACAAACCAGCATCTCTAAGATATGGTCCATATTACTGAAATACTGGAGAATTTCAGAGCACAAGAATATTACTGGAGTCTGCAGAAAAGCACAGTTTCACTGTGAGTTGTGCTGGACACACAATGCCCTTGTTGGACTCCCAATGAGATAACCTAAGTGGACAACAGTTTGGCCTTTGCCTCCCACTCAGGGCAAGATGGTGCCATTTATTTTGGCTGTAGCAAATGATGTTCAGTAAAACAAGCTAAAAAGAAAAGAGATAGCCTAAGAGATGTCAGAAATTAATAACTTGCTCGGATCTAGGCTCCAACAAGTTCAAAAAGCTTTTCTGCTGACAGCAGGTTGTTTTCAACACTAAGAATGAAGTATTTATCTTTATCCTTTGAAGCTGTGCCATTAACACCAATAAACACACAAGAGTCCTGAAATGGATACTTACTAAAACAAAATTCCTGTTCAAAATTAATATCTTTTTCTACTTCAAACCACATTGTACACAGAAATTCTTTGGAGCTTTTTAAAGACAAAAGCAAGAAAAATAAAGGAAAAGGAAAAAAGTTTTAAACAATTCTGTTCCTATGCACCAAGCAGTAATGTAAAATAGAAAAGTTATGTCAAAGTGGACCACTAAATGGGCATGGTTTCTGTAAATCAAGCCAATACAAATTTCATAAAACTTTTCTTGTTAGATGTACAAACCATCCATTAAAAGAATAACACTGTCATGCCATAATATTATCATTTGCACTGCTCCAGCTGAATGTGAAGTTGCCTATTGCATTGAAACAACAATATCAGGTATCAGAAAAATGTGTCTAGACTCATGACAGCACACTCCCTGAAGGCAGCCTGACACTGGGAACTGAAGTCTTAATTATGAAGGTACTGCTGAGATATTGTTTTCTTCCAAGCATTAGGCTACTGGTGCACTGAGGTTATTTTATGGCATCCATAAAAGTGAATAACAGTTTACTATGGTTTCTGAACAAAGATAACAATTAATCCTTGCACACCGTACTTATATTTGGTAATTTAACTTTGTCATTCATTTTTACATGGCATTTAGGAATGGGTTAGCCATTGAAATAATTGCTTTTGGATGCCCTCGGTTTTTGCTCAATGACTTCTAAATAGCCATGTATAAAAATAGTTAAGTTTATGTATAATGAGATCAAGATCGACAAACAAATCAAGACTTTTCAATAAATTCCCACAATGCTTTTATTGTCAAATTTAATAGTCAACAAATTTGTGAACATCTGGCAGCTGCACAAACGACAAATCATGACAGGCCTTAGCTGATATCACATGAAGGTGATACTTCAAGGGTATGATCAAAGTCACAGTGGTTATTTATCAAATGTGTAAATAGTTATTTTCTGTCATATTTATATATTTGGATTATTAAGATAAAGGAAGTGAATGCTGAGGTTATGCTTGAGCACGAAAGGTAGAGCATTTACAGGAACCACTCTCTACCTGCTTTCTAATTTCCAGAGAGGTCACAGGGGTCTAACACAGGTCTCCCTCCTGTGACAAAAACTACCAAGTCTTTATTGTATTTATTTTGTAAAATTCATATTTCTGAAGTTACCCCTGTTCAAATTGCTCACAGGTACATAGTGTTATTACCAGAATGAATGGTGTCTGTATTCACCTGATTGATTCAATCTTATTTCAGAACTACAGTAACTTAAGGCCGTATTTCAAGAAAAGCCTGGTATGCAACAACTTTCATTAAAGCACCTAAACAAAAGCATTTTATGCAGTTTGTGTAAGCACCATAGCTATTAGCTTTTAGAAATAACTTGAAAAAGACTCCACCTTGAATTCCAGTCCCATCAATTCATCAACCAATCATGAAAAGAAGAATGCATCTAGAGATTTCCCACAACTCATCCTGAAGTTTTCTCCTCCTGTCTGCTGCTGTCATTCCCCATTTATGCAAGGACAGAAGCACCCTTCTTCTGTACCTTAAGGCATTTAGTTATGTATCAAAGCCTTTTTTTTTTAACCAAGAGAGCTCCTGAAAAATATTGCCATGGGAATCAAAGTAGGGCAGCAGATAACTTGGAGTTATATCCAAATCAAAAGATGTTCCAAGGCCACTATTCATAAGCGTGAAATTAAAAGGTACACTAAAATTTTTCATAAAGAGTTGCAGATGATCCATTACCTCATTAGAGCCTAAAGCACTTGCACACATTTGAATTCTGGATAACTGACTTTATTGCATTCATTTACTTTTCAAACCTTTTCTAATTATCTGAAGAGCTTTTTGATAAGCTCCATAATTTCTGAAATAATTATGAATAGATATTATGAACTAATATACTCTTTTAAAAGGAAAGGATGTGAAAAAATGTCCAAGAAAGGACAAAATCAATTCACAACTGAGTTTGAAAAGGTGTTAAACTGTAGTAAAAAATACAGTGCAAAAGTAGTTTACTGTATGTACTGGGCTCTAAAGATCAGTATTTCAAATACATACACATATTGTAAACTATCCACTTCCACAGAGTGGTGTTTGTCTTAGAGTAACAGAAGGAAAGGTTAATTCCTGCTACATTTGTGCAGGCAGCAATTACAGAACAGATTTAACGTGAGCAGTTTGAGAACAACAAGTTTGAAGGGTTTTTCATTTCATTTCATTTTCAGCTGCTTCTGAAACATGTTGTCAGCTGCCTGGGTTGTTGTGTTTTATTATGACTTTCTGATTTACCCCTTCAAGAGGAACTCATTACTTTTGCAAAAAATGCAATGACATGCCAGCTCCTTCCAGTGAGAGAAGACTGCAGCATGAACAGGAGATGAAGCTATGAAAAATACATTTGAATTCGGCTGGTTTTTTATGCAAGGTCATACAAACAAAGAGCTAGCGATCATGTAGCAGCTGCAGATCCACAACACAAACAAAAAGACAAGCACTAAAGGAAAGATTCTTGTATTTATTAGCTCTGCTTTTAGGTCTTCCTCACAGCCCAAACACCCTTAAAACCAGGCTTAGCAGCTCAAGTGATAATTATTGCCCCCCATTTTCTCTACAGCAAACAAGCATCAAACTAGTTTCTGCATGCAGTTCTCCCAGAAGACATCAGTTTACCATGGCTGGAAGGGTAAATGATGAAGCTGCTCAGCTATGGCCTGAAAATTTGCACTCAGAACTGAAGACCCTTGACATTAGGAAGACCCTCCTTCTGACATTTGAGTATAGGCAGTCGATTCAAAGTTTCTTTTTTAATTATTTATTCCCTGTCAAAGTATAGAGCCTTGAGGGTCTCATCTGGACAAATGGGAAGAATCATTGGGCCCCCACTTTCAGAGAGCAACAGGTCTTGTGCAGAGAAGTCACACAACATATATCACCTCTGGTAGCAGTGCTTAGATTTCAGCTTGAACACATAGAGCCAGGTAGCTCAGCTTTTTGTATCCATACCCTTTGCAATGACTGAGCTGAATTATGAGCCTCTCCCACCTGCACCAGTGTCCCTGCTTAGATCCAGTTCTCTCACTCTGTATTCAAGCTAGAGTGAGAGCCACCAGAGACAGATTAAAGAAGCTGGGCTTAAGTGCTCAACGAAATCCCCAAGCTATCATCATCATTGACCTCAAAAGGCAACTAAAAAGTGACACAGAAAATAATTATAAACTGTAGGATTTCTGTGATACCTAAACCAACTGGAAGAGCACATTTTCTTCACCCTGATTTTTTAAACAGATTGATAGATACTCTCCAGTCTCTTGACACAGAATAGCACAAAAATTAATAGCAACTACATGACCAGAGACATAGTAGTGGGAATAAAATGAAGGATAACTTATTATTACCTTCATTTTGAAGTTAATTATTTAACAATGTTCTGACATTTCTGTAGTTGTTTTCTCTGTACATAACTGAAAGAGCATACATTCCATAGCTATTCAAACCTCCTGGTTATCGAGCAAGAGAAGGAAGAAGAAAACTCAGGTCTATAACAGACATTATTTTAGAAAAAGAGTTTCCCCAGCTATTCCAAGGAAATATAAAGGCTGAGGATAATTGATGTCTTCAAGCACAGGTGAATCTCTGTGGACATGAAGGTAAATATAGTCTCAAAGGGAACTGGATGGCAGGCCACTAATCCTATCCTGTCCACACTTGTTTGATCACAGCAGTGTGGGGAGCCACAAACAAAAATACCAGAATTCTGCATTTCTCCACACTGGTGATGCAGTTTTCATACACTCTATGGAAATCTTAGTAACAGAACTCCCTCCTGCCCTCATCTCTTCATCCATCCCCGCAGCCCCTCCAGAGTGGCACTGTTCCACAAAGCCACCACTATGGCTATAGTGCTATTTTAGTCCATCACAAAGGCCCAAGAGCTTTCACTTTGCTTTTTTATGTTCGCTTGCACATTTTCTTTGTCAACTAAATTACACGACAATTTATAATGTAAACTGATGCAGAGAAACCTCATTATGTGAAGTGTGTCAGAAGCCAATATAAATATCAAAGCCTAGAAGCCATTGCAGTGTTCGTGATATCTTATTAATGCTTTAGTATGGTCTCCTAGAAAAAGCCAGAAAATCAAACCCACACACCACAACACAAAGGGCTCACAAGGAGCAGACAAGAAAAGACACAGCAGGGAACCTTGACATCAATTAATTTGCCTGCTAATTTACAATAAAATTGCCTACTGGAAGCAAGGAAAGGACACATCACAGACAGGTGTATTACAAGTACTATGGTGAAATCTGTTGTTCACCATCATTCAAAGAGATGGGACTAAGATCTTCTAGAGGGGCACATGTGATTTAAGATACACATGCCAAAGCAAGAGACAATTTATCCTTCAGAAATATCTTTCTAAGCAAAAGACTGTTCTGCTACAGGGGTGTTCTTGAAGAAATGATGGTAGCTCAGATGAGGGACAACCTTCCCAGCCCCTCCATGAACAGCATACTGGGTCTTTACCACAAACCTCTTGTGATTTCTCTCCAAACATGAGAGCCAGCACACAGTTACACTCAGATACTGAAGTGTAAATGTCTGCCGTGGTTCCACAGGATGACCTTCATTCTCTTAACCTGTGGTCAAGGCAGTACAGAGGGCAGATCCCTGAAAAGTGAGACCTGCCTTTTGCTACTTCACCATCTGTTAGTGGGATGAAATGGTAACTCGATAAGCTTTCAAACAGCGGCCATCTGCAATTTAAGCCTGGCAGCACCATGAATGCATTAGCAAAGGTGTCTATTTGCAATTCAAACATGTTTTCAAAGCTTGCTTTTTTCCTAGAGATTGACCATGAAGAATTTATTTGCTGCTTCATTTTTTTTCCTTAATTAGAAAGGTATCTCTGATCAAACACAGGGAACAAAAATACTTTCTTCTGAAGCTTAGACTCAGTATAATCAACTTATTCTATTAAATCTGAAAGTATCTTGTGTCAGAAGTCAGGACATGAAAGTGAGAAATTTTTTGTTGGAGCTAGAGTGGGAAAATAGTGTTAATTTTTTCATTCTGTCTTCTATATTTTGCTTCTGATTAGCTCTTAGTGTTGAAAATTAACTTAATTTGAATATACATTACTTCCTGCTACAGGGAATTACACCATGTAGAGTCATACACACTGTAGAAGTGTTTATTTTTAAGCAGTAAATCCAGATCAAGCAGGACAGCAGAGATTGGTTAACTTTAGATTTGATCTTTGAAAAGAGGAATTTTTTTTTTTTTTGAGGAACCTAGATGGTTCCACAGAACAAGTCTAAAAATAAATCTGTATTAAATTTCATACAGAGGACTAAAAATCTCAGAATTAAAAGGACAGATGAGAGCAAGTGAATATTCTTTTTCTCTGCTATCATCACAGTCAATCTAGAGCAAACATGAGAAAAAGAGTACCTAATGTGGCTAATGAATTATGGATTTCTACCATGACCTCTCCCTCACACCAGGGAGCAGCAGCAGCACAGAAAAAGGAGGCAGTAACACACCACTCTGCCAGGTGGCAGCTTCATCAGTGCCAGTTTTTTGCAGCAAAGAACTGTCTTGGTAGTGTCTCAGCTCACCAGCTTGCTGATACTCAAAAAAATACCAGAGGAAGAAATAAAATTCCTCCCTGGTATCTTCAGATAATATCTCTTTTGAATAATACCTCCTTTATTTCCAGTGGAGAAATCCTAGTCAAATATGCCTAAGTATGACTCTTGACTGGGAACATAATCCACTGGCCAAGTATCTCCCTTCATCCTTTTACAGGTCTGCTGGAGAGCTTTAGCTCACAGCAGTATCTGATGGTCTCAGGTGAATAATTTCCCTGTCCAGTACCTGGTTTGATGGGCAAAAGAGCCTTTGTTAAACAAGTCCTAGCAGAAGAGCTGGTTAAGAGATTAGGCATCTCATGGCAATCAAAGTAGAAACTTCGTAAGCAAAACCCAGTGCATAATAATCATTGGCCTTAATTAGTGACTTCAACAAGAAAATAAAATATTTTAAGAAACAGACAAAACAGTAGTGGGTAGAATAATTCATAAATGACAGCATTCAGTGATAAAGCAGAAAGGGAGAAACATGCTACTTTATTATATATTCACATGAGAAGCTCCTCCTTTAGTGAGGGTACCCATATTAATACATGTTATAGAGGGGTCGAAATGGAGAGCTTTTGAGCTCATTGCACCAACCGAATTTTTCAATAACTCAGTGTTTTGTATGGACACTGCATGCTCTGCTCTTGTCTCAAGTCATCTGAAATTTGCAGACAATTAAAGGCTGGAAGAATGGAAGTTGGTGGAATGACTAGAACTGAAAATGAATACACTGATATTATATATATATATATTTTTAAGGCATGTGACTATTTATCTGGGTCCTGAAGGAACATCAGGGAGGAATTTTTGGTTAGGAAAATAGGCTAGAACTCAAGCAGCTTTTCAGTCTGCAGTAGATGCAGGAACACATTTGATCAAATTACTCTTTTTAGAATATTACATAGGATACCTTTTACTTCTGTCATCTGCTTATATTATAATCAGTTCACCTAAGGATTGTCTTTTAGTATGTACAACATCTGGCAAAATGAAGCTTCCCTCTTTCCCCCAGATATGGTTGCATCCCCCAGTGTTTACATCAAGGCTAGCAATATCATCTAGATTTATCTGGAAAAAAAGAAAGAAAAGAGTCTTGAAAAGATGCAAGTCTGTCATTCCAAATTATAAACAGTCTATAATTAAGGGAAACATTCCCTTATGAGTAAATTATTGCATGTGATCTTACGATTGCATTTCCTACACTTTTCAGAAGCATTTGCTACTTATCACCACCATCTATGGTAACACACCACTGATCTAATTCAGCGCAATACACTTATTTCCCTGTAAATATACTAAATAATCCTCTACATTTTCATTACAGAGGTGTGTAAGAATAACTCTCTTTTTTTGCAGAAAGGTTCATTGCAATTCATTTACCTTAAGCAACACACTAATTTTACTGTGACAGGCAAAGATTGTACTCCCTTGGCACCAGGGAGTACATGGTGCCTGCCTTGTTCCTGCTCCACAGAGTCTTGCTGACTGGTAGCATTAGGTGACTCCAGTAAGTCTCAGAGGTTTTACTAAATTTCAAGTATATTCATATTTCCTTGGCCAAGGGATTAGCTCATTCTCTGGAGGTTTCCAATTTTAGATGGCTCCAAAACACTTCTAAAATGTTCTCCAAGAAAAGCAGAGCTGTCACTCAGAGGGGAAAGTTTCGAGGTGCATGGAGCACTACTGAGCTGAGGAACATCTGTGCTTCCATGTAGCAAACAGCATGTCATGCTATGGCAAGTACTTCATATTGGAATAATGTTTAGCTAACTTCATTCTGCTAAGGTAAAGAGTTGCAGTTACTTCAAAGACCACCTTGAATGTTTTGCTGCCATAGTAGTATCTGTCTTTTCAATAAATCGGGCAAATCTTTATAGGATGCTACCTCCACACCTGTTATGGGCTAGAAGCCTATTTCCACATAAATCATAATTGAAAAACACAAGTGTGAGAACATGTCAAAGACTTTCCGCTTTTTCTGTTGCTAACTAAAGGATGTCTCTTCTGATGAAGTAATTGAATTGTAGGGGTAGATTCTTTGGACATCCAAGGTCTCTCAGTGAATTAACAATAAGGTCTAAGAATTCCAGTTTTCACAGGTAATCTAAGGAGGCTATCCAAATTGTACTTGTACACACATACATAAGTGCAGTCACACAAAGTTTGAGCATTTGGGTGCATGAACTCAAATTTAGAAAGGAAGAGAATAACAAATAGGTTCACCTTTTGGTTATTCAGACCTTTGGACTGCCTGAAAACTTTGGTCCTCCTAGGGAAGAATGAAACAATTCCTCAGCATTAGTCCACAAAAACATGATTTAAAATTGCAGCCAAAACATGGAATGAAATAGACCTGCATGAAAGAGCAATTAGAAGTTTGTTAATTTATTTTCAAACACATACCATACCTCTGCTTCCCTTCTTCACGGATCAGAAGCAGAAGTACCAAAATAGAGCGCACCACTTCTTCCACTATTCCTTTCCTGGCTGAAACCAGGAAACACTGGAAGTCTCACAGGAACGATCTTTTCCAACAGCAGACCTTTAGGTATGCTTCGGACTAGTGAAGAGTTTTGGATAATTATCTTTCCCTTGGCCAGATTTCCCTAGCTATTCATTGAACTACACTATCTGTTTCTGATCACTGATGAGTACACACAGTTTATTTTGACTTTTGTCTAGGCGAGCATTTCTTCCATTTTCTCTGAACTTCTCAGAAAGTACAATATTCAGAAATGATTAAGAAACCAAGGAGTCTGGGGGTCCTGAAAATGGGATCTAGGTGTTTGATAATTGATTTTTTTTAATGAAAAGCCTAGGCACTCAAAGATTAGCTTTTAAAGATTTTTGGCTCTTCTGTATGAAGATCAGTGCCTAGTATGGTTTTCAGAAAATAGCTAGGGAACTAAACTCCTTCAGAAATGTTTTTCTTACTGGCTAATTTGTTCTGAAGTCAAGGAAATCGTCTGGAAAGTTATTTATATCAATAGCTATCACACCACTGAAGTAATCTGATTCTAATCATCCCCAGAGAGTTGCAACAATGGGAATTATAAATAGCAAAAAATATCCTGGATATTGTCTCTACTATTTTAAAAACGCTGGTCATACAGACTAGTAACTAAGGAGAGATCTCAGGACACAATCCCTTAGTTTGAATATCAGAATACGTGCACATTTGTCATTGCCAAGTGGTATTCCTAAGAGCCAGATGCTTTTTTCTGAGCAAAACCACTGAATGCAACAAAGGGGTTGTGACAGTCCATATAGTCTCTGCCTGACTCCTGGTTTCTCGCTTGTCATCATATTCGTAGCAACAGCTAAAGGGATAAGTTTAACTGTGTTGATAGATGGCCTGGAAACGCAACAGATGAGACAAGCTAACAAAAAGCACTATCCTAGCTTCTGAACAAAAGGAAGATTGCATTCAAGTAGTTGTTATATTCTGAGTCCATTTGTAATTAATTAAATTTTTCCATCATCTTCATTGCAACTTAAGGGTGTCCGGAAGAGACTGATTTCAACAAGGTCTCTGTGTTTGTTTTATAACCTAGTTCTCCACTGAGTTCAAACCCAAAGTACTTTAGATAGTAGAATATGTATTATTTCAATAATATATAAGCATGTTTTTAATTCTTTGGTGAAATGACACACTTGCCCTCTATGATGAGTACTGCCTGAGAAAAGCTGGGCTATCTTAGCCCATTTTCACTGTTTAGGTTTTGCAGTTTTCAGCAGTCCCTCCAAAGTCAGCTAAAAGCAACCAAAGATCTCCCTACAAGTAGTTCCTCAGCCAACCATATTGTATAATATTTTTAATGCCAACAAAAATAGGAGTGATTAGTCAGATGACATTGAGGTAGACCTAACTCCATAATGTGTTAAAAAATAATTACCAACATCACTTCTGAGATTATGAACAAAATCATTTTACATGAAGCTAAGAAAGCATGCAACACAACCTAGAATGCCAGAAAATGTTTTGCAGCACTTGCAAAATATGACCACTGTTCTGTAATGGATGGGGGTTTTTTGTTTAGTGAAACAGAAGAAGGAAATTTTTTAATAGTTTTAATGACCGCCAAACAAATTTGCTACATGCTGAGAAACATCTTGGAAAAAGTTAAGCAAAATTAACAACTTTAAAAGTGTTGATTACACTTTCCAGAATTTATTTTCTGTATCTTTAAAAATTATATATGATCTACAAACACTTTTTTCATATCTTCCAATAGCATCCAGGTAGCTAATAAATAAATGCTACATACATGACATTCAACTCCACCACTGGAACCCACTTATCAGGTCCTATAGCATCCAGTTCTGTTCAAGGATCTTGCCTGTCTACCAAGTTATCTTTTATTAGAATGAAACAGAATGGACATATCTTGACCCTTTCCTTTAGTTTTTATGTGACTTTTAAAAGGTGATTGGGATACTGACAGTTTAGTCTGCCTAATTATTTCATTACATACTTTAGTCTTCAAATATGTCAAACTTCAACCAGTCAGGTTGAAATTTCTTCTTCTTGGTCTCTGGAATTTTTAAATTTTTTTTAAAAGTTTAATAGAAATAGTTCAGCCATTTTTGGAACAAACTTAGTGAAGGATGGTTTTGCCAACATTCATATTTTTCATCTGTTTTCTGAAGAACCATAATGATTTATAACAGGAGCTTGAAATCTGGCAGCAAGACAACCCTCAAGTTAGAACGGTATCTTTTTTGTCCCCAGGAAAATCCATTCTTATTTAGCTGGATTAAGAGTTACAGAAAAATTCCAGTTGCTATTTACAAAACAGAAACTGTTAGATTTTGATTTTCTGAACGTTTCAACAGGAACATGCAAGCCCTGAAGTCAGCTGAGCCTCCTGCCCTGAGCAGGTACTACACACCTGAAGGTACATCTCAGGACAGCTTTAACTTGAACTCTGTTGTTTTCTTACAGCAGAACTATGACATCAACAATAAAAAAGTATAATAGAAAAGTTAACAAGAAAAAGTTAATTAGAAATTAGTTGGGTATTAAACACTTAACACTATTTATACACTGTAAGACAGCATTAGAGTCTTACAGCTCAGCCTGTATAATAATTTCCCTAGAATTTAAGGGCTTTTTCTTCAGCTGTTGTAACTCAGCTCTATTAATATCAGTGGAGTTACATTAGTTTGCCCTGACTAATATTCTTTAGTTAAGCAGCCAAGCAAATAAAATCATTTCAGCTGTGCTTTTAAAGTCATTCCCAAATATCATCTGAAAGGCTCCTTCAGTGCAAAAAAAACTCCAAACACGGCACCCCGGTGTAGGGCACGGCCCTGAACTGGCTACACATTCCAAACTGCGGGTCAATAGGAGTTTCACAAGGGTACCCCAGGTCACTGCTTCCTCACAGCAACTTCAGAGGGAGGGGAAAAAAGGGTTTGAAAAACATTCCAGATTTCATCAGAGTTTTTCTAGCTGTGCAGACACAGAAGTCACTGAAATGTCCGGAGGGACAGCCTTAGCAAGCCTGTGACCTTCTATGACAAACTGGACTATGGTATTTCAGAAGGGATTTGGTCGGGATTGTTAAACTTGTGCCAAAGAGAACCACTTCTTGGATTTTTTCAATCAAGTAGCACTATATTTGGACTGGAAACAGCCTGTAGGATGAGCAGGAATAACCATTAGAAGGCAAGTGAAAAGTTTCAAGCAGATACTACAGTCAAGGAAGAAACAACTTGAACGTATCTGGGCACGTTTCCATACTGACTCAAGCAACACTTTTTCCCATGACATCAGATTCAAAACAAACAATATATTATAGTCCATATGTTGATTAAAGAAAACCCAAGCAGTGCAGAGTCATGCACCAGCCTACCGAACACCGTCTGAACAAAAGCTGGATTGCTTGCAAGCCATGGAAGTTAAACAAATAAAAAGCCCCAAGTTTTCAGGATAAGGAGCCTGGGTAAGACATCTCAGCAAGATGAGGTTGTGAATACTGAGGTAAGATTGAAAGCAAACTGCCTAGATAGAAGTTATACAGTCTAACTAGATGACAAGTACAATAAGTGGAACAGTGCTTTGAATATGCAGCAGTCATAAGGCTCAGAAAACTGTAAAGCTGGTTGTAGATAACATGCTTAGAGAACCTGGATTTCTCTACCTACCTGAAGTCATATTGCATTTGCATGAGAAACTTGGGATACAGAATGGTTTGCAGTCAGAGCTCAGAAGATTTTTTGGCAGATTAAACATGTTCCCAATAAGATAATGCTGAGGATAAACATGCAAGAGAAATATATAAATGCTGTTTTCACAGTAATGCTGCTTTCTTAGAACTGACCGTATTTTAAGGGAAGAAAGCTAGAATGCAGTCCTCACGAGACGCCAACACAATCTATCAAGAACAGTCAGTAAATCACACCATTTAGCAATTTAAAATTACATGATACATTTTAAAATTCAAAACAAAACCAAAATCATGTTCTACAGGAGAAAGAGGCACTTGCTAAGCATAGCATATTGATGCTCTTTACAAGAGAATTGGGAATTGCACTCTTACGTTAACATGTCTTACGTTAACATGGCCTAATAACAGTAATTCTTACTGCATACAGCTATATTCACTGAGATATTTTATCAGACCTTGAATTATCTGATCAGTTGATCCTGTGTAATAAGAAACAGGAGGCCACCATTGTTCTTTCTCACAGAATTTAATAAATCAAAGTTAGTAAAGAGCCCTGTCAAATGAGAACAAATTTGACTAGGAGGATAAAGTAGGTTGCTAAATTTCAAACGTGTTTTATCAAAATGATTTAAGTTCATAGGACTAATAGCCACAGCTAATCATGAAATAAAATGTTGTATTATTGTCCATTAAAGTGGAGGAACTTAGGTTTATAGAGGTATAAAGGGAAAATAACATTTCTTTTGTTTGTACAGTACTGAACACATTCACAAGAAACAAGAAATACCTTGTTCAGTAGCCAGACCTCTGAAAACTCAGTTCACTTACAGATTTTTTTTTTCTTTTGTTTTAAATGATGGGTATAGTTAAAGGAGTGGCTTTCTAGTTTTGTACGTCTATCTTCATTCCCTTACACTGTTTCCAAATGCTTCAATCCAGGAATCACTATTGTTAGTGTCAAACTACATAGTGAAAGTCTCAGCTAAAAAAATATGTATGTAAACAAATTTGGCAACCATAATTCTTTGCCATTCAATTTGGATCTCTGCAGCTATTTACTTCAAGACAGATTCTTGTCTATAGACATATACAGGTAACAACAGACTTAATTAATCCCAGGTACTGTCAAGAAGAGGCATAGAAATGTGCTGCTTCCAAGTAACAGTGCTCCTTCCAACACAGTCACCACAGCAATTATCTGTCAAGATGATCATCAGGATCCTTAATATTAACTATTATGTCACACATCTCTATGTGCTTTATTCTACATCTGCCACAGTTATTTGGAACATACGATGTTTTAAAAGTTGAATATTACTGCCAGTTGAGGTGTTAACATCTGCATATTGCTCTTGCACCGATCTTCAGTGCCTAACTCCCCCCTAAAAAAACTTAACAGTTTTTTTCCACATATCTTCTGATTCTGCTTTGCAGGAAGTAATGGTGATATGTTGGCCAAATTTGTTGCATAAAGATCACAAGGGTTTTGAGGAGGAAGAATTTTACATCTTTATAAAATTAGTTGGATTTTAAGTATGGTCTGTAGGTCCAATCTGAAACCACAGGCATAGAAATTAAGAACCTGCCATCATTCCGTACCCACATGCAAGTTACACTGGGTATAGTGCATGTGAACACTTTTTTACAAGTCTAAATAAGTAAAAAAAGTAATAACACTGGGTCTTTAACAGCTTACCTTAAGATACAGTTAACAGTAATCTGGCTTTCACTCATCAGTTTATAAGTCTATCCCATAGGTTCAAGAAATTCTAGAAGAAAAAAGTAGAGTGGGTCTGGTAGCCTTAACTAATCCTTATGAAGTCATTAATGCTAAGCTGAGGAAAGCAAACATGGGTAGTCTGACAACTACCAGGCATGTTAGTTATCTTTCAGCCCTTGCACTTGATTTTAAGTTGAGGCAGTACCTTCCCTGCAGCATGCAGAGAAGGGAGTGCAACAAGGTACAACTGGGAAGAAACATTCTGAACCTGATGACATATACTTGTGTGTAAGACTAAGTAGTTATTTACACTTTGAACAGCACTACATTTCTCATCTTCAGTGCCTAATTCCTAACATACAGTCAAAGGATAGAGACAGATGTGATGCAGTGTAAGGTTGCACTTATTGCATTGTAGTGAGTAGCGTTGTATCCATTCCATAGAAAAAACCCTACCTTTACAGAATAATATTTGATTAAATAAGTAGGGTCTTGATTAGGGTCAATATAAAGCACTGATGTCACTATTGCAAACACTTTGTAGGAGCTTTTTCTATATTCATATTTTAAACTCAGGCAAGTAACATCTGCTTATGTAAGTTAATTACAAACACTTCAGCTACACAGATCATAGTTTCCACATTTTACCTAGCTGTTCTGTGAAACTTTAGTGTAACATGCCAGCATTTTTTTAATAGAAAAACCAGATATTTTCACATTTACTTAGTATATTCTATACACATAATTGCTTTTAAGATAATATTTATTTTAGTTTATGAAAAGCAATTGAATGGCATAGTAGATTATCATTAAGCACTGGGCAAAAAGTGTTCTGCTGGACTGAACCAGCTGTCGAACATGTCTTTTCAAAAATCTTGAAAGCCGTGTTAACTGCTACATCTTAGTTTTCATGTACCTCAGCAGTTCTTTGTTCTGGCTGACAGTGTAAACTATGAAATGACTGTTCTTTCAATATTCAGAGTTTTACCATAGCCAAGAAGTCCTGGAATTGTAATAGTGTATTCTTTGGGGTATATTCAACATTAAACTAAATCTCCAAATGTTTCTTGGCTCACCCGCCATTAACTGGACCTTGAACTTACCATTTGTATTCAATGGCGGGGGGTAGCACTGCCATCTGTTTTTACAAATGTTTTCCATTGCCTCTGCATAGCTGACAGAACATTAGGAGAAGGTTAAGTTCTCTTTATGAACCACCAAGAATTCCTTGAGTCTTCAGAAATCTCATCAGAACATAGCTAAGAAGCTAATTGTAAATCTGTTTGTAAAGGATTCTAGTTGTCATGAGCTGCAGGTCTTAAAATCTTCCTAGATCTTATCACTTGTTCTCCGAGCATCTGCTTACTCTTCATTCCTTTAGGTCAAAAAATCTTTACTGTGTGGAAAATCATAGCTGCAGGCATTCCAGGAAAAAAAAAAAAAGCCAAGCCAGTATCACTTCTGTCTTCTGCACTTTGTTTTAAATACAGAGCACAAACCAGTTGTAACTGTGGATGTTAAAGAAAAGCAGTTGTGCAAAGTCAGGTTTTTTTATTCAAACCAGCAATCCATAAACAGACTTTGAAGAACAGGACTTTATCTTTCTTACAGTAAAGCTAAATAAAAACTGTCTGTTTAGAGTTGTTAGTTTCAGGTGCAATTTTAATAGCTTTGGCACAACAGTAGGAAAATATGACATCTCTGAACTCTAATATTCAGTGCCAATAAACTCTTATTTAGCCTGCAAGAGATTTTGATAATTAGATGTATTTTTAATAGTAGTTTCATAGCAGAAAAGCATTAAAATTACTTGTTTCTTGAAAGCTAATCATATGCAGAAGCTTCATTTCACAGAATGGTTGAGGTTGGAAGGAACCTCAGGAGGTCGCCTGGTCCAAGCTCCCTGGCTCAAGTAGGGCCACCTAAAGCCCAGGACCATGTCCAAATGGCTTTTGAATATCTCCAAGGATAGAGACTCCACAGCCTCTCTGGGCAACCTGTGCCAGCATTTGATCACCTTCACAGTTAAAAAAGTGTTTCCTGATATTCACAGGGAACCTCCTATGTTTCAGTTTGTGCCCATTGCCTCTGGTCCTGACACTGGGTACCAAGGAAAAGAGACTGGCTCGGTCTTCTTACCACCCTCCCTGCAGGTATTTGTAGATATTGACAAGGCCTCCCTGAGTCTTCCCCTCTCTAGCCTGAGCAGTCCCAGCTCTCTCAACCTGTCCTCATAGGAGAGATGCTTCAGTCCCTTAATCATCTTAGTCGTCCTTCACTAGACTCTTCCCTCATGGCCGCTGCCCCTCCCCCACAAAGGGAGTGAAATACAAAGCCCCAGGGCTGAGATAAGGAGAGGTTTAATACAACAGTGCAACAGCAACACAACAAACAACAACAATAACGGTAATAACAATGAACAGAGCAAGGTATGTACCAATACAGCAGTGAGAGGACTGACTGCACAAACCCACGCGCTCACCGAATCTTCCCGTGCTATGGCGCCAGGATGTGACGTCAGCATGATATCTGAATAACCCGGCTAGAGCTTCCCTCCCACTGCTGGGGAAACTTAACCCTATCCTAGCTGAACCAGGACAGCTCCACATCTCTCTTCTACTGGGGAGGCCAGAACTGGACCTTGGGCTCCAGGGGTGGCCTCACCAGTGCTGAGTAGAGGGCAAGGGTCACCTCCCTTGACTTGCTGGTGACACTCCTCCTAGTGCAGCCCAGGACACCATTTGCTGCCTTTGCCACAGGGGCACGTTGGTGCCTCACGTTCAGCTTGGTGTCCACCCCAGGACCCCCAGCTCCTTTTCTGCAAAGCTGCTTTCCAGCTGGTTGACCCCAGCATGTCCTGGTACCTGGGGTTGTTCCTCCCCAGGTGCAGGACTTTGCATTTGCCTTTGTTGAATTTCATGAGGTTCCTGTTGGCCCATTTCTCCAGCCTGTAAACACTTTCTAAAACAATGTGCAACGCTATAGCTCTTGGGCAGGAAAGTTAGCACACATCAGTTAAATTTAATTTATCTTCCCAGTGAAGCCAGCTCATGGCTTGGAAACCTGGGTATCTGCTAGGTTTTCTTCTCTATTAGGTCAAAGTCTAATTTCACCTCAGTTGTTAGATCTACAACATGCAGGTCTGCATAGCCCTCAGTACCTCAAGACAATAGTATATCAGCATTAAGAGATGAACTATACATTGTGTTACTTCCTCTGGAACTGAGCTAATTGCTTGCAAGATATAGGAATAAAATTATTTTATTTTCTATTCCTTTTCAATGTAGAATTAGCCATTTATATTGTAATGATCTGGTCTTCTCTCTTCTATCTCTAGTAGTAGCTAGAAATAGATTATTTGCATAGGCTTGCACTCCAGGGTAGCACACACCAGCTTCTTGAAGAGATGCTTCACTGGTATCTCTCTCAAAAGCACAGGGTCAAACTTATCCCCAGATTTGAAAGGACATAAATTTACTCCTGACTGACAGGGACCATGAAGATTTCCTGCCTTTCTTTATATTATGGAATATGCCTCCAATTTTGGAGATTACCAAAATCCAAGTTGCTTAAGCAAACCTGGCCTCTTGGATAGAGATATTAACCTGACTCAGTGTCTTAAAGTGTGATCTTATTCTCCAAAATAAGTATGCACGTTTGGTGCTTTAGGGCTGCCTTACATTTTTGTCAGATATATTTAAATTACAACTTGAAAGGTATTTCTTTATTTCAGCCCAGCAAGATTCTAGCCTGGATGCTAAAAATCAAGCTTGATCCCTTCTGGTTGATATGCTGTCACCAGTAATAAGAATTCAGTGGTATGTAGACTTGTAATGCCTCAGGTAGATGTAGTTGGCTGGAATTCAGTGAAAATACAATTTATCTCCTTGTTTCCTTGCTTTGCAGGGCTAGTAGAACAAAAACCTGTGTTTATATTTATCACTAAACAGATGTGATGATACATATATAAGTAGGCAGTCAGGTAAGAAAAAAATCATTTTTATATTGTCATAGTTCAGAGAAATAAACCCAGTTTTGAGTAGCCCCAAATTTAGTTTGCCTGTGTGAACCATTAGAGACAGGGGGCAGACACAGCAGGAACAACAATAAGTCTTTGCTCTTTCTTCACACACAGGTACAAGATGCACACAGGATAGAGCACATATCTATGGACCAGTGCTTCTTACTGCCTAGATATCATGCTGCATCACAGAGTCACTCACATTTCCATTGCTGTGTCTGGTGTTGGTTGCATAGAGAAATACAAAGAGTGGGGAATATCAAAGGAAGTGATGCCCACTTATGCATCCTAGAAACTTTTCACCAGAATTAGTTTAGGTAGCAGTGGTAGGTACTGCCATCAATACTCCAGCTTTACTCACCAGGCTGAGACAGCACATCCATGCCTCACTCTGCCATGGCCCTACCCCATAAGCCAAGGCTGGGTGTTGTCAGCACCCACAGCAGAGCTGGGAGAAAGGCTGCTGAGCTCTTCCCTGCTGTGAGGTCAATGGCTCCACTGAGTCTCTTTCCAAGCCACTGCTGTCAAACAGTGATTGCTCACCTTAAGACATTTAGTCTGCAGCTCACCTATACAATTTCAGAGGCCAGATTGAGAGCTGGCATCATTGCATATATGTCATGGTTTAACCCCATCCACCAACTAAACACCATGCAGCCTCTCACTCACTCCTCCCCCCTCCCAGTGGGATGGGGAGGAGAATCGAAAAAAAAAAGTAAAAATCACAGGTTGAGATAAGAACAGTTGAATAGATAAAGGAAAATCTTCGCACACAAACAAAGCAAACCAAGGAATTACTTTCACTACTTCCCATCAGCAGGCAGGTGCTAAGTCATCTCTAGGAAAGCAGGGCTCCATCACGTGTTACAGTTACTTGGGAAAACAAACATCATCATGCGTAATGGTTACTTGGGAAGACAAACATCATCACTCTGAATGTCCCCCCTTCCTTCTCCTTCCCCCAGCTTTATATGCTGAGCATGACACCGTATGGTCTGGGATATCCCTTGGGTCAGCTGTCCTGGCTGTGTTCCCTCCCGGCTTCTTGTGCACCCCCAGCCTGCTTGCTGGTGGGGTGGGGTGAAAAGCAGACAAGGCCTTGACTCTGTGTAAGCACTGCTCAGCAGTAACTAAAACATCCCTGAATTATCAACACTGTTTTCAGCACAAATCCAAAACACAGCCCTGTACTAGCTACCATGAAGAAAATCAACTCTACTTCAGCCAAAACCAGCACAGTATAACAATTTAAAAGTGTCTATATGACACCAGCAGTAAATAAATGGTTTACAAGTCTCTACTTTGAGATCAAGTAGAGCCTAAATAAAAATTTCTTTATTCTGTTTATTGTTCCATTTTTATGGAAGCGTGTTAATCACCATTATAAGAATGACACTGTTCTTTAATTTCTCAGGAATATTTTTTCTTTCATAGGAAACACTACTAGGAGTCAGTAACAGGCTGGCTCTGTCTGGGGTGATTTGGGATTTGCCTCCCCAGTTTCAGACTTCCCTTATACTTACTGCAGCCCAGTCAGTTCTCATGTAGTTTTCTGTCCATCTGCTCTGCTAGTGGATTACTTCAGTCTCCCCAAGCTTCACTTGCATCTTACCTTGCCCCTGAATTTTTACTATTGCATTACCTCTTTCTTTACAATCCAATCCTGTCTCTTAGCCATTGAATTACTTAATCTTTTAACTTAAAACTACATGCTTATGTTTAGATTATGGCTGTACAATCAAAAGCCTCAGCATTTTCTCCTTGAAAGGGAAGGAGGGAAGGTGAAAGAAGCCCGAGAAGCACTGTTGTGTGCCAACACCAACAAATTGCTGTTAACCTCATCTTTCACTGGAGCAAAGATGGATGAACCAGAGCAAAGTCTTTTGGTTCAGGGGACAGAGTTGGAGCCTAAATAAGTGTATGAGCACAGCCCAAAAGTGGTTTTAAGCAGAGGACACATGCTAACATTTCAGTAAAAAGTTAAATGGCACCATCAGAGTTACATCCATTCTACACAGTTAAGGAGACTGTCTTAAGCAGTAAAACACAAGATTTCTGCAGAAGTCTAGCATAACATTCATTTCTGTATCTGAGGCTTGCACAGTATCAGACTTCCATGACAAATAAGAATGAAAGACTTCAGATATATGCAGCAAAGTTCTGGTGTAATTTGATCTTCCCTCTACAAGCAAGGAATAATACATACACCTGCAAGTATTTCAGACTAAAAATAAGAAGCATTTTTAATAAATGTTTCTCATCATTTCCAGAAGATTTTTTTTTTTTGTGTGGCCATGACATCATCATAAGGGAGACTTAAAACCTAGTTCTTAAAGCTACTTATTTGGGCCCTGGAATTGGTTTCATCCAGCCTAAGTACCAACTTCAGCATCACGAGTATAAGGTTCTGCCTACATGCATCTCTACAAGACTTGATCCACTGACCCATACATATATACATATGTGCACGTACATAACCCTGAACATTCATCTTTTCAACCCTCTCATGCCACCGCTTTATGTGCAGTCTTTCTCCTTACTTGGCAAACTCCAGACATAGTAACAATTATCTGAGACTCTCAGAAAGCCACCTAACAATATTATTTATCTGCTATTCCTGTTCGTCCTTTTTTAGCTCATGTCTTGTATTTTCATAGGGATGGTCCAAGTGAAGTCTCAGGCACCAGTTTTGAAGATTAAGAATAATTTTACTGGTACCAAACTAAACAGAACATCTGTCTAAAAACAGTTTCTTAACAGAAATAAATTCTGTCTTCCTATTCTTTGAATATGTACTTTCAGCCTCTTCGTAGAATCATGAGAATCAAGGGAGCTTGATGACGATTGCCAGTTATGATATTAATAAAACAAAGTAAGAATCCAGAAAAAGTAGTAATGAAAAGCTACAGTTCATCTTGAATTTTAAAGTGAGCTTTCCTAATTTCTGTGGAAAATATATAATAACCATACACAAATGGCCTTCCATAAATCACCTCACAAGATGTGCATTTAAAATATTTGGTTTTGAACTGAAGCTAAATAATGAATTTAAGCTACCAGTACAAGAAAAGAAAGGAAAGCTGAAAAATTAGGTTACCCTGCTAAGTGAGCTCCTTAAGTCTGAATAGATGAATCACATTAGCATGGGAAAAGTACTACTGTACAATTCATGTTGCATGTGACAAGATGTCCTACCTATGATTCATGTTGCATGCCACAGAGCCATTGTGCACATGTACAAACCAAATGCAAGACATGCAATTAGATTCAAAATACTTGGTTTCAGATCTGTTTCAGATGTAAAATTTATCCATGTAGAAGTAGCCTTTTTACAGGCTGGACTGCTACTAACTGACTGTAACAAAAAAACCCCAAACCCCACAACAGAAGAACAATGTTCCATATCCTTTTCACATGAAGCATTTAGGTACCTGGCCATACTGTCTATATGTGCAGCCCTGTATCACACTGTATATATATCAGAAGTCTGTCTGAAGGATCCTGAGAGATTCCCAGCCTTAACCTGGCAATCACTTACCCTACCAAGGCACAGTGGAAAGGTTTTGATCTTTCCAGATGCATCAGTTCCTCCTGTGCCATCCTATGATGCTCTCTGAAGAATTTTAATAGCTTCCAGATGTTGGCTCATGGGGTGCTGACACAACTCTTCTACAATTATAGAATCATACAACAATATTATGAGAAGGATCAGAAACACAGAAGAATTTTACAGCATTTGGAAGCCTTAGATGAAAAGAACAACAAAATATGATGCTGCTTGTAACGCTTTACTTGTTCAGCATTACTGCCTAGGAGCCATCAAGGCTTGGGTACTACTTCTTTGAAGCCTTTTAGATCAACAATCAATCAAATGGGTTCTCACTTTATTAGTTTTCTCACATGTGAGGAGGACAACAGGGTGTATAGGCTGTGGGTAACTGGAAAACTGCTTCTATGCATAGAGGGTACTGGAGTTCTTTAAATACTATTTGGCTATGGTGTGGCAGCTAGATGAGATATTAGCTCCATGAATTTAAGTAAATCTGGGCATCATTTATAGTTTTACTATCATCTAGTGCCACTTTCCTCGAGACGCATTTTTTCCTGAAACTCTTCTACAGATATAAGGACATTTGTTCAGATCAGACTTGTACTGCAGCACCACAACAGCATGATTGAAGCATCGCTTTTGAAAGAAAGTAATCTCTGAATTGACTATGTAATTTCTAGCATTAATTATTATTTCTGAAATTCTATGTAATTACTTAAGTAATATAATGATTAAATATTAGTAACTAGATCTTGTTGAAAATAAGATCATTTAAAATAAAACATTGAAACTTCATTTTCTTTCACTATACTTAAACAGATCAATTTCCTTTCTGAAATGCACTGTTCTTCATATCTGCCTTTCCTATTTGTCTTCACTTACAAAAACACATTGAGAAAAGAAAAATAATTCAACAAAACTAAAAAACTGATCACATCACTCTTTTTTAATCATTACCAGATTAAATGATAAATCTTTCTTTACAAAAATGAAAGACGGACAAGAGTACAGGTATAATCTAGAATCTTAAAAGTTCACTAACATTAGTATTTTAAGACTTGAGACAGACTTAAAGAGGATTAATTCAAGCATCTCCTAGTATATCTGTAAGATACTAGACCCTGGAAAGCTTGCTATTTTTCAGCAATATCATTTTAAATATAATGAAAAATGTAAAAAGGAGTTCTGCACACACCCCATTTAGAAGCCATTCCTTCATCTGTGAAAGCAGAGACAACAACCGTGTTCATATAAATTACAATAAAGACAGACAGACAATTTGTGGATTTATCTTGTATTTAAAAATGTGACCATGTAACCACCAGTAAACACACATCAGGAGGAGGGAAGCCCAGTGATATTAACCATAAAACATTTGAAGGGCAAAACTAAGAAGAAATATTATTTGATCTGTTTTAGTTCATCTGACATTTTTATATCCACATTTAACTAACAGGTCATTAATATCCATGCAAATGTAAGCAAGGGAATTTTGAGCCGAGATGTCTTGTTCGAAGTAATAAAACCTTTATTCACACTCAGCTTGTACATCAAACATTTCATAACTTGGAAGCCCTGAACAAATACTCAGAGAGCCACCAGTCCACTTGCACAGAACGGAATCAGTCAGCATCTGTTCACAAAATTCTTGCACCACCCTGGAAAAAACACCCCAAACAATTATCGTTTCAGATTTTCCCCTCAGAGAGACCTGGCTACATATGGGGGGGCAGAAATCAGATAACAAGCTGTATGCAATAGAGGCTTTTAGTTTTCCCTTTTTGCCTTCTAAGTAGAAGAGATCCCTTGGAACTGAAGTTCTTTTGCAGATTATAACTTCCTGAAGAGCCACAAGAGAATTTCCTCATCTGAGTTCTCTTAATTCAGTCATGTCCTGTTCTGAAACATTTTTAAATGATAAGAACAGCAGACAGCAAGAATGCATGTCAAAAGAGACATGCTCTTTTTCCTTCAGAAGATACCAGATACCACTTTTCCAGGTTAGCTATTCTCAATTTATCAGAAATTCTCAGCTTACCACTTTAGACCATGATTTCTTCACCTGAATTTCTTTGAGCAGACTGTGCTTTATCATGTATCATATAGAACAGAATATAATACAAATTAAAGCAGAATAAAATACTAAACAGAGTAGTATTTTTAATACACTTTTTTGTAATTTTCTTGTCAAATCTAAAAGGAAAACTTGTTTCTGAGATGACCCTTTTTAAAAAATGGAATCCCAAAGAGAACTATGCCTTCCCAACTCCAAAGGAATCTATCTGCTTCATGGCTTTAAATTTGTAAATAATTTTTCTATAAGGTTTGGTTTTAGGCATGACTGAAGTTGCCATTCTCACAGTAGATCATCATAGGTCTAATAATATCAGTGTTCCCAAAGAAAGGCTACAATTAAATCTTCAAGAATGGTTTGCTTGACTTTGAGGTCCTCATAGCTTCAATTTTAACAGGTTTTGATTCTATAAACAGCAACAGTATGGATCAGGTGTAGTAATGAGTCTCATTTTGAACTGGGCTGAAACTGAAATGATTAAGTGTTCCCTTACACCTTTCCCATGCTAAGGGAATGATCCCATGGTACATTAATCTCATAGAATTGAATGGTCTGTTAGGAAAGTCCCAGTGTTTGCAGTGGCAAGTACAATTTTAATAAGTACAGCATTTTTAAAAATTAAAGATTATTCCTGAAGGTCTTTAGCAAAATAAGCAAATGCGTATATTACTATAAAATATACTCTACGTACACAGAATTATTTTAATACAGTGCTAGACCAGCAATAATTCAAAGAAAAGAATACATAAAGAAGAAACTGATAGGAAACATAGCCCAGACTTTGGAATGACTAGCTGAATCAACAGTATGACTAATGATATGAATTTCAGCTGACAGCAAAACACCACTATAAAGATGACTAGTCAGAGTAGAAAACCTGATGACTTATTCTGTCAAAAGCATCTCTGGATGTAAATGCAAGCAGAGAATGCCTTCAGAACACAAGAAAACAAAATTGGTGGTCTGGGCTTACAGTAATCACTGCCCATGGATCAGGCTGTGGGTTGTGTTTACTCTTTACAAGCTCATCTTTGCACAACTCCAAAATATGTTGTGTGCCAATTGTAGTTGTGGTCATTTAGTTCAGCAAATATTATTCAAGGTCAAACACATTAAAGGAATGTGGAGACAGCCATGGTTATCCAAAAAGTCCAATTTTAATTACAGAACTTAACTGCTAAAAATAATTAACATCCACAGCAGATTGCTTTGGGTCCATGACACGTATCATAATATTTCTTTAAGTGGTGTGCTGTGTTTAACAAACCGAGCTTATCATATGTGATTTCAGTTTTACTGGTAATCACTCTTGGAAGTTTAATTACTGCTGTCACTTTTATATGCATTTTCTCTGTGTTAGATACTAAATAAAACCGATTAACTTCAGACACAATTCCTGGGGCTAAGTTTCTGGAAGACTCTTTTAGGATCTCTGTACAATTTATTACTAATTTCACTGCCTAGGAACTGTGCTGGGTTCTAGTGGATGGGGACTTTAAAGGCAGACCCCTACATACCCACTTTGATTTAGGCAAATATACAGTGGTAATTACTGTGAATTTAAATACTATTTCTGATGATGCACACACTGGAGCAGAACACACATTTCCCCCAAAAACCTTTTTTGGGAACGGAAAACATAGATGATATGTGAGTTCTTGCATCATTAAACCTGATCTCTGCTGCAACAGGCACTGTATCATCCAATCTCTCAAAGAGCTCAAACTCCAGAGTAGTAGCTTGCTTTTTTGCCATCCTTGAGACAAATGAAAAAAAAAAACAACTGCTCCAGGCTTTCCCAGCTTTAAAAATTAAGAGCCCCTTCTACTCTGCAGTCTAAAATGGCTTTAAGTCACCATGAATTTGTTGGTATGTCAACATTATCACTTAGCTTAAATAATGTCTTCTCACCAGCATTTACCTTCTTTTATGTAGTATGTATGACATATTACCTGTCTTCTATTTTGCTGGCCTAACTAAAACAAGTTTCCCCTACTTTTCCTATGTGTCAGATCAGCTAATAGATTTGACCAACCTATCTTTAATATTTTATTTTTATCTTTTTTCTCACATTTTCAATTCCCTGCCAGGTATTCAGAATAAGTAGCAGGACTTCTTTCTGTGGTACATGGCATAGTCTAACCAGATTACCAGTCTCACTCAGGAAGAAACAAGAACTGCACACCATCCCAAAGCACACATTTCCCTATGGTTTAGGCTACAAGTCTAAGGCAAGCCACGCAATAACATATACTTCAGTTAATATTTGTTACACTGGTCAGCTCACACATTTATTGTAGCATGCCTTGTTTGCTGAAACGCCATTCTCTTTGGCTTTCAGTGGTTCTCCATTCTCTTCAGACCACTGAAAAATGACACAAGTCCACAAACAGATAAAGATAAGGATTTTTTTTTTTTTTCCAGAAGAACATCCTCTTTTGCAGTTATGTCTCCAAACTTAATTTGTCTGCCCTTACTCACTAAACAGTATCTGTTCGGTTGGGTTGGGTTTCTGCCACAAAAACATCTAGTAGTTCTTCATTCACTATTCACCTTACCTATCCCTTCTTCTTAGCCAAATATGGTTCCTTTACTTCCATGGAGCACCCAGACTTCTGGATCTAAATGAAACTCTTGAATTCAGAATAATATTGATAAGTTAAAGATTAAAATAAAATCACCCTCTTCCCCTCCCAGAATTTATCATTTCTTACTCTGAAAACTGTTGCCCCCCCATTTCTATTGATGTTCTTTGAGACACATTCCTGCAGAAGAGTATTCAGCACCAAGTGATGAGCTCATTTTAAGAGCTGCTTTCCACAAAATTTCCACATCCAGATGGCATATGAATTATAACCTTCTATCATGGACTTAACAAGCCGTGGGCTGCTGTTAATTGTCACTTCCATATTTCAGTGTTGTCTATAAGCCACTAATAAAACCTGCTGTTCTTACTCACAAATTAGAAAATTCTAATTTTTAACGATACACTTTGCACCCTACTTTCCTTCTCCCCCTTATTAAATTCCTGCCTTGACTTTCTCCTGTGCATTACTCACATAATCAGCAATAGGTCAAATCTTGATATTTTATTGAGATTTTGTTCATATCTTTTTCAGACAAAGTTCCTCAAGGGAATAACTATAGGCCAGGTACCTTCTGCTGTATCTGCTCTTGTTACTGAGAAAAGAATTTGTCCCCTTCATGTTTATTATTCTGAACCACATTCGGAGTTTCTGGTGAATAATACGTAAACAGAATGCACACAATAAGAAAATGCATTTAATATTATATTTTAGCTGCCTGTTAGATATTCATCCCAACTAGTAATTTGTAATCATGTGCAAGACGCAGCTTCCTGAATTTTCATAGTTTAGAAATAGCAAAACACAAACAACATGGTGAGGGTAATTATTTTCTTTAAACAACATTAGAGCAGGGTTTAGTGGATCAGTGCAGTGTCTGCAAAGTTCTGCCTATTAGTAATTACAAAGCCTTCAGATGAGGCTCTGAAGAACATGAGCTGTGTGAATTCAGCTGGTTAATTGCAGAGTTTTTATTAAATTAGTTGTCAGATAATTGTAAAGCAGACATTGGAATTGAGACTTGCAGAGTTGCTTGAGAAAGTTTAGGTACATAAAACAAACACTACTTGAATTACCAGAAACAAGGCACTTGCGTCAGCACAGTTTCCAGCCCAGGACTCCTCTGTTTCCCCACACAGTTAACAAGAGCACTCAGCACCTCACACCCAGGCAGGCACATGCTGCTTCCCAGACACAGGCGTGATCACTTTGGGGTTAGCCAAACTTGTCAATACATGTTAGTAGGGCTCCAAAATGCAGTAAGCATATACAAAGAAAAGTGACAGAGAGAGTACTAAAAGCAGGGCCTCAAAAGGTGAAGATGTGCAGATCTCAAATCATCACATTCTTCCCCCCACAGCAGGAAGAACAGACCCAAGTTGTGCTTTATAACCTCAAAATTGTTTGGCCAGCCCATTTATAGTTGGGCTCTCCAAGGAAGTTACTTTAACCTCAAGGTTATATTTACAGCTGTAAAACATCTACATGGCCTGAAGAGAAGGATCTCTCCTTCAGCCTCCAAGGCATTTCCCAGCACAAAGTGCAGCTGTTTTGGGGTTTGTGCTGGGAATAATTCAGAATTACAGCTTTTAAAATCCTGCACTTTTTATAGTTAATTGAAAACTAAATCTGATTGGAACTTACTGCAGAGTGGTCAGATAAACCAGAAATGTGGTTTGCATGCTTCCTCTAGACACACATCAAAGGAAAACCCAAACAAAAAAGGCTATTCTTTGCACTTATAATTGGCGCTAGTCATAGGCTTTATACAACAGATTTAAGTTCCCTAGGCAGAGGCATGTTCTCTTATTCATGCCTCTGACTAAAAGAAAAATAATCTGATAATGCAAGCTGAAAACAGATAATTCAATAGAAGTTATGCACCCTAACAGTTACACAGATGCTTGGCATTGCTAGTGATCCCTTCAAATTGATGAGAAAGTAGAGAAGAGCAGCATATTCAGAGCAAATTACATCAGCACAGTCTGGCAGCTCCAGGAGGGACAAACGGGCAGTGTCACTTGCCCGCTCTACACTGAGAGCTGCTACATCCCCCTAACAACCAACTCTGCTCAAGCCTCCCTTTCCTTACCTACACATAGGAAAAAAAAGTTATCCTGGCTCCAGGATAGAGTATACACCACGGCGCGGGATACCCAAGTTCCAAGTAGCTCTTTAAGCCTCCGACTGCATATTAAACCTTTTCCTCAGAACATTAATTGTGCTTAAAGGACAAATATTACATGTATGCCTATAAGATTCCAACATATTATAACCTTGTATGCAAACTAGAAAGAAAGTCCAAGTAAAGTTACTTTTCAGGCTATCTTCCTCCTGGTTCCTGGGCTACTAGAGTAGCTCCTGCTTTGTCTTTAGTGATCTCTCCTCCTCCAACTCTATGCACTAGTACAGAAGCAAGATAGAACTGTATGTATATTGCATATTAAGAGTTACGCACAGTACATTCATTTAATCACCCCTAAGCTTCCTGAACTTTATTTTCCTTGCCACATGAAATGCTATTATTTTTCATCTGTTTTCCTGAGTAAATAATTCAGAAAAAATGCTGTGTTCTTGCAGTGCTTTGGAATGTGTATTTTGGGGTAAGAAAGTATTGTGTTGGATTTACTGTACTTTAGTCTCAGTTACTCGAGATCAAACCCAAATTCCCCGACCAGGGGTGAGGGTGGGAAATCACAGTAACCTAGGGTTACATTGTACAAACGGTATTTACATTCAGATATTATCAAACAAATCCCACCATCAGTAAAACAACCAATCACTAAAAGATATTAACCAAATTCAATATTTTCTATTGATTCTATTGATTACATCAGCTGTCCTGTCTTTTGTTTCCATACACTGGATGACATTATACGCCTATCGAATTAGTATTGCTGGCCTTAAGTTGCAGCATTTTGTTCTTGATGTGCATCTGGTCTCTAGGATATTTTGAAACAACTGCATGCAGAACTGCATAGTGTAGGTTTTAGAATATTTTCTATAATAGTATATAGTGATTTGAGTCACAGGTTTCCATACCTACAGGAGATGTTACTGAGGACAAAGGAAGTTGTGAACATACCATAAACTGCCCTAAGTCTTCAACAAGAAGCACAACAGTTGAGTTTATGCCCACCATTAAATAAATAAGCATACACACATTATCCACCATTAAACAAATACAAAATGCATACATGCAACATGCTCCTGTAAAATATGGATTAGCTGTATTAATTATAGGTTACAAATGGGTTGAATATTCAAAATGTTAATCATTCTACACAATGGTTAACAGAGTTTCTATTTTATTGGATTACTCTGGTATAGTGTAATTTCATTTAAGAGGAACATCTCTGCAGCTGATCTGGGAAAGGCAACTCCTTCAGGAATCTTTTGTTTCTAGACATATTGGGTCAGCTTCTCTCAAAGGTCAGACTCGCAAAGCTTTTTGGGGCCTGGGGAAGGCAGTGTGCTCTTTCTGTTGGACAGTTGAAGCAGAGAACTATAACCTATTTCTTGAGGGGTTTTGATCATTTAACTCTTTTCTTTTACATACTGAATTTTTGTTCAGATGTTTTCTTGATGTGAGCAGGCCTTCAACACACAACACAGGGTAAGACCTGTCCCCTTAGCAGCTAGCATTTTCAAAGTTTCACCTCCCATTAAAGCCCCTCTGATTTTCATGCAAGTAGCTTCAGCAACTACTCTGACAACACTTATCAAACTTTCTGAAAAAGCGTGCCAGCCAATATACAGGGGTTCCCCAAAAGTCACATGCCTTGTCTCAGTCACTGGAGCCAGGGTCCTTTGAAAATCTGACCCTAAAATTATCATTTGCCTCACTCTCTCAGATGTTTGGAATCCCTATGTAATTCAAATTGCATACAGCAGAAGTAATCCTGGTTTCAAAGGAAAGTAGAGCTGAAAGGTCAAACAAATCTCAAGCTATGCTGCCTCAAGCCTTTCTTCTTCCAAAGGAGTGGTTAATGACTTGTTCTTTGGGAAAACTGGAAAGAGATCAAATATGAAGGCATGATTAAGAGAAGAAAAATCTTCCACACTAATTACAGCTTCCATGCTGTTGGCTAGAATCCATAACCTAGCTTCCAGGGGCAGCCCAATGAATTTTCAGTTGCCTTATCATGCTCTACAGGGTCAAAAGGATGGATGCATGCTATCAGTTTGCTATTTTTTAAGCTTGAAAAGAGAGAAATGGGATGGGAAGTCTGCCTCAGAAATTCTGTTGGAACATAACTGGCACTAAAAGTTTTCCCAGAACAAAACGATTCAGGTTTCAAAATTTTCCGAGATTGAGAACTGCATGCAAACTATGTTTCTCCCATCACTAGTGTCTCCAGTGCCATCACAGCTTCAAAAAACCTTCAAAATAGAGGAAATGAGAATAAAGCAACAAATTCCACCACTTTATATAAAGTTCTATGCTCTGCATGCTCTCATTTGCCAAGCCTACTCTTTCCCAATGCTAGTTAACATGCTCTTATCTTTGTATATGTCTACTGCTTTTTTGGCTAATACAGGTAGAATTGCTGACATCCAGCCCAACAGCGTTCAAGGAATTTTCCAAAGCAAGAACTTGTGCATTTACTGATGGTTGTGAAATGACTTGGAGAGTTTCAAATCCTGACAATGCTTTAAGTATTGCCAGGTGAGTCAGAAACATGAATCTTTGGTTAGGGCATGAGAATTTTAGTCAACAGAGCAAAGATATCCAGGCAAAAAGGATTATACTGTGATGCTTTCAGAGCTGCAGCAATATATACACCTCTGAATAAACACAGGAGTTTGAGGAGGAACCACCACACTTGCAGCCACATATAGGAGAACCACAGGTTATGGGAGAACCACAGGTTATGTACCACTTTTACAATAAGGTACTATCTGTCTTTCAGGGTTTGTCACCAACTGGGTGGATAAAATCCATAGCCCTTATAAGGCTCCTTTGTGCTCCGGCAGGTTTGTGGTTCTACCTCCACACCACTTGAGCACAGGAGCAGTTCAAAAGTAAGGCAGAAGGAAAGGGAACAGAAAGTACTCCAATGATCCCAGCTAGAAGAATGGCTCCTCTGATAAAACCCATGTGCCTGCTGTAATTTGCATTAGGAAATATCCTGTTCCACAAAAGTCAGAGAGATGGTCTGATCTCATTTATGTGATAAAAAGTAAATTGGAGTCACTCATGTCTTTTTCTGTGTGGATCATGAACAAAAAAAGAAGTTGGACCAAACAGTGTTTAAAGTTTGCCAAGCTCTTTCTGTTTTTTCACTTACTGGCTTGTATAGCTGTGATCAGCAGTGCATTAAAGAAGAGTTGAGCCAATATGGATATTTCCAGTTCACTAGCAGTAATTAGATCTGTGAGCATGAATATAAATCTAAAGATTTGAGACTCACATTGCTGCTTCTTGATGTATTTCTATTTACTGTCTCAAGAGCCCTCTTCATATCTCTTGTAAAACTATGTATTGCATTCAGATTAAACCTTAGGATAAATTTGTTGTCTTTCCACTTCACACCCATTGAAATGATTTGGCTGGGTTATCCAAAGGATATGATATACAGATGTCAGAAATGGCATTAACTTACCTAAGTGGTAAACAGCCAGCAGAGCCAAGGTTACACACATCTTCAACTAAATGGCTAGGGTTGGGTTTTCCCCTTCAAGTAGACAACCAAAAATATAGTTTGCCTTAACAGAATTGAAGAGGCTTACAAGTGGAATTTCCTTTTGGATTTCCTTATTTCCTTTCAAGAGGACTCGTACAGTATTTCTCAATTACATTCTGCATTTTGGCATAGTTTAACAGAGTGGGAGAACAATGAACTTGTTAAAAATGTAAATGGTCCTGTGAGGGAGGAATACAGCAGGCAACAATCAGAAAATGGATGTGACTGCAGCTCTGTGCTTTGTTTTGAAAGCAAAACTTTCAGACAGAAACAACTGGAAAATAGATATTGAGAGGATGAACAGCTGGCAGGAAGACTCATAACTAGGATAAACAATGCGACACAGTCAATAGCTAGCAAGTTCCACTGTTTCTCTATCCACAGTAAGAATCAAGTATTGATTACCTTTAACATACAGCACATTTTACAGTGTAGCTCCAGATTTGGTGTTTTATTTTGTTATTTCCAGCACAATGACATCAGTAATGAAGTGGGGCACCAGCAGTGCTGACATGGTAGACACACATAAGCAGTGCTGTGTACAACCAGGAGTCTTATCAAATCACAGACACATGCACCCTCATGTGCTTTCGAATAAGAAAATGGATAACATCTTTTTCTACAAAACAGCCCGAGTGGATCAAAATAAAGCCTTCTATAACATCTTTAAAAAATTTGTTTCCAAAATGAGGAATGTTACTATGTTTTACAAGTTAAAGTTCAAGTGACAAGCAAAAAAATACTATCAAGTAGTATCAGAATCTCTTACATTTAATGTTTAAAGCAAAAGGCAACTTTCAAATTTAAGCTGAGATACAAATTTGCTTTGTGACTTTGAGCAATGTCTTGTCCTCTTTGTGACTCTATCTGCACAGCTGGAAAGTGTAGTAACAAATTAAGAAATGCAAAAATAAAAAACAGGTCTTCAATGAGATCCAGATGTTCTGTTAAACTGCTGTTCTCCTTAAACACCTTCCAAACCATAGCTAAATAGAAATAGGTCCGATAGCTGAATTTTAAGCAGGCCTGTGAAACTGTAGAATCGTCTTTATTTTCCAGCAACTAGAAGTTACCATACCTCTTTAGACACTGGAACAACATTAGGTTCTCCTATCCATAATAAAGGTAATGACAACAGAACTTCACTGATGCTACCTCAAGATTAAAGGATCATATAGTTTATGATTCTCTGTTTATACAGTAACTTACTGTGGGGTTTACCTTGGCTAGGCAATGTGCGTACTGAGACTGCTTCTTATTATATGAAATTCAATCTTTTCACTGTTACCGTGTCCTTTTTCTGGCTTCTAACTCCCTGATCTTTTTGAACTTTTTATGGATTTTTCTCACCTTTACCTGTTAAGATCACATCACTTTACCAAATAAAGTATATTTTTATCGTATATACATACAAAATGATGATTGGAACTGAACCTGAGCATACAAAAAATTATGGTCATAAAAGTGTCATTATCTCAAGGTGTTTTAGTTACAGCTGTAGCTGAATATACTTTTGTTTCCTGTACAAAGAAATAAGCAGAAAATGGCAGAAAACTGTAGGACTGATCATGTAACTACAGACCAATACCATAATGGACGTGGAAGAAATTTAGTTTGCATGAACAGCTACAACACTGCTGCTTTACATCTGTAGTGTTTGACTTTGCTACACCAACTTCCTCTTTAGTATAATCTTTGTCACAAGCATTTGCAGCACATACTACCAAACATTATACTTCATGCAGAACATTTTTGTCAATTCTGTTGACTTGGATGGCCCCATTAGGAACCAAAAGTGGTGAATGAAGTGAAGAGCACAACCTGGGGCCGCTTCAGCAGCAGTTTCTTCATAGATGTTAAGGAAAGGCCTATGAAGCCCTTATTGTTGTTGAAGCAGTATTCTACTACTAACGAAACTGCTTCAGTTTAAGTGTGATACCTACAGAGCAATGCCTTACTACAAACAGATAAAGGGGTTCCCCAACCATCCATTAAAATTAAGATTTCCTAATGCCTACCTTACTGCAGCTTGGAATAATTGCTGCTGAGCACTGCTGGTGTTCTTGAGGGTTATCTTCTTGCCTCAACAGGAAAGTCTTGGTAGAATTTTTTTACCCCTTTTCTTTGTAAAAGTTACAACCATAGCATAGGCCAGGAGAAAATATTTCTCTCAAAACTCTTTCTTAAAATATCACCATCCCTTTGCTAGGTAAGTGGAGTACCCCACATGCTCTTATTTCTTATTGCTGGTAACACTATACACTGACGAGCAGATTTCAAGCTCAGCATAACTGCACAATATAACTGGAATTTTCTTTAAAAAAGCCATCATCACTTCAATAGATTATCAGGCTCAGCTGAAATAACAGAATATGATTGCTTGCCAAAGGACATGGAGAATGTTAAAGCATACTACAGATGACATTGCTAAGTGGCAAATGACAAAAGACAACCAAGGGAATAAAAAAAATTCATACTGACTGGGTCTTAAATGAAACTGCAGTGATCATCAGTAAACTGAGATCTGTCAGAAGCCCCAAGGCACGGTGCTGGTCACTTCACAGGAATATGGCTTCTTGCATCCAGTTCCCAATATTACTGTGGATGGGCCTGGCATGTCTCAGGCTACAATGCCACATCTCATTGCCACCTAGTGGCTAAGAATATTTAATATGTTTGACCTTTAGTCATGGAGTGTAAACAGTTTCAGGAGGATATTTTTTTAATTTATCTACTATTTTCAGATCAGTTAATGTGTCAGTGTGAATGCAGTAAACACCCACACCAACAACTTTAACTTTCATTGGTTTGTGAACATGACTGAAAATAATTATGCTTTTTCCCAAAGTCCTAGTCCCAGGAAGAACCTATAAGACACAAAACCAGCAAAGCCAGCAGCTAGATTTCTATTTATTAGAAATGCCTTATGTAGCATGTTGCTAAAGTGGTTCCCTGATTCTAAATCAATATGAAATCACTCATAAGTGAGACATGTCAGAGGGCATGACTCCTACAAGGAAAGTTTTAGCACAGTTCCTCACAGCAGTCAGGCAGACCGAGAGACCTGAGAAAGATGTGTGGTACAAAATTATTAAAGTCCACATTGATAGAAAGTTGCTGCCTGCACTGATACTGGTTTTGCCTTGAGGCAAGACACTTGGTTCTTCTCTTCTGGCTACAAGATGTGATACAATTATGAACAGAAATACTGGAAGTTGAAACAGTGAATCTCAATTTGAGAAAAGGCATCCTTGGTGTACCTATAAGCTTCCAAGTTAGGAATGACATGTAGCTAAGCACAATAACCTAAAGTTGGATCTATATCTCAGCAGTTACCTGATGCCTATGTTTTATCATAAAGAAAAATGCAAGAGATTATTCAGAATAAGTTCACAGGCATTTACTTTGAGACTTTCATATTTGCTCTGCATATGACTCAGTAACTTAAAATTTTAAGTGCAAGAAGAAAATTGGTACAGGCTTAAAACAAGCTCCATTTTTCTAATAGCCTGAACCTCGACCCCTAGAATCCAATATAGCTTTCTTACAGTATCGTAAAATCACTGCATACTCCTTTGCATCTTTATTTTGCAAGATTGCCTACACCTAGGCAAGCCTGCCCATCAGAACAGGGCAGATAAATAGCTGTGGCCAGACAACTGCCAATTCAGATGCCAGAAAAATGGCCCTTTAAAAGACAAAGCCAGCTGTGAATACCAAGTTGTGCAAGTGCCCACTGGAAAGAATAAAATCATAGGCTTGATCTTGCTCCACCCATTCATTTTGGGCAGAACTTGCTTAGAAAAGTTAGTGGTTTTGACTTCAGTTTCAAGACCATGAAGCTAGATCATCCTGACCAGAGTCTTTGATGTCAGTCAAGTTATGCCTAATTTACCCCAGCATAACCAGAATTAGAGCATAGCCCAAGGGTAAAAACGTCTTTTAAATTACCCAGGCTAGTCCTCCCTCTGTGCAGGTCTATAGCTGCACAACAGTGACTGTTCTCCTCATATCACCTATTCATATGACTTGGAGTATTTAATTGTTTCCTTCTAAACCACAGTGTAGGAGAGATTCTCAGGGTCATAGTTAACCATGGGCCTTTGCTCAGTGAAGGGAACTTTTCTCCCAGCCTCTCATATGATCTCATTTATCTGCCTTCTCTTCTAATTGCATACATCTACAGCTGGTCAGAACCAGAGAAACCCACTGGGCATGATAAGCTACATTTTCTTTGACTCTGGAAAGTCAATGGGTAGTTCTGAAGTAAAAAAATATGAGAGAAGAAAATACAAGTTGTATATACTTCGGTGTTCTTTAATTTCCCCACCTCCCCCAGGCCAGAGGGACTAATGTAAGTCAAACTATTCAAGGAAGGAGACACTATATTAGTGACAGAAAGGATGATGATGAAGTAGGAGCAGCAGAAACTAGATCAAGTGAACAGAAAACAAGTCCATGATTGCATTTTGCTGCCAAAATATCTTCCCATATCTCCCTCTCCTGACCTTTAGTAAATTATATCCCACACTCTTCTTTCTCCCTGTGGAGCCATACAGAACATTTACTTTCCTCTGCCTTAAAGCGCTAGTTCAACACAGCAAAACCAAGCAAGCTGAAAAAGGTTTTCAGAAACAGACTGGCAGATCCACAATCACAGCTCATGGCACTAGGATCTCTAGCCAGCTTTTACCGAGGCTGCCTGGGAGCCGAACTGAGGGGCTGCACTGAGCACATTTCACTGTGGCTCCTATAGAGAGGCACTGAACAGTCTGTGAAACCTTGAGTCTCAGACACCAAGAACATGACTGCAAAAGGCCACAAGCATCCTGCTCTAGTGTTGTCATTAGCCCTGCTTGGAGCAGAGGAATGGGACTAAATCACTTCCTGAAATCCCTTCCAACATAAATATTCAGAGATGCTACCAACATCTTTAAAATTTCACCTTTTTTTAAAACATCAGTTAAACACAAATAGAGGAACAGAGCCTCTCCAGAAATAAGCTGTGCACTATTAAAAAGTATGCTGTAATAAAACTTTTAAGTGAGTCCTAAGTGACTATTAAACACATAATAATGCACCTTCCTACAGACAGCAATGAAACTGAGTACTGAACACTACAGCCAGAACAAAATAATATAGCATAGATGCCTTGAAAAATCATTATTAAAATAAGAACAAAGAATATTTGTCCACCGTACATGGGTTGCCATATGAAGAACTCATTCCCACATTTCTACTATAGACTGGCTTAATTGAGCTGAAAGAAACTCTGTGCTTAGGAAGGCACAATTAGATATAAAGCTGCTTGAAAGCTGCTAGAGAAAAGGGAATGAAATCTACCTAAACTTTCACTATTTTACCAGTTCACACTAGACCAGCCTTAACTTCTTACCTAGGATTAGGCCTTTCCACAATCCTCCCTATTGTCAAAGGTCACATCTCTGCCCTGTGGGTCTGGCTGCAGTAGCTCAGAGGCAAAACAACCAGGTCAACTAACCTGACTGTATACCCACAGACTTGCTAACCTTGGCACTGGAGAGACATCAGCTTTCTAGTTAACCTAGCCAGCACTAATCCGTCTATTAGCACCCTGCATAGGGCTGAGCCGGAGCACTTTAAGCCAGGACCGTAAACGGGCTTGTACGGAAATGGCCATCCTGGATCTACATCGTGAGGGGACTCTTCTCTCTTTGGAGAATTTGGAAGTAGTCTTGTAAGCCAGCTGGTATTTGTTGTGCATAAAGCAAAGCAGCATTAATTCAGGAAATTAATCATAGACTTGCTTGCTTTCTATACCAGCCTTTATCCATTAATCTGTACTTGCAGCAGAAACTCTGTAAGTCACATCAGTGACCGAGACAGCCATTGTGAAAGCCTGATAACAGAGAGCTGGAAAGCGCACAAGGAATGATAAAGAAAACAAATCAAGGTTATGGTATCACAAAAGAAACTTTGTCTGCTTGGCCAGAAAACAGGGTTTCTTTACAATATTACTTCCTCATTGTCTAGTGAGCATTTTGTACTACTAATTGTAAAAGGTGCAAACAAACCATGTGAGCATATCTCAATATTCTCTATCACACAAAGATCACCATTTCATATGTGCAAGTATGTGGTTCAAATAAGTGTAAGTTAGCGATGCCCTGTACAGTGCTAGAGAACAAACAAGGTAGTAGAAGTGCTGCAGCACCATGTGGAAGACAAAGCTGGTTTGCTATATGTACAGTTCCTAGGATCAAACTTTATGATAAGACATAAAACCAGTTAAATTCTATCAATACAATGCTAAGAAACAATTCACCTAGAGGCAAAGCTATCGCACTGCTTTCCTGTGAATTTCTGCCTGAAGTTTATGCTTGCCTTGAGGCTAACAGAGACACTATGCTGATGACAACTGTTGCTATACAGTTCTGGCTGGTTGGACAGTTTAGTTTGCTGCACCAGCCTGTTTAGTTCTGCTTTATCCTCACTGCCTACTCCTCTGTACAGGCCAAGCACAGTGGTTTGTTGGACATTTGTACTCCTGTAATATGTTGTAATAATAATAGAAGATTGCATGTTTGAATCTACATCTGCTATCTCCATCTCTGTCTGGGACAGACAGGCACTGATAGATTTAGTTATGTTTTAAGGCATTACTACTCTCAGCTGTCCACTCACCTCTGTGCCAGAGGTGATCACCCTGTGTCAAACACATGCCAGTCCTACAGCTTCTGTAATTTACAGTTTGGCAAATTTAACTGCAATCATTCACTTCTGTAACTCCTGCAATATAACTTCTGCAGAAAAATGGGGTAGACACCTGAGAGTAGGAACATAAAAAAACATATGCCTTAATCTGACAGAACTCACCTGTCACAGCCAGAAAGGCCAGTATTTCAGTGATAGAGATTTCAGATATACACCCCAAACAAACAAAAGTTCCTTCTGAGATGAAGCTACATAAAATTTAAGAACAAGTTCTTCCTATTTTCTATTTGACCAATAGACATAACATTTTTTTCCATGTGGTGTTTCCAGTATAGGTCTACATGAAAAGTGAGGTCATGTAGCCTTCCATTTCAAGCACCTTGGTGTTCTTCCTATGGGGAAGAACTGGCCAAACTGGCCCTAACCCAGTAAATAAATATTTCCAGTGTTGCTGCTCTCTATATATACTGCCCAAATGTAATGACATCACAGCAACAGTTCCAGGCACTCCGGAGATGATGGGAAAGTATAAACAGTGCTCCATCTGCAGTTCATTTGCTATTGCTATAAAAAAAAAGAGCAAAACAAGCCTTTGACTGATGGTTGGTTTCCACAGTTCGGTGGCAACCGCTTTGCAAATGAACTATTTCAGGCAAGAGCTGGTGGCAGTTATTTGATAAAATGCAGCAGTTCTGATAATACATGGATTTTTTTAACATGGACTTTGTAAATGATAGTATTCAAGGACAAACTTGTCAGGTCAAATTTGACCCAGGTGCTGAATGTGTAAAAGCTGAGAGGTAGAGATTACTGCAGGAAAGATTAATGACACTATTAACATGAATATGTGCAGCTACATAGCTGTGCACAGAGGAAAAGTTTTGTTTGGAGGCATAGTAAATGAAGTCTGGGTATGATCTAGGGATATTTTTGTTCCTTTTGTGTACAGAGATACTTTATCTCAGAGTTATTCAAATTTATTTGAGTTCCTATAAGCAAGATTTACAAATTAATATTTTTTTAATTTTACCCAGTGAATCAGTTACAGGGTAAAATGAGCACAGGTCTGTATCAAAATACACTCTATTTAACATTATCCAGCTACCCTGTACTGAAAGTGAAAAAATTTCATAGTATGCACAGCCACTCCCTGTAATATAACATGTTTTTCATGCTGCTGCAATGCAATCAGTGTGTGATATTTTTCATTATTATCATTCCGAGTGTGTAAAATTGAGTTCTGATCCTCCTGAGGAAAAACATTTTACAGTTCATCAGATGTAAATTCTAATGTGTAAAGAACACAGTTCTTGTGTGAAACAATAAGACTTTAAGCAATTGGGAACTATATTCCTACAGTGTGAAATCAGCCAAGACTCTTCTCATATCATTACTTCACTCATTTACACCAGCTGAAGAGCTGGCATCCAAGGGAGGCAGGGCCACCCAGAGAGAAGGGACAGGTAGAGTAGTTGATCTCATTGCTCACTATGCTGAGTCATTAGAGGGGTCTTCCACATCATCCCAGTGGGACAGCTCTTAATAGACAGGGGAACGTAGTCTCTATTTGTACTCTTTCAAAGCTCTGGGCACCCCCATCTGATGTTTAGCTTGCTGTCAGAGTCTCATCCCAATATTCAAAATTGTTAAGTATCTGTAATCAAAGCCAGACAGTCTTCACATTTATAGGCATTTGATACACAGTTGGTTAAATTCAGCACTACAGCCAAATCTCAGTATCACTTGACTAAAGTTCTCCTCCTCAGGGTAGAGTAAACTCCACCTTGGTGTCACTACAGGCCTCTGCAGTTCTGAAGTTTCCCATTGAAACTGCAAGGGCAAAAAGTATGTCTTCCTCTGACTTCAATTCATCCTTTATTTGTAGCTGGTCTGGTCCCTGACAATACTGTTAGGTAAAATTCTGAGATATGTTAAGATATTTTAGCTCATCTTCCTGTCACTCAACAAGTTCAGTTTCAGGCCCAAGAAGCAATTCTGGAGGAAACTGGATTGTGAGAACATGACCCAAATGTTCCTGAGTTCAGTGAAAAAATCACTGAATTTATTCAGTCACACTATCTACTCAGCTCTTCTTCAGTCTTCCCTGAGTTTCCAGAGGCAGATAAATAATTCAGTCAAACATAAATATAATCAATTTTGAAATCTGCTGAATAAAGGAGCCAGTCTTTTTTCCTGATCACCCCCTGGGTCTCATTTTGTTTAAGTGGAAATGCTTTGTGATTAAAACACTGTGTATTACCACAGCGACATCCCGTTCCCAGGCCAGCCCGTGAGGATTGCTCCTCGCTCCCAGGCTCCCAGTTTGCAAAGCTCCTGAATATTCATGGGCCTTATTCTCTTCAGATTAGGCTGGACTCTTCCACTGACTCTGAAGAGCAGGCTGTGAACTTGCTGTACTCAGATTTCTCATCTGCAAAATGGTGTTTCTTTACATCACAGAGGTGTGAGAATCATGAATTCAAATATTTCTCAGGTAGTCAGAGATTCTGAAGAAAGGAGTATGTAGGGGCTACCTGTGCAAATTCACCAGGTGTGCAAGGGTTTTTTGTCCCTTTTACCCCTACTGAAAGTCCCTGGCATGCAATATGACCATAATTGCATGTTGGCATTTCACTTTTGATTGGAGCTGCTTCTACTCCACAATATTATGGAAAGGTAGAGAGCCTGTTGGTGTTTAAAGTTCAGTGCTGTTTGGCCATTTATCTCTCAAGAACCTTTCAGAGTTCCTAATTGAAAGCTTGACATTTTCTACTAATTCATTAAAATATTTATTGTCTAACTACGAACTTCTGCATAACTTGGCCTTTTCTTAAGCACAGCCTTTCATTCCTTCTTTTTGCAATGAGCAACTGGAATTGCATATTCTGTTTTTTCTAAATAATTCATTCATTCATGCTGGCAACCAGGATATAATCTCTCCTTTCCAGATGGGAACTGCTTGCTGCAATCACCTGTTATACACACCAGGAATTTAGCAGGTTGAATGAAGGCAGTGACACATATTAAGCAGTATGCCATTTCTTTTTCTGGGTATGAAATTTCAGAATATCTGCTAAAATGCAAAATAAGTGTGTAACTCCATCTACCTCTCCTTTCCTCATAATTATTTACATGGAAACACTGGGAGACAGCATGTCATAATATTCATTCATACTTGCAAACCACAAACAAGGAGAAAGCTGAGCCAGGGCTAATGCAAACAGACAGAGAAAGAGACAAGTACATCTGGCTATGAATAAACAGCCAGGTTTTTGCTTCCTCTCCTGGAAACTTTCTTGACTTGTATTCTACCTCAGTTTATTCTTTCAGAGATGAAACGGCCTGCTTTGGTACCTGCATAACATTTTAAAGGATCCTCAGCTTCAGGCGTCATAAAAGTCTTAGAGTGTACAAGAGCAAAAGCAGAACTAATTTTTAGGGCTGACAACCCATCACTGTATAGATGAGTATAGGCTGAAGAGAAGAATCATAAATATATAATCAGTTCTGCATATACAAAACCAGTACTAACGGGGGTAAAAAGTCAGACACCATGAGAGCTGAGTTAAACCCACACTATGAATGGCCAGATGATCCTAAGCACAAGTTGTTTTGTACACCAGCAGAACCAGCAGTGTTTTGGAATAGAATGAGCTTTGAGACACAGGCCAGAACTGTACTTTCCCAGAGAGAATAGCAACAATGTCAAAAGAAAATGCAAGAAAGCCCATTTCACCACACAAAAATGGCACTATGCACCAACCAGCTGAGAGGAGTCTAACCCACATAAAAATTCCTGATAGGAACTGTATCACAAATCACAAGTCGGTGGAGCGCTTTCCCTGATTTAGGCGGAACTTGGATCAAGTCTACAGATTATGATATATTAGCACCAGCTACAAATGTCAAGATTTATTTACTCTCCAACTCACAAATGTATAGAACTGCTTTCACTACTAGCAGGTGGGATCCCTCATGCTTTTTACCATTTGTCATTGCTATTTTAATGCTTGAAGCATCATAATGAAAGAGTGTTTTGGGAAATATCCATAGCAAATTGGTTCAAACTGGAAATGTTGTTTGCCTGTTGAACAGACTTGGTAAATTAATATTAGAAACCTTCACTTTATTTTTTCTGTCTCCATACCATGGTAATTTGTTGTCTATTTATTTTAAAGTACAATAAAAAAGTTGAGTTTACTTTGAAGTTATTCAGAATGTAGTCATTCATCCTTTTTTAGCAAAATTGCAACAGAACATCACAAAAACCTTCAATGGGGAGTCTGAAGAATGGTGAGCAGAAATAGATGCAAGATTTAATAGCGATATTTGTCATCTTTGTCATAGATGAGTAAATACATTGTTATTTCTACTGACTTCTCTAATCCTAAACGTATGTTCCAAACAGAGTTCTCAAAGAGATTTATTCCAAAAGGAATGAATTTTCTCAAAATTTAGTCAGTTATGTTTTAAAAATTTGTGCAGAAAAAAATGTTACAGAAAGATAAAACAAAAACAAATATCTTTTTTTAAAGAAAAAGTTCTCTGTTTACGATTGTAATTGATTTTTTTAAAATTAAATCATATACAGCAGAAACACAAAGGCTATTTACAAGCTAAATGATACCAGAAAGATAAAATCTAATTATCACCTATAACTTTCAGTGGCCTGTATGTGGTCACTATTTATTTTGTTATTTACAATCATTTAACATTTACTCATAGAATTTAATTTTGTAATGTTTCCTGTTATGTTTCATAGTTATATATCTCACCTTTTTTCTAACTGAATGGACTGAGCTTTCTTAGAGAAAGGATTTCCATAGGTTGTTCACAAATCTTTCAACAGCAGCTCTATGTCTGTTCAATTAATCTGTTGTGCGAATAAAACAACATTTCAAGAAAAGATGAAAGTTTGCTTTTGCAGATATCCTCCCTGCATATCTGTTCAAACTGGAATCCAGAGTTCTTTTGCTTTTAGCACACAGGCTTGAAAATAAAAATCTTGATCACCAGAAGTTCATAGGCACTCAGACATACATAACTCTCCCAAATTTGAAAGACCTCTCAAATTTGTAAGATTAAGAGCCTTTTTTGCCAGGTGGCCTTAAATGAACTGAGCTTACCTACAGAAAGAGACCAAAGACAAAAGTTAACCATATTGGGAGATTTTACATTTTTTGTGTAAGAAAACTTATCTTTCAGCTACATTTACCCACCTCAAACAATGAGATCACCACAAATCTATCTGCCTTACTATGGCAGTAAGTCAGAGACTATTTATATCTAGCACTTTGATTATTTACTGCCTAGTAACACAGGACAAGACTAAGGAGAAATAAAAGGAGTGAGCAGTTCATAGCTATCTGATAGTCAGGGCCTTTTCCCTGTCCTGGAAAGTTTTACAAACAACTTGCTTATTACTTTATGGTTTTGACACCTCATCCTGAAATCAGTGGTTTGAAATTTGATTTGAAAAAGTTTTCCAAATCTGGTACTTAAATTTTAATGGTGCAAAACTAATGAAAGGATAGGTTATGCATAGATTATTGTAAATAAATTGTATGATATGTCAGGAAGAATAACAAATGGAAGTTATGAAAGACAATTCTGCTGGGATTTAGAGAGTCCCATCACAGATTGGAACAAGCACAGTGAAGTTCTGCTACTATGAACACGAGCAAAACTGCAAGAAGCAAGCTGTGAGCTTTTATTTTGTGCTGAAAATGTTTTGAGAATGTACTTCAGGAATTTATCAGAATGAAGAAAAACTGCATTTCCCTATCTGCACTCTCTCATTGTGCTTTTAATAATTTAAGGTAAAATAATTCAGATTAGATATTTTTCTTAAGAGACTTTTTCCGTTAAGGGGGAAAGAGACAAATGTCCCAAAGAGGATTTAGTGCAGGCATTAAAGCTCTGCTGTTGGAAAGGGTTAGTAGCAAGCTAAACAGATCTTGAACATCAACTCATTTTCTTTGTTAGGTTTCACTGCAGTTAGGCTTGGGTAAACTTCAGCAAATTGAAGTGTGCGCATACACACATCCTTCTGTTTATGAAGAGTGTAATAACTCTGGAAGAGCTGACATACTGTGACAGAGAATAAATACAAAACTGTATAAACAGATTTCATTGCAATTGGTAGTCCTTAGATGAAACTTTAGTGTATCCACATAGTGCCGACCTCAGTAAAGACAGGATTTAACAAAACTGAATGTAAAGTCCAAAACAAGGATCTAATTCCATTTTAATGTATATTATATAAACCCACGATGAAAGTATTTCACTGCTAATCTGGGTGTAGAAAGCTCAAGATCTGCCCTTCTATGGGAGTGTAAATACAAGCATTTAGTTCCATTTTCTGCAGATCAAAGAATGTGCTAAACTTTATCATTATTATTTTTAAATGGTCTTAATTAATCTCAGAAGAAGCTGTAGCTAAAAGGTCATGCTTTAGACTACAGAGATGCAGCTCCAAGGAAAAATGTGGTTTTGTGTTGCTAGGGGCACCAGTCACGTTTTGAAAAACAAGAAATGAAGTAGAAGTAGGTATTGTTTAATGAAAAACATGAAAAGATTAAATCAAGGTCTAGAAGACCATTAAGCACAAAAAAAGAGGGAGACTCAACATTCTAAAGAGTATTTTAGAAGAGTGGTATAATGTTTATTTAAAATACTTATTTATTAAAATTATATTTAGTTTTTTCAGAGGCAAAGTTTAGACCCAAATATAGATTGCTTAATGAAAAGGATTAATGATGCTCTCAAAGGACCTTAGAAGTCTGATGTGAAATCAGTAGAAAGGTGCAGACTGTAAAGCTTCCACAATATCTTCTTACAAATCCAGAAATCAGCTGAAACTTTCTTCACTTCAGAATTTGTTATAAATCAGATCTCAACAAATCTGTCAATCTTATATGCACAGTTGTGCCGTATGTTACAGTAATCTTCTCCGTTCCCAGGGTAATATGAAAATCCTTGTGAACTGAACCCTAAACAAAGACTTTCTCTGGAGATTGAAATCACTGCTCTAGATCAGAACCAAAAGTTATGGGGTCAGGGTCTCAGCTGAGCAGTGCCCATTTATATCCACTGGGTAATCTATAAAAGATGTTGAAATTAATATCAAGTAAACAAGTTTTTGAACAGCTTGAGTAAACTGTGTAAATAATTATATTTTGGCCAACTGATCACTTTTTATATCAGTGACACTGAAGTATTAAATAAATGCAGTTAAACTTCATCTCAAGCATAGTTTCAAATTCAAAATTACATTTTCTCATTTGAATTACACTTTCTTGAAACAAAACATTTTGACCAGTCTCAAGAGAAATCTACTTTCTTGGGTGAAAACTATTTGAAAAAAGAGCCTGAGGTTATTTAATAGTTTCACTGCCCTGCACTGAGGTTTTTTGGTGCACAAGGCATATATTTGAAGATATTTCCAAACCTCTACTTCTGATTGCTCCAAAGCCCTAGACATGCATCCTCTATACAGTAGAGATCATAAATACAGATAAACTATAGAGATCATAAATACAGTTTCCTCTTCATTGTTCCTTAAAGTTGTCCTGGTGCCTTGCAACTGAATATTGTGATTGGTTACAATCCAACACTTTGGATAGGCCAGAGAAAAAAACGGTTCTACTGGTCACAAAAAAAGGAGAAGATATCTATATAATCTTCTATTAGTTATAAAAAGCTTGTTTTATTCACACATTTAGCAGTGCCTCATGTAAGGGTACCTAGCACAGACATCATAGCCAATCCATGAAGAATTTTTTTTTCTTCTCTGTTTGTCAGATCCATTAAGTAGCATAGGAGATTTTTCTTTATCTTGAATAACTTTGTCTGAAAACAGAAATAATTTTCACCAACTGAAGGGAAAGGATATTATTAGATATTATTATCTGCTAATACTATCAGATATTATTAGCTTGCTGCAGATTTTTTTAATGATAGAATTACTTTCTGATAAGCTCTTTTTTAATAAATACATTTAGTACTTGGGAATTTGCCTGCCAAAATCATGAGAATTACTGGGAAATAAACTTTATGAACAGGTAAAAAATATTGATTTAATACATATTTCTATTGTAGTTCTTAAAAGAAAATGCAAGGACAGCTGATACAGCAGGAAAATTATTTGTAGATAGACTATTGCTTAAGATTTCCAAACCCATTACAGAAAATATAAATTATTAACTGTAAAGTCTGAGAGTGTGTGAAATGTCTGTAAAAGTATTTGATGATTTGGGTGTGTTTCTCTACACTGTGCACTTCACACAAGCTTAATTGTGAAGGAATTCTACACTGAAGCACTAACAAAATAGTGAAAATTATTACATACTCTTTAAGCCAAACAACATCTTTAGCTGGATTGTCCACAGAACCCGTAATATACAAAAATGCAAATTAATTTATCAGTCGTGATTCCAGAGTAACATTTCTATGCACAGATCTAAGAGATAACTATTGCATTCACAACTTTAGCTTCTTCTTCTGACAGTTTGGAATATTACAGATATTGACAGTAACATATTAAAAGGCCTAAATAGGAAATAAAAACTAATAGAAAATAATAACACTGGAAAGACTACTTGTCTTAAGACAGTTATATTAATTATTTGACCTTTTTCTTCTTTGCATCAGACACTTAGGAGGAGTATAATGTCATAAACAAACTTCCATAGGGAAAAACTTTATGATAGATCATCTCTTTTGAGAGTAGCATGCTTGCATTAATGCACATCAATTAACTTACAATAATTTATCATATGCAAGGCTGTGACTTTAACTCTGCTTTCAGTTATGTAGCTTGATCAGACTTTTCATTCTACTAAGTTTGACGTGTGATAGACATTTGCAATAGATGTATGTTTTAAAAGTGTTATAGAAGAGGGAAGAAGATAACATTGTTTATTTTTCATTATTCATGACTTTTTCCAGGTAGGAATCAATTTGAATCTCAATTTTCCGTCTTTTTCGAACAAACTGTTTAGTGTCACTTTACTTTTAGATGCTTTGATAGTATTAGTAAGAGAATAATTAAAGCTAAGTAAGGCATATTTTAGTTGAGCTTACCATAAAGAACATGTATAAGAAACTACATATGTATCACGTGAGCTTTCTTTTGTAAGTTCCAGCTTTACAGGGAGCAGTTAGTGAGTTAGCGACCTCTCGAGGCAGAGTTTGCATCGAGCTCACCATACTTTGTACTGACTGATAGTCCTACCCCCATGACATTTGTTAATGCTTTATGAGTCCCTTTCTATTTTTGACTCCCAAAACATGCAGTGGCAATGACTCCCACAGTTGTGTGAAAACCAGCTCCTTTTTACATATTTTTAACCAGCTGATTGATGTTTTCATTGAATCCTTGCTAGTTTTCATCATAAACAGTAAATAAATGGTCCCCCTATTTCTTAGCCACCAATTTGCCTTTCTAATGTCCCCTCCCCATTGAGAGGCCTTTAGAACGCCCTGCGACAGACACAGCCACCCTCCTTTCTTTTCCTTCTTTCCCGCTGAATATGTATCCCTAAGGTCATACAAGCCTCACTGGTCTGTGCTTTACCCCTTCTATAACCATTACTACATACAGGGCAAATAAAGTGCAGAGTGGTTGCAAAGCAATCCTGATTCAAAAGCGTTTTATACCCAAACACATGACATAATATATGTTTAATCATAGAGGAACTGAACATTGCTTGATAGAAATCTTCCTGTCTCTTATAGCATCAACAGAACCATGTTAATTTATACCAGATGCACATCTGGCCCAGCCTGTGTAAAGAAGCTGTTGAGGTGGAAATTTAATATTTAAACTAGTACAAACCTACAGAATTCTGCAATAAAATTAAATTTGGGTAAAGGATTCGTTACTACTTTGATTATCTACTAAAGAAGTCTTATTTTTACAGTGAACAGAAAATTGCAAATAATTGGAATCAACATTTTTGCTGCTAATGTAGTGTCAATTTCATGACACTTACCCTAAACATATTTATTATTGAAGTGAATGAGTGACATGGCTAAACATGGTGAGACAAGTGACCTAGAGCCTTAGGTTTCTTCCCTGTTTTTCAACAAAAGCTAGACATAGCCACAGCCAGCCAGCCACATACATGAACAATTTACATAGAGATGAACTTCGATACATTACAATGCCCTTAAGGCATAAACCCTGAAAATCAGGGAATGTTAGAATGGAAATATTCACCTCTAACCACACTAGACTTTTTATGAATCAAGGGTTGTTGAAGCTACTTTTGGGACCAAGGCCTGAGCTAAGCAAGTTCTTAAAGAGAAACAGCTTATGCATCAGTCTTTTTCCCCTCTAACTCCCCCAGTTCTTCTGCTGCTTTTTCTTCCCCCTTCGGCTTCCTCCTTCTTTCTACCAGAATATAAGAAAGGAAAATGGATAAGGTGAGGCTGAAATTATAAGACTTGTTTTCAAAAAGTGGGACTGGTCCTGAGGCCAGGTGACTGGTGTCCCCTTAGCGATTGAAGAGCATGTAGGAGAGCAATGTGGTCTGCTACCTATTCTCCTGGCTTTCCTGAGCAAACCTTATTCTCCCTACCCTTCATGTGGTTTCTGTCTTTGCTATGGATTGGTCTGAATGATCACTAGTTTTAAGCTGGCAAAGACCTGAAAAAGATAAACAGAGTAACACAATAGTAAGCTGTCCTGTGGTTTTTATTAACTTTCACCTGACATTCCAGAGATTTAATTATAATTCTCCAATTTTGGCCATTGCCAGGAAGTGTGATGGAACAGAGAGAGATCACCTGAGTTTCTTCGGTCCTCACCTGACCTGAGGCATAGCAATGCATTATGGCACTGGTGGAGGACATGTTGCAAAGTCCTTCAGAGCATCAGATAATACAACAAAAGCTGTAGTGCATATTCACCCCCATAGCACAAAATGCTTATCATATTCTCCTCACATTATTTTCCTTGGACTAATCTGACATTTTTTTCAATGCGATGCCTCTTTGGTAATTGGAGCATTTAGATAACAGCTCTAAGCAGCATTACAGCTTTTGCTTTTCTTTATACTGGTGTCTGAATGGCATTGGTTCCATACCCACCAAGTATTCTGAAAAAAATACATTGTGGAAGGGTAGTATTGGGAAAAACAAAAGACATTCATCATCAATGGAAAAGTAATAATTATTTAGATATTTATTTATTAGTCTATCTTAGTTTCTTTATGCATTGTGTTATTGCCTGCCCAATGGGGAACTCTTGTAAAATTAGCAGCAGATTTCCCAAGGCTTAGTAATGAGGTAATCATGCATTTTAAGTGTGACTAGCAAAATTGTGAGTGCTGCAGAACAGTGCAGATGCTATATAATAAACTGTTTATGCATTTTAAGAAACAACAGCATCTGGGATCTTTATAGGAATGATGAAGCACTGAAATATGAGCAGTTTGATGCCCCCTTTTTAAGAATGGCTTTGAATCAGATATTGAAGCACAGACAAGGACTTCATTCTGTAGGAATACCCATTGGTTACTCTTTTTGAAATATCAGCTGTTTCTATTGGTTTAATAATTTTTTCTTTATATTTTAGGCCACCAACTAATTAGACCTAGATTTGATAAGGGATCTTCTAAGCCCACATTCCTGTCAGTTTGTCCTTCATCACCAGTTATCAGGGAGCATTCAGCAACCTAACTTCACAACTACAAAAAGCTATTTGTGACTGTAAAAAGCAGTCTATGTCCTTATTTTATTAAGATGTATTATTGTCATGGAGTTTGATTATTGGTATTATTTTTTAAGGAAAATATGAGAAATGGTATGAAGGCAATATAGAGATTTGGAAAAATGATTGAAATATCCATGAAAAATGCCTTTCCTTTTGGATGCTTTGAACAATTATTATTCTGTTGGAGCTATCTCTGGTTGTTTCTTTTTGTAAGGCCTCTGTATTGAAGACAGCTCCCTGAACTTTGTGGAATCATACTGAGGTTCATAATACTATGGCAAGATGAAGTGACAAGACTTGTGCCTGATCAGCATTCAAAGTCCCTTTTAAAACAAATCCAAAATAGTTCACCGTAATACTAAAAAGTCCATAACTCCAACCTGATAATCCTATTTCATAAATTATGGAATGATCCTAAGATTTCTGGCAAGCCAGGTACATAGAATACAAAACAGCTACCAAAATTATAAACCAGAATTGACCTTATGGACCATTTGGTTAATTTTTCATGGTATTTTCCCATATTTTCATGCCTCATTAGTCCACATAACTATGGCATTAAATCTGTGCCCAAGGCCATAAGAGTGAGCATAAAATAATGAATCTAGGTCTTGTCAGTGAACAGGACCAGGCAGGAAATCTATGTGAAATGCACCCAATTTAGTATCATTTTCAACACCTTCTATTACTGAAAGTTACGAGAAAAGCAATACATTACTATTAAGTTACATTCTGGTAGATTAGATATACAAACTGGACACTCAGTTCTCATACTCTTAGCAGATGGCTAGAACCTTGACATTACCAGACAAGCTAGCATTTTCTACATAATATTCTTTTTTACTAGGTATTTTCATCTAGACTGAAAGGGCTGTCTTTGCTATTTAGGATAAATGTGCCCTGTGGAAGATTTTTCTTTTAAAAAAGAAGGCAGTAAGAGTGATCTTGCAATGGTGCACTATACACAGTCCTACTAGCACAGACCTTACACGTAGATATTTGTTTTGGTGTAGTAAATTGGCAAGAGGACCAAAGAAGCAACGTGAGGGATGAGAAATCCAGAGGAGAAAATAAGGAAGGAATATGAATTAAAAAGAAAATGACTATGTATGAATTATAAAGTAGATCTACTGAGCTAAAAGAGTTTATTTCTGGCCCTTTACCCATAGGATTTTTCCAATGATAATATGGCATAAGCAGTAATAAGACTTTCATGAATGATGTTGCAGATCAGTTATGGAAAAGAGATCAGATCCTCTGAGTTTGGGGGAGTATTTTATGACTTTGTGCATGTGTGCTGAATGCTTGTCATCCTATTCAAGTCACTATGACTTTCATATATTCATGAAAACTTATAATTCTATATAACCAAATGAACACTAATTTACTTTCTGCACCTCTCAGAAGTTACAAATAATCATAGCATGAATTTAAATGTTATATTTAAATTTAATGAACTCAAAACTTATCAATGTTAAACCAATTAAAGAAGTCTAATCAAAAATAGCATCAATTATTTACATAACCTCTAGAGAAACTTAGGCTTATATGGTGGTAATGTTTAAAAAAGAAAATTGTCTCTTCTAAAAAATGAAACAGTTGCTAGATGTACTGAGAAAATTGTCCTCCAGTTATCTGGATGTAATCCAAGAATGAGTACACAACTTAACTTAACTTAAGAATTAACTTACTTAACTTACGAATTTAATGCAGCAGACTTCGGATAGCATATCTTGTACATTATCTAAGTAACTGCTTCATTTATTCCCTTATTTCAAAGCATAGATTCTTTAGAGTGGACAATAGTATTGCTATAAATCATGAGTGATTAAAGTAAAAAAGTCACAAATGTAAACCTGGCATAAGGACTAAGAAGTATTTTGCTATATAATTTACATTTAGATAGTAGCTATTCTATAAACACAAAGTATGCAATTTCACAGTCCTCAAAAGAAAAGGCAAGTGATCTGCTTTTAATTTTAGGTTTTCTCCATTTATATCTGGGAACTGTATACTTTCAGGAATTATGGGTTAAGTGGGAGGAGAAACAGGAGCAACTTGCTTTGGCAGTTTAAAATAGAGTTCACTGATTTCAGGAATAGGTTCTTTTCCACATACTGAGATTCTCCAGCAGGAATAACTCACTGACACAATGAGGACAAATGGAGCAAAATGTCTTCCTACAGCGTAAAGTCAGAACAGTAATGATTACATATAAAATCTTGTAATTTAAGTACAAATATTTTGAAAGCATGTTTCCAAAACACATATGCAAAATAGCTTGTCATTTTATTTTATTCATTGCTTCCATGAGACTCAGGACATTATGCTTTACAGTTGCTCAACTCTATGCAGAAACATTTTCCTGCAGAAAGAATGTAGGTTTTTTTTTTCAAAAGCCAATGTGGAAGTACACCTCCAGCATGGATGCACTAAAACAGTGCACTGCATCTTTGCAAATAACAGCAGCAGGAAAATCGGAAACAGATCTTTCCTCTTGATCCAGTGTTGCTCTAAATGAATTAAGATTGTTCATGAAGTATATGATATTCATGATCAAAGATCAGTGTCATTATTATATATTTTTGAAAACCTATGATTAAGTTATCATCTGCTAAAGTCATGGCTTTTGCATCTGAATTACACACTATACTACTTTTTGCATAATCAAGGCTGGTGTTTCAGTGGCAGTTCTAGTGGGAAGAAAAAGCTGCAAAAAATCTCCTCTGACAGAACAGACATAGCAATAAGGTCACCACGCATGGAGGGATCAGCTAGCACTGAGCTTTCAGGACAATAAAATGCAGAATGAGTTTCCATAAGAAATGGAAAAACACCTAAAGAAATATCTGTTAGTAGAGAGCAAAGCAGGTCCGTCAGTGCCTTTAGGAGACCTATGTATAGGAGCCTACCCTTAAGTTCTTAGATAGGTTGGTTGCTATTTTTAATGGGAACAACAGGCAAAAGTCTGGTCATATCATACAAGTAGACTTCTATACACAAAAGGTATCTTCTGCATTTCCTTTTCTTTTCTCCAGAAAGTTTTGAGTTTTGAGCTATGCAAGATGGATGAATGAGGATGTAGTTGTGTCTTTGGAGTTTACAGTGTCCAGATTAAACTGAAGATGTTTTCCAAAAGCAGAAGTTCACTGTGGGGTGATAGGGATCAACATTTTTTTTCCTGGAAGAAGCTTTGTTTAGTTTCCATTAAGTAATGAGCTGCTAATGGATTTGCTGCTACAAGAATCTGAAAAAAAAAGACACCTTAAACACACTAAAGCAAAGCATTGTCATGTGGGACAATTCCATAGTACAAATTGGTGCCAGTAGGCATTCCATCACTGAAATATCATCTAGAAATAGCTAAACACTGAAGATTTGTTCCAGAAACATTCTTAAGAAAATTGTTTTCCTGAAATACATAATCATGCTTATTTTTTTTACATTCCAGTGTTTTTACTGGTTTGGTAGCCTTGACAGGAGGCATGAATCACAAACTTACAAGCAGACAGCATTCTGCATTCCTTTTTGTGGAAAAGTCAGGCCCTAATGATTTTTGCAAGATAGACCAAGGGAATATGCAACATGAACATTACTTACTTGTTTCATGTACATAAAAATGAGAAAATAGGATACTTCTACTGTTACTTAGAGCTAGACATAGACAATGAAGAATGAAAGTAGTATCAAAACCATGTTCTTTATTCTTTACTTAGCTAGGTAGTAATTTTTTTTATAAAAACAATTAATTTTAGTGACATACTCTGTGAAGTATAACACTAGTAAACATGAGTGAGAAGAACAGAACAGAGAGGCAGGGGAGTCAGCTGAATTTCATATTGAGGAATTGTTGGTCAACATACCACCCAGCCTTTTTCATTCAAAAAGTTACTCACTATTCATTTTTACAAGATAACCAATGTCAACCATATGAAATTTTTGTGAGTACTCAATACTCACAATTCAGTATCTGAGCTGTTTGCTCAACTTAGTTCCTTGACATTGTTTCCTCCTCCTGACTGGATAGCCTTCCAGACTAAATTTGTTTGAAACTCTCTCTCATCATTAAAGTAATCTCAATTTAAAGTGCAACATTCACTTTCTGCAAACATATTGTCACAACAAGCAAATAAAAATGAGTGCAAGCATTTGCTGGAAGAACGGTGAATATTTTCTTGTAATGTTTTTGTTGCTTTGCTCCTATCACACAGTCTTCTGTAAAATATACTAGCAGTAAAAAAGCAATAAACAATTGACCAACACATATCCATTTATTTAGAAACAGTTTCTTGGTGATGATTTGAGACTAAGACTTCACATATGTCCTCAGTTGTATGAGAGGATATGTTTTTTTATTTAGCCACACAAGAAGATCTCATCTTTAGTTTCTACTTGTGAAAGTAAATTTGGCATGATATCAAGCCATAGCTCCTTACACATACACCTTTCTCTGAAACCAGATCTATGTGGACCTCAAAGCAGTGTTTTTAGGTTTACAGTTACGTTGGAAGGCTCTTGGGCTGTAACAGCAATCGCTAGAACCAACCCCAAATGCCATAACTCCACATACTCTTATCAAGAACTAAGTACACTCCAGCCATAGTGGAAAGCCCACAGATTTCAGCTCATTCTAAACAAATTGCAGTTAGCTGAAGGCTGACAGAAATAAGTCTTATTGGCTTCAGGTTTGAATTTCACTGGAATTGCCTGGCCCTCAAGGCACTCATAGGGAAGACATGTATTTTCAGATGTACCAGGACCCCACACTGACAACCTACCCTTCCACACCAGAATAGTTTTGAAGTTGTTTGGACAAGCATCTTTGAAAAAAATCCAGATTAAAAGAGTTCTTTCTTGCAAGGGCATCACAAGAGGGATAGTAACACACATAGTTCACTTCTGCTTGAAGTGCAAAGCTCGACAGTTCAGCTTGTGAGACCTCTGTAAACTGGACAGTACTATTAATCTATACATTTGCATAAGGATTTTCCTGGGTGAGCACCAGGAAAATATGTTGTGAAGGCAGTAGATCAAGTTCTACACAGATTTCAGTGGGCATACAGTTCAGGTCTTCAAGATCTCTCTTCAGGACAGAAAGACAAGTATCACATGTAAAAGGGTTACAAGTATTAAATGTGTACAAAGTCTGGGACTCCTTCACTTCTTCATCATTCTAACTGCTTGGCAACTTGTAGGATTAAACCCGATATTCATATAGGAGACAACCTAGAGCTCAAATCTGTGTTTCTACGTGGAACTGGGGTAAGAAACTTGATCCTCCAGAGACAAATTTTCAACATCTGTAAAAAAAGTTTTGAAAGTACTGTTTTCCCCTAAAAGGAGCATTATGAAGTGAACTAATTAATACTTAGAAAAGGTTAAGGTTTCAGAAAACTAAGCATCATGGAAATGAAGGGTGCTGTGATCCCTTTATAGTGGAATATTTGCATTTGGCAAGTAGTTGAGAACTTTGGCTTTTAGCCTGTGGCTTAGCATCTCTGAAGTGTCATGCATTCTTATCAACATTTTGTTCTCTACACTCATATCTACTTACTATTTCCAGAGAATAGCTACTTTTATCATCCAAAAGTAGAAATTTCCTTACAAGTCAAAATTTGTTTCACTGTTATTCCATAATATCCTAAAACCAGATACCATAGGTTTTTCCTTGCATTTTTTATTTCAGCTAGACAGTTCTCCACTCCCTCTGCTTAGAAAAAATTTGAGTATAGTAATGGTTCTGCTTTCAAACTACAGACCATTCTGAGTTTTATGCTTCAGCTACTGTTGTACAGAAAATACTAATGGTGACAGCAATGAAAGGAAACAGCCTTTCCGAGTCATAAACTCCTAGGTGATCTGCCTTTGTTTTCTGGAGTCGAAACATAGTATGCATGTTCTAAATTAAGAATCAAAGCATTCCGTATTTCTGAGTACAAGTATAAATTAAAAGTAAGCATTTATAAAATACTTCAAGCCCTTGAACAACAGCAGGACTTCACAGCCCATTCCACAATCAGTTTTGGACTGGTCCATTAACATTTTATATACAGTTGGGCATACATCTGATAAACACCCCTGCATAACAGCACTTCTGTTTCTTTAAAACACTTTGCATATTAAAACAAAGATGTAAATAACATGGGGCAAACCAAAACACCAAGTGCAAACACCTGTAAATTTTCAGAACTTTGAGATCTTAACAAAACTTGCATCCTGGATCCAAGCATTCTCACGCTTATTTTGAGTTTACCGAATGACTGGAGACTTTGAAGTAGATGAAATCCAGTCACCAAATGCTCAAAGTTTCTAAAATTCAAATACTTATATGAATTTGAAATATGTCATGAGTTTCTTTTTGTACAGTAGAGATAATTTATGTTGTATTTGGTACATATCCGTTAAATTATGCAAACTTAATATGTGCAGGCTTACAGTAAGTACATCAAGAGCATGCAGATTGAAAGAATATTTCTTGATATTTTAATTCTATGTGTTGAAGAAGAAACAAAACAATACAAAATATGTCATTTTTAATGTGTGTTTTCAAAGGTTAGTCTGTTAACTACATGTCAAGCCAAATTTTTCAGAATTGTATTCTTGAGAAATAAAGCTCTTGAGGAGATACATAGACTGTAATGATGCTACAGTTGCAGTGTTCCATTTAAAAAAACCCTGAAAAATAAATCAGAACAGATTTGAATACTTTGCAGAAGATTTTCTTTATCCCTGAAAGAGGAAAGTAAAAGTATGAATCTTAAATATTTAGCATTCATTAGTGTTATGTCTGTAATACTGTCTCATGTGACCACATAGCTCATCATAAGCCAGTCAGGGAAAAAGGATCTCAAATGTGAGTGCAAAGCTGAATAGTTAGGTTCCTTATCAAAATAGAAGGATGTATCAAATGGATTTTCCACTGGGGTCTGTCCTGGGTCCACTGCTGTTCAGTATTTTCACTACTGACCCAAATGACAGATCACAGAATAGGCTCAATAGATTTAGAGACAAATGAAGTCTGGTACATTGTAATTACTCTGAAGGACAAGAACAGGATTCAATATGGTTGTGCTAAACTGGAGATATGAATGGAAAACTTCAGATATTTTTCAACTTGTACAAGTGCAAGCACTCCACTCAGGAGCAATAACCTGCACAGAGACAAAACAGGGAAGAGACAAAGAAGGAAGAAATTCAGATAGAAAAGGGTATAGAAATTAAAGTTGACTACAGACTGGATGTGAGTTAACGACATGCTGCTGCTAACACAGAAATGTCATTCTGGAATGAAGATAGCATGCAAGTTTTTGGAGTAACCCTTTTGCTCTACTCAGCACTGATAAGGTTTTAACTGGATTATTGTGCATAGGTCAGGGACCACACTTCAAGAAGTTTATGAACCAGTCAGAGACAGTCCCAAAGACAGCAATAAAAATGATAAAAAGTCTATAAAATATGAATTATGATAAAATATTGGAAAAATTGGAGTTTTAGCCTAAAAGACTGAGGGAAGTCTTGATAACAGTCTTTCAGACACATAGAAGAGTACTTTATGTGTCTACAGAAGTAACAGTCTAAAATTCAAGCAAGAAGATTCAGATTACATCTTCAGAAACATTTTATAATGAAACGGCCATGAACAGCAGAAGAGTTTGACTGAGGTTTTGTGTATACCTACTGAAGGTTTCAAGGCAGGCTGACACTTGTCTGTTATGAAGGACCCAAAGGTTGTTGCTTTTGCCTTGGATTAGGTGACTTCATGTTTTTTCTAGCCCTATGATCCTATAGTTTCTGTTTGCTCTTTGTCCTGCTTAATTCAAAGCACTGAAGGCCATGACATACACCACACTGAGAAATACATTTTATTTCAATAAACCCAGCACATGCTTCTGCTTTTCTACCTTTGACTTTCACTTTCTACTGAAGGCAAAAGACAAATTACTATTGTTCTCATTCGAACCAATTGTTTTACTGAAATGCCATCTTCTCAGTGATGATCTAGAAACTTCAGGGCTCAAACCTATAAGACACGAACATTGTGGTCCTTATTCAGATAACTAATGAAGGGCAAGAAGAGCCAAACACACATTTACTGTTTAAGGAAGTGTGTCAATGTCTGGCGGCTTGTTCAGAAGGCTCATTATCTTGTAGGATTGAGCCATCAATGTTGTTCAGGAGACCGAGCTGTATATATTTCATTCAGGCAGATAGAAAACAGAAAATTAAATCTTGAACACTGTCATATGTCATATATATCTCCAAAACATCATTTGTTGTTTAATTTATACTTCAAACAATTGGTACCACTCAAATTGAAAGGACAGAAGTGATGCAAGTGACCACAGGAACTAAGAAAGACATTTTCCTGTATTACCAACAATAGCATTAATCCTTCTATAGAGATGACTAGAAAAGTTGGATTGTAGGGAAAAGTGTATCATTTTTTTCAAAAATAGCCCAAGTGTTGTATCAAATTTCCATCTGCAGCTCGTTTGGAGGTATTGTAGGGAGTAGCTGAAAGGCAGAAACTGTACATTACAAGTCAAACCATGCCAAGCCAACATGGGCATTGTTCAAGAAGTCATGCCAAATGATATCCCTAGCACATAATGTGGAAAGACGTCTGTCAACCATTTTAATTTGTGAAAAATTATCTCTATATTTTGTTTTACTTCAATATTAACATCATTTTAAAAAATTGCCAGCCAAAAATACATAGGGGCTGACTGCAGTCCAGGTGTGAAACAGTGATGAAGAGGGCCATTAATGAAAAATGCTAAACTCTGAGTTTCATGTCATTAATATTTATGACGTAGTGTGAAGAGTCTTATTTAAATGCCACTTTGTGTGTGGGTTGGGGTGGAGGAAGAGAAGGATGGTAGAGGAGGAGAACTACAGTATATGTGCTAAACAAGGTGTCTTGACAGAGTGTCTTTACCGACATAGGGTAGTAATAATTAGTCTAATGTTTGGATAGTCACACTTTATGTGACCTCTGATTTTAATGGCACAAAATTATAAAAACTGACTATTCTGTCAAGCTGCCAAGTCGAATGCATTTGGATGGGTATTTGGAAACCAAATATCATTTTTAACCATCAACTATTATTTTGGGCAAATTGCCTAAAGTGGACTGAACCTCAAATATTTATTTCATGCCAGCCTGCTCCTCCTGAAATTATGCTGTAATTTCAGGCAGACAATATGTTTTGTTTAACATGATGTTATAACTCCTTCCAGTGCCTGCTGAAGTCCTGATAGTAACTGATTTCCTCCTTTTGCAGTTAGTGGGCAAGAAACTGTGTGCTGCCAGTGAGTACTGTCCTAAACCCTTCCCAGGTCACAGGAGGTGATCAGGCATTTGCACATCCAGCACTTTCATAAGCAATGGGTTTTGTACGCTTGCTAGATTTAGTATTTAGGTTCCTCCATAATGAAACACTACTCCGTATTGTTAGTGTAATCTGTCCTGGAATGACAATGCTCTGGACTTTGTTGCATGGGTGCAGCAAGTCACTTCCATACTTTTATACAATTCACATGATTTGCATGAACTATGTAGCCGGTCCTCTTCTCTCTGTTTTTAATTGCAAATTGTCTCCTTCTTTTGACATAAATAGTCTGGTTTATGTCATAACTTAATTCCTACAGACGGCTGTGTTTTTTCAACTTATGTTGTTATGTCAAGAAATAAATGAAGTACACTATACACATCATATTTTTCATGCAAGTGTCTGGTATGTGTATTGCTTACATAAAAATACAGCATTGTTTAAAAAAGAGAAAAATTTAGAGAGAGCTGGTATAAGATATCCACTTTTTAAAAAGCAGCAATTCCTTGGAGATTAATTCATTTCAAATTATGGTATTTCATAGGCTACAAAGAAAAATCTGCTTTTCAAAATGCAGAGAACTGTCAAGTAAAATAAAATTATCTCTTTTATACAAAGGAATCCTCATATCTGTAGCACTAAAATATAAAATGAAATAATACTGAAATTAGCTGTTGAAAATTGTTTTAATATGTGCTAATATAAACTTGGTAGCGTAATCTGTTACCCAGGAAATGCATTAAGTTTGAAGTTATTATCTCCTGTTTCTATTCAGAAGACAAAGCTGAGGTTCAGCAGGAATCTAGAAACTTTTAAGGCAAGGATGAATGAAGCCCCAGGCATGTTTTCTTAAATTATGTTAGAGTTGCTCTGTAACTATATGCATCTAGAGTATGTGGTAACATCCAGAAGTTGAGAATGGCTGATTGTACTTTGGGCTACACCACCAGCCCTGAAATAACAAAGAGATTAGTTTCTCACTGACTTTAAACTGGTAAGTGATGACCATGGAGAAATTCCTCCTAATGAACGGTAATGAAATTTTCATTAGTAGGGAATTTCTTACATGAAGCTTCGTGTGCAGTGCTTGGATGCTGTGGCAGTGGGGACCAGGAGCAGTCAGTGCTAGCTAGGGGGATTGCAAGGGCGTTAGCAGTTGGAGAAGGCACCTAAGCATCACATTACACAGTTCTGTTGGCACTTTAGAGCAGCGACCTCCCTCTGGTCCCATTGTCTGCAATACGAATGGCATAGGAGGAAACTCTGCAATAAAGAGCAGCAGTAGATCCGTCAGTTGCTTGTGGCACAAGCCATGCACTGCAGACAAATGGTGACTGGAAGTGGCAGGGTGGCAACAGGTAACCAACACACAGAGTATTTTCTGGCTCTAAGATGACATCTGCCTATATGTGTGCTGAAGTCACTATGTATGCCATCAAAATAGTCAGAAGCCAGTCTAGACATATTCCTGATTCTGTAAGTCACTTTTTAACATACATTATTTGCATTAATCAACAAATTAATATAACTTTCAGTTGCATTATCCCCTTACTTAGATGTCTTAGATGTCTCTGATATTCCTTATCATTCTCTGTAGTCCTGACTAACCTAAATAGATTACTAGAACCCACCATATGATAATTTTGCCGGTTTGCTACTTCATTTTTAACTATTATTTCATTCACTTTATCACAAATAAATGTAAGATTCACTTCCACCTAGGTTACCTCCAAAATATTTTATATGCATTGACCCAAACCAATATTTAGCTCATCAGATTGTCTTGCTTGCTAATTTGAAAAACACCAACTGAATTATTCCACAACTCCGGAACGTGCCTTTGTGCTTTAATACAATACAAAAGAACCAGCACCTTCAGAAGCATCCACTAAAATTGTGTACCTCCCTTTGAAATTCCAACTCAGCTTAGAATGATCAATACCCAGATTGCCAGAGCCATCAAAATTCTTAAGTGTTGTCAAAAGAAGGTGTAGATCTCCACCATTCCAGAAATAAAAAAACATTCACCTTAAACTGAGATCACAAAATCTGGGAAAGAGTAACTTTAGTAGATGCTTCTTACAATATGATTCTGATTTTCAGTGTCTGTATTTAATAAATGTAGATCACCACAGCCTCACTTTGCAAGGTGCATTTATTTGTGCATTATGTATAAAAAGTATATTTATATGCACACTCAATGTTTGTATTTCCCTTTTATAAATTTGTACAGTGTCTCTTTAAATCTGACTTTGACTTTTTATACATTTGCCAGCCTCATCTTAGGGTCCATATTAATAAATTTTAAAATGCTTGTTGCCATTTCAAAAGAAACCTTCTTTGAAGGAGAAAAAAATCTCTTTGATAAGTCTAGGATGGTCATGTTCAAGATGCACTTAGGATTCAGGCTGGCTAGAGGGCTCACCCAATACTTTTACACTGCAGCCATGTTAAGTTCAGGGAGAGGTTGTCCAGCATCTGGAACTGTTTAGATTTTACTGAGTATTTTCTATTGAACACTAAGACTATCTTATCTCTCCTTGTTACCTCTGCGCAATATCTATACGTGTGTTTCAATAAGGTTATCATTTAGTGGGATTACTACATTCATATAATTGCTTTGATCAAGAGACCATTTTAGACACAGTTCCTCAGCATTTGATCAATTTTCTGAAGAGGGGAAGGTCTTTGATATCAGCCTAAAGAGGGTCACTGGAGAGTGATCCCAAAGATGCTGAACACTGATGTCAATGGAACCGATGATCAGGACATCTCAAAAGCATGTGTTTAGGTGAAGAGTTCAGCTAATAAGGTGCCTGACTCAAGTGCTATGAACCTCCTGGGAGGTACTGAGACCCTATGGCTGCCCTGGCAGTTAATAGGAGCTGAGGATGCTCAGTATTTGGCATAACCCAGCTATAAATGCATTACATTTAACTGCATAATCTCAAGGATAAGAGAACATCTGTCACCCAATAACAGCTAACACCATCTGGTTTTGTATCACTATATTCCTACTTACTTGAACAAATGAAGTTCAAGTGACACTGGGATTGCTTCAAAGGAAAAACAAAATGTATTTACACTTGTTACTTTGCCCTTTTGCACATTTTGAACAGGTATAATGAAAGGCTTTGCCTACAAAAGCTTTCATTAGAATAATTTGCTATTTGTGCTTTCTCTGCTATCATTTCAGAATTATATTATTTTTCTCTAACCAACTTATGGAAGATATCCAAAGTACTTATGAAATAACTCACCTCTCATTACTCCTGACCTTAGCCAGCAGTCTGTTTCTTCCTTAAAGATAATATCAGGAGTCCTTCTTGATCTTTTCGGCCTATGCCCTGAAGAAGAATGGCTGGTCCAACCTTCTGCTTCTCTTTGCTGGTACTAAAACAGAGGAACTGCAAAAGCAGCACAGTATCAGGCCAACAATCTTTTCTGTAAGACTAAACTAGACCTCTGGAATTTCACCAAAAGAAATTTACAGTTGAGTTGGTTTGAACAGTTTTCAGAATTCATAGTGACTTCTTATTAATATTTTTAATGTCTGGAGGAAAATGAAATTATACTTTACTGTGATGTGGAGTCAATTTTTAAAGATGTTCAAATTATTTAACTAGATAATTGTTCCTTTTCTGGCTTTTGACTACGGCTGTTCCTTCTGTCACTTGGATAAACAGATAGCAGAGCATGTGCCCTGGTCTAAAGTAGGAAACGGTTCTTTAGGAAGCTTTGGGAAATCCATCATTTAACTTACTACTACAATGTACTCTGAAGGCAGTTAATTGTAACAATTGATGCTATGCTTTCCAAATTTTGCCCTCAAGGGACTGATGTGCTGAACACCCCCAGAAGAGTACTCAACTTGAAAATCAAACTTAGAGACTAGCAGTAGAAAAGGATGCTCAAGTAGGCCAAATGAACCAAACACAGCTCTGAGAACTAAGAATAAATTAGTGGAGAATTAGAACAGCTTATATAAACCTAAAGAGGCAAAAATATGTTTATTTGGAATCTTGGAATTCAAAGTCAGTTTGTGTCTAGTGATTGGTTGTACTTGTAAGTCAACACTTTACAATGTTTATAATTTTCTATACAATTTTATTATAGTTTATAGAAACAATCTCTCTGTTTTCCTAAATATGTCCACAGGCAACTTCTGTAGGTAGGTTTTTGTAAATACGTGACCCATTATATCCATGCACACACACTTTCAAAGAATAAAGCATTTTATTTGAAATGTCTGCAGACTCACAGATGAAGTTACAGCTTTAAAACCACTAGCATTTCTAAAGCCCCCAAAGGCCTCATCCACACAGCTGAATTCCACACTTTCATCTCTATTCTCACCGTAAAACTGAAAAGTGACCTCTCCAGGTAATGTTTAATATTATTTATTATATGTCTTACAATAGCACTTGAGAACCTGAATGGCATGTTCCCACCATGTTTAGAACTGTGCAATATCTGTAATAGGAGGCTGTCTTGCAGGTTTAGATTGTTAGCTCCTAACAGACTAGAGGCAGGAGGAGAAAAAAGCTCCTAGAGATGAAATGTTAGAAACCAGCTCTACTGACTTCCAGTCCAGAGCATTACAGAACAGAATATGCCAACTCTTAAATTATCATGAAAATTGTAGCAGCCTTTGAAGCGAGACTCAGGTACTTGTGTGTCATTCATTAAAACTCTCTTCTAAGTCACTAAAAGAAAGCTTTGTATCTCCTTGCAAGTTGAAAATAAGAATTTGTGAAAATTCCCCATGAGCACATCTGGAAGAGTCTCAAATATTTTGCTGCCATGAGAGCTAGCCTTCAAACACAGACACTGCAATGTTTTTCTGGTTTTATCTGCACTGCACGCTGTAGTACAGCACAGACATAATCGAGCTAGTTCTGACCGCACTACCTCAGCTGCTGAAAACAGGATCCTTATTAGTGCTGACATTAGTGCAAGCTTATTTATCTCACTCTCCCTCAGCTGTATTACTACCATGCTTCTCAGAATGACTTCTCAGCATTAAATTCAAATGTAAATTATATTGTAAATTAAACTGTTCTTTTTTCTGGCTCTCTTTGGTTTCAGAGAAATCTTAGTTCTCAAACAGTACCATAAGGCCTTGGAAAAGAGGACATAGGGAGAAGCCACTTGTCTTCTTTTGGCTGAAAATCAACGGGATGAAAAGGTTTCTGTCATGCTCACACTTCTAGATTACCATCTCCTTACATTTGTTGACATAATTCACAGGTAGTTAAGTCTTTAAGACAGATATTTCAAAATAATCCAGGTTAGTTTAAGTATTACTAAGAGTAGTTCGAGGTGCTGCTTTTTTTTTCTCTAAATCAATAGTGTTTAGAATAAATTTCATGAATAGTTGTGGCACCAAATTTTAGGGGTCAGTAACCTCTGCATGGAGGAAGGGCAAGTCTTGATGAGAAACTTTAACTAAACTGCACCAGGAGGCATTAACCTCATCAGTCTGGTTAGCTGGAGTCTGAACAGGACCCAGCTCAGTAGCCTCACTAATCGGCTGCCTGACAGAAACAAGTCCTGTATCTGGGATGTGAAACGAGTCAGGAAAATGTCCTTCTCTGCAAGCCTGCATGTAATAAGGCCTATTCCCATTAACCATTTCATTAGTATTGAATGCTTCAGTTCAACCCACCACTTTCTGCTGTGAATTACCTACCCATTTTTCAGGGGAAATCATTTTACGTGAAGTCACTGCTGAGGACAATAAAAGCCTTGTGACAAGCAAAGGCATAACAAGTTGTCTTTTCCACTAGGAATATGACCATCCATACTATAAGAAAGATCTTAGAACACTGAAGAAAGGAGTTCCAATGTACTCTGATCCATTTTGTTGCCTAATAAGGTATTAGTGGAATTTACCATCTCCCCTTTTAAAGGGCAGAAACAGTTCATGTACAAGGTGGCCACAGCTTGTCCCAAGAGACTATAATTTAGCAAAAGGCCTCACCACTGTAGCTATTTCTCAGCAATTCTTAATCACAGATTAATATTATTAAATAATGGCAATTACTTTATTGCATCAAGAGAAGTGTGGCCAGCAGGTCGAGGGAGGTGATTCTCCCCCTCTACTCCGCTCTCGTGAGACCCCACCTGCAGTGCTGTGTCCAGCTCTGGGGTCCCCAATAGAAGAAGGACATGGACCTGCTCGAGTGGGTCCAGAGGAGGCCACGAAGATGATCAGGGGCTGGAGCAACCCCACTGAGAGAGTTGGGGATGTTCAGCCTGGAGAAGAGAAGGCTCTGGGGAGGCCTTCCAGTACTTAAAGGGGGCTACAGGAAAGCTGGGGAGGGACTCTTTATCAGTGGGTGTAGGGATAGGATGAGGGGTAACAGTTTTAAACTGAAAGAGGGTAGATTTAAATTAGGTATAAGGAAGAAATTCTTTCCTGTGAGGGTGGTGAGACACTGGCACAGGTTGCCCAGAGAAGCTGTGGCTGCCCCCTCCCTGGCAGTGTTCAAGGCCAGGCTGGACGGGGCTTTGAGGAACCTGGTCTAGTGGAAGGTGTCCCTGCCCGTGGCAGGGGGGTTGGAACTAAATGATCTTTAGGGTTCCTTCCAACCCAAACCACTCTATGATTATATGATTGTCTAGAGCTGACATAACCAAAGCTAAACACTGTCTGCTCTACCTTGCCAGACAACATACCTGTGAGTATCCACCAGCACGCTTCACTGCTGCACAGCCACTACTATGTAATCATATGCTGAATATGTGCCACATGGAGCTTTTAAGTGGGTGTTTTCTCCTAAAAAGAAAATTTTCCCTGAAAACTTTTTCTGATTAAGTTCCTGGAAAGAATTTTGGTTTTTTTCTTTTAATAGAAGACAAGTTCCAAAGTGACAATTTTATTCTTGCAGTGGTAAAAGGAATTTGAAGTTTCCCTAATAACTGAGTACTTTATGGTAGTGTATGAAAACTTGTGAGATATATGTATATATATATATGAGTTTTTCCAGTCTGGTTGGATAAAAGACTTAAGGAGTCTTTCAGGAATCACATGCAATAGTATCCACTTGCTGGTAGAGACTCCAGTGATGAAATAACATCCTCTTGTCTCCTGCTGTTTATAACTGATACAGACCAAACCCCTGTCTCTCTTTCTCTGATCTCCTTTATACTCTTTTACACTGGTCAACTCAGAGCCTGGTGTCCGCTACAGTACAGGAAATTTCAAAAGTAGACAAAATTCTTTCCTGTACAAGCTGTGGGTGGATGGTAGACTTAATTGTCCTGGCCAGAAATGTCAAAGCAGGCAGTGCAATCCTTCTTACTTCAGCAACAGGAATAAACCCTTGTTTGACAGTTTGCTGATTCCTAGATGATCCCTTAGAAAAGATAAATTGGCAACTTTCTCCACTTCCAGTCACTAACATATTTTCATATATCAAATGACTTCATATGTGGAAAAATAATGATTCAAAATCAGATATTAATGCTCTAGTCTAGAAGGCAAGTGAAATGTAACCTATGACAAAGTAGATACCACATATTTATAGCGTACCTTCTGGCCAAATTCATCTGGATGACAATGACAGGCTGGTGTTTCAAGTCTATGTTCAGTGCACTTCGACATATGGGATTCTGAATATTTGCTGTGAATTGACCACGTCTTTCGCCTTTCCTCAGCAATACATTGACATGATATAGCACCTCTCATTTCTCTTATGTAAACCTTTTTATAAGTGTTAATGAAAGAAAGCTTGCAATACCTTTGTAAATTAAAACAATTATTTCATATCTGGTTTGCAGCTGAAGTAATCTGAGACAAAGATAATTAAATAATGTAAATTATTGCACATGTTAAATGATGAACTTTTTTGGTCAGGGTTTGTTTTTTATTTATTTATGCCCAGAAATAAATTAATAATTAGTTATAACAAATAATCAGTTATAACAAAACTAGTCCTGGATTGTGACAGTGGTAGATAGGGATATTCTGACTCTGCTATATCACGCCACTAAACATAAGCCAATTAGACAAAAATGGCAGAAAATCAAAAGAAAACATAACTAAAACCCTACTTGTATATGGGAGGAAATCGCACTGCTGGAAGCCCTGCTCATGAAACTGAGAACTTGAGCCACTAAGGTACTCAGTGTCTTTCTCTGGTTCGTAGCTCCAGCTTTCCACCCATCTTTCCACAGGCATTTTATTGCTGGTCTCTGCACTGCAGCCATAGATTAATTTGTGAGATGGAAATTCTTCTTTACCGTGAAGAAGCCAATTCAAATAGAAGAGCAGGCTGAGAGAGACTGGTGTGCTCCCAGCCCACGCCTGCCCCCCACATCGCATTCCTCTGGCTGCGCCTGAGCATCGCCTCCTGCTATTCCAGCAGCACAACTGTGGGGACAGAGCCGACAGCCAGGTCTCACCACAGGCTGCCCGTGCCCTCCGCACACTCCCTCCATCCCACACGTGCATGGCAGAGCACACTCTGACTCTAAGACCAGCACTGGCAGTTGTGGAGATTCAGGGTGAAGCACTTGCGCGGGGCCACTCAGCTATCCCTCTGTTACGGCAGAGCTGACTGCATATGCATGCCTCTATCAAAAAGTAACAGCCACAAAATATCAGAGACTAGTTTTCCTCTCCAAACTGACTGCCTGTTGTTTTTTCTCAAAACATGAGTCCATCTGCATCTTCCCAGGCTATGGATGTGCAGAGACTTCTGCGTCATTTTGAAAAAAGCATGTGTGTTTGCTTCTAATGGGAAGTTGAAATTGCCAAGAAATAGTTGTCAAGACCGTTTGTAATTTTCCTTTTTATACCTGTTATTTCTAAGCAAAAATGACCTGACTCTCCTTTCCTTACCAAAGTAAATCTGAATTAAGCTCACAGAATTATGGAGAATAAAGTCCTTAAAGCATCATATTCTCAAATCCAGAGGGTATCTATTTACTTCATTTGATCATACAGATAACCTGCATCTACACTGAGCTCTTACTGAACATCACTGTACTTCCTGTGTGGTAACAAAGTTCATAGGGCTGATCTGGCTCATCCACGATATTAGTCACTCAGAGATACTCAGACTGATAGACAGTACTAAGTATTCTCTGGAGACAGAGACAAGACCATTTCTGTAAACTATTGTGGTACACAAGCAGTAAAAATGTTATTTTAGAAAAAGCTGAATCTGATAAAGAAAAATAGTAACAGCTTTTAAAGCAAAATTACGGAGGTGAAATAAACACATTACCATCATCCATATTTGGCGCTTCCTTATAGTTCTGACAGAAATACCAGTTCAGGTGCAAATCTCCCAAAGAGGACAAAACATCATTTTGAATCAGCTTATACTTTTCACTATATTGGCATAAATCTACACAAACCCTAGTGAAATGAGTCACTTAAAACATACAGTACAGGGTAAAGAAAAGAATTTGACCCACTGCATAAAGAGTGACTGTGCTTCTCAAATTTATTTAGTTTTGCAGTAGTGATGAGAATGTGACAGTAAAGTGGACAGCAAAGATGAACCCAGGTATCACTGCAGCCATTTCTCATCCTAAACCTGTGATGCTCCTCCTGCATTTGGCAAGGTTAATGATGGGCACAAAACTATGCATCATATCCTGCCATTATCACAGAAATAAGAAACAATGAGCCATTCTTTGCCATAAAATGCCTGTCTTTCACAATTCCTCCTTTTTTCATCATTATAATTTAATTTATTTCAAGGCAGCTAATAAGTAAAAGCAAAACATTTTCTTTCAACTTTGCAAAATATGTGGGACTTTCCTGAGGACAATCAAGTCACAGAATGACAGCACCGTTCATTAAAAATACAAGTTGTGCCATGCAATGCGGTTTATGACTTATCCTTTTTGTGGCAGGAGGGCCATTATTTCGATAATTGGGATGATAAGCTCTGTAAAGAAATAAAAATGTCTTATCCAAATCTTTCAGATGTATTCTTAAAATACAACAATATTTCTTCATTATTTTTCCTTTTTATTTGAAGATTACATTTGGAAGCTGCAGCTTGTGAAAGTTTACTTACACACAAGGGAACTGTAGCATAAAATGTTCAAAAAGAATGAGATGAGAATAAAAAGTAATCAAAATTTAAATATTTTTGCTTCTCAAGACCAAATTATCTTTTCAATCACATATTTAAAATCTGATTTACACTTCCCAAAGTAAGAACTTCTGGAACAATGCTTGAAAATACAGACTTATGGGAATAGTGTACAATTTCATAAATATTGGTGTTTATGTTCAGAAGCTTCCAGATTAGTAAGCAAAATCACAGGTTTATCCATCAAATGCAAATCTATAAAACCTTAGCTAGTAGTGATATTACATAGTGATTTGGAATTAATCTAAGACAGCTATCTGGTTGGAAGAAATCATCTTCCTACAGGAGTATCCTTGGTGTTCATAAGACCTCTATCTTAAAATCACATTACCAATATACTAGAAAGTTAGGGGAAGTGATAGATTTCCTCAGAGGGAGTCCTGTCTCTGGACACTGCTAGTTTTTTTCTCCCAGACATGATTACCCTGTGGGAGACATATGAACTTTCTTTGAAGGCCACAATTTTTGCTTCAGAATGGCTCAGACTGTTCTAGCTGCAGGTATTTAGAAAACAAAATTAAGTTTCCATACAAGGTTAAAAATATTCACTGAGCCCTCTCCCACATCAGACTGCAGGAGCCGAATGCTACTATGCTATCAATACAGTCAGTATATTTTTCAGGAACAAAATATAAACATTGAGTTAGAACACAATATAAGTTTGCTAAGTACTTTTGCTTCCTTTCTTGGTCATGGCTATGAGAAAGTGTTTGTTTAAATGTGGAGGAAAATGAATAGATTCCCCAGACTTCCCTCCTTTGCCAGCAAATACAGTACTCACCGTACATTGCATAACATGTGGTGAAAAGGGAAAAATTAGATTCTCTTGTTAAAATACTTGTTGTCTGTTACTAGTTTGTTCTTCTCTTTCCCTATAAACGTACACTGAGGGCCACCTCAGTTTCCACTGACTTCTATAGGGACAGGTTTAGTGCTTAGGAATAATAAGAAAGGTCTTTGGTCTAAATTTGGCGCTCTCATGTACTGGCATTAATCTCAAGAAACTTTCCTACCACTCTGACGGCAATGCTGAGGAGGACGGGGGAGATGGCAGTATTCTTTGAAACTGCCCCGAGGGTAAAAGCTCTTGATGCAGAGGTTTAGTCAACGACAGCAAATGTGTGGTATTGAGAAGAAGAGAAGGATGCTACTCCAGGCTCACACCTCTGCTAGTCTGCTGAGATGCCCAGCACCAGCAGTGAATTAGAGAATCAGAGGCTGCAGAGCAGCCAGGCATAGTGAATGAGTTAAACCACAACTAGTAGAACACACACATAAGTAAATAGCATGTATGTGCTCTCTCAAGCTTTCTTCTCTCAGTGAAATCTTCTAGTTAGTAGGAACTAAGCCCACCACCCATCTGGAGGCTGTTTGGCGCTGTGCAAGAAGTGAAGTTTTTTTATTCCAGTCACTTTCCAGTACACCGTGTTAACATAAGAAAGTCATTACTATTTTCACTATTGGCAAAACTGCAGTGACCTAAGAGAGCCAAGGGATGTGAAGAAGCAGAGACTCATCTAGGACAAGGAAATCTAAGTCACTGTTCAGGCACATTAAAAGGCTCTTTGAGGAGCCATGAGCCATGCCCAATGCTCTGTGGATAAGGACCCTTGGCCCTAGCAGTGACAGATCAGTGTCTTTCACAAGCACATCAAAAGTCTTACATACAAATAAAGCAGAAAGGGCTTCTTTCCTTAATTTCTGGCATATATAACTTTCAAGAAAGAATTTTAATGCAATGTGTATATATCATTTCCTACCAGATCCACAGAGATGGACTTTATAAAGTCTGATAAAGACAACAGTAAGACGAGTCTATGTATTAACTTCATATCCCTTTTCAATGAATTTTTGTCTCATCTCTGTGTGTCAAACATCTGTGAATGATTCTGCCAAAACTCTGGAAGCTGGCTAGGAACTGCCAAGCGCAAGTGAAAGCATCTGTGCTCCAGATAGCACAGCTGTATGAATGATGCTGCTCGCCTACCTGCAGAGCACACACCATGCCAGCTGTTTGACAGGATGAATTGGAGGGGAGATCGATGAGAGGGTCTCTAAGAGACGCCATGGCACACTTCAAAAGCATTTTTTCCTTTCCCTCCCCTGCTTTTATGCACTGCTCATATTGCTTCAGTTATTTCACTTCTTTAATCTGATAAACATTAATAAAACAGCAAGTTCTCCTCCCAGCACTGATTTTTAAATAATTTCTTTAGGCAGTGAGCTTACAGTCTGCTACTTTGCCAAAGTCAGACAGCTCAGATTACACAGCTACCTTCCTGCATTAGCACCCAAGGAAAGTAGAAAAGTTTCTAGGAATGTAGAAAGTTTTTATTCTATTTTGTAGCTGGTGAAAATCAACAAGGTTGGCAGCACAACCAGCTTTCTTGTAATGTACTGTACTGAAGGGAACATTGTTGTTCATTACAGAAAATTTCTTACCTTTAATAGCTTTAATCTTTAAATTGTTTCATTTCATTGTGTTGTGCTTAGCTTGCTGACTAATCTGCTCTGCAGAGGAATAAAATATCAGTTATGTTTTTCTCACTTTTGGAATAAAACCAGATTAACCTGAGTCCAAATTGCCCATTTTGTCAACAAGAGAGAAAGAAAATATTAAGAAAAGATCTGTTTGAAGGCCTTCTCTTCAGTGTTTCCTGCTCTTTTTATTTGAGCTTCATGAACATTTGTGTGGGCAAAGTTAGGTTGGCATGAACAGCACGCAGTGAGAATTTCAGGCCTGCAACAGAGATTTACTATCTCTGAATTACATTCTTGATTAAATAAAACCCATTTTGACAGGCTCAGAGCTGCCTTTTAAAGGTCAAGACATTCAGCCAGAGAACAGAAACAACACTACGTACAAAACACGAGGGCCTGGTCCATGTCCCAAAGACCTTTAGTAAGCAGCATAGATCTGTGAGCAGGATGCAGTGAAATCAAAAGGACAGCAATAAACCAGAACCACCAGGGTGCGTGGTCAGGTAATGATAGCTCTCTATTGCTATTAACTTGGGTTTCTAAATGCTACAAAAGAAGAATTTTCTGAGGGAGATTGGAATAGGAGAGGATATTGTGCTTTTGCACTAGTGTGTAAGGTATTTTCAAGCGCTGGTGATGGTAAGAGCACAAATGAAATGGAATATGGTGAAATGTGGTGAGAACACTAGAGATACCAGAAAAGAACTTTGCTCTTGACCAGGAAGCTGGAAGGGTATTTGTAGGGTGACGGGCAACATGCAGAGGGACATTTCTCTAATTCCTTCCAAAAAAACCCCTAAAAATAGGAGGGCAAATGAAAGTTAGGCTATCTCTACATTGTTTTTTGAAGTATTGAGTAAGAAATGTTTAAGCTCAACCTTAACACAGGGAAAGAAGCAAGAGAGCAGGTAGATTCCAGCTTGAAGAAGGAGAGCCATTTGCTCTAGGAGCATCCGAATAAATCCAGTTGTGTTTTTTCTATTTGTATTTTGTGACTGACAGATTTTTAACTGAATTACACTAACACTGCAGACAGCGAAGAACCCGTGCAGGAGAGACCTCACTGTGTCTAACACCTATCTGGGACCATACAGAGCTCCAGCTGAAGCTCCAGTGCCGGCAGGCTGTAAAGCTCTCTGCTGCGTGGGTACTGTCCCCTCCTGAGATGTTCCATGACACCCTGACTCTCAAAGAGGGTGTTAACACTGTGTCTCTTTTCAATGGGGCTCTCATTTCTTTGAGATGTTCACACTACATTGTTATCTTTATCTTTCCACCAGATTTACCTGATGCTGCTGGTGGATTTGAGGGATCCTGGAGGTAAAGGAACTGACAGATATTCAAACACACAGATAAACAAACAAACTGAAAGACATTTCACTCCTTTTTTTATTATTATTAACTTGTAGTAAGAGCTTCAGAAATTATTTTATATTACTATTCATGAGCACAGCTCTTCAGAGACAGCAAGAATCCTGGGGGGGGAAAAAAGAAAAAAGAAAGAAGTTCTATTTTTGAATGACAGAGGTTGTTTCAATCTGAAGCTTTCCTACTGAGATGTAAAGTGACCAAACTGTCCTAACACTTTGACCACTCTGAATGAAGAACAGCCTGAACTTTCAGGACCGCAGCAAGGACTCTTAGCAAATGAAAACAATAGTACTATGCATGTTTCAGCTCAGTGCTCAGCAGGGTTGTATTCTAGAAGTTTTTATGGCTGGAAAGCACTTGGGAGAACTTGTAGCATTCACTTTCAACTTTACCGACTAGTTTAAGAACAACTTATATTTATTTTCTTCCCTTATTAGTAACTATAAGCATTACAGAATTCCAATTCCTCCTCCATTTGTTTATATATATATATATTTATACCCTTTTTGATAAACATTGTCCATTCTAAATAATTCATACTATCACAAGCAATAGAATGACAAGATTACAGCAATGGCAAAATTTGTTTTTCCTGGTAGTAATATTAAACTCCATGCATCAGTTAAACTGAATATTAGTCCATATAAAATGAACATCTTTCAACCTCCCTAAAAATTCAAAACCATCAAGAAGACTGATTTGGGGTTTTTTGGCTTTTGCTAGATTTCCTTCCAGACATCCTTCTATTCTCTTATCTCCCCAAACTACTTTTAAGTAGCAAAACAAGGTCGTATTTTTATTCACACACAGATAGAGATCAAGAAATTAAGAGTCAGCCACTAAGTAACTAAAAGGAATAGCTGAGATTTATCTCCCATAAACTAACAAAAAGATGTTGACTAAAACAGAAATGCTGGAAGTATGAATCAATCCACATCGGAAAGACACCTAAACAGCAGATTGATAGAAGATGTAAAGTTATCAAAAGAACAATTCTGGTCAATTATCAATAACATGTTGAGTTTCCTTTACACAGAAAGAACATACAGTGGCAAATGTTTCCTGATTTATCCTGGGTTTTCAGGACTTTAAGTATGAACAGAGGAAGAGATGTGATTCAGGGTGGCCTGCAGCAGCCGTTTTCCTGTAAATACAGAATCCAATCCTGCCAATACAAATTTAATCAGCAGTGGTTTTTCCTCACAAAACCCATAAAGTCAGCTGTCAATAATAAAATAGATTTTGGCAGTTATAAACAAAATGCATACACTGCAAATTCAGATCATGCACTATAAATGAATCTGAAGTCTATATAAATGTATTAAAGTCCAGTATTGCAATACTTTTCTGCATGTGCTTTTATCTGTTAATATCACTGTGCTGGCAGTGTTTACCATGCACTCTAGGTAGCATAAAATTCTTTTAAAACACAGAAAGTTGCTCTTCTAGATCATGAACAAAGGAAAACAAAATGACAGATAAAGTCCATGTACCACACACACAAAAATCCTGCCTTTCAGTCCATTTTGCACCTCTGTCATCTGGTCTGGTATGGAAAGGAGGAAAATGGCAGGATGAACTGAGAAGCCAGGCCATAGCCTGCAACCACCCAGCTGTCCTCTCAGGCTGGCCCATACCGTGTCACATTTCATTTCCTCAAGGGTGCTCATGTTATTTATTATTCAAGCCGTGGGAACACCACACAAACTTCTGTTTCCACATAACCATTTTACTTGGGAAATAAATAAAATTAAAATAAATTCAATAAGCTTAAATAAAAATTAAATGTTTTTTCTCTGGGTTTCTAAAAAGAGACCAGACTTTGCAGCCGGAAAGCAGGAATGTCAGGCGCAGCCGGTAACTCGCAAGCAGCTGGAAGGAGTTTTAGGCTCATCAAGAGTCTCCTTAACGTTGTTGTTCTGAACTGAAACAGTTTAGCAAAATTATGTGCTCATTTCCGTATCACTGTCCCTTTGTACCTAGCTCTTTCTGGCAGTTTTGTTCTCACACAGTTTGATTCTCCCCTAGTTTAAAATCTACACTGAAGGCCTTAAAAGTGGGG